>NW_026622997.1:23330909-23633939 GCF_023065955.2 Ursus arctos
AGTTGACCCTTGAACAGCACACACACACACACACACACACACACACCGTCAAAAAGCTGAGGATAGCTTTTGGCTCCCCAAAAACTTAACTACCAAGAGCCTACTATTAAAACTTTCCTGGTAACACAGTGAACACAGATTCTTCCCATGTGTTATATACAGTGTGATAATCAAGTAAGCCTGAGGAAAGAAAATGTTATTAAGATCACAAGGAAGAGAAAATACACTTCTAGTACTGCAATAAATAAATAAATAAATAAATAAATAAATAAATAAATAAAACCTCATAGAAGTGGATGTGTGTACTTCAAACCCATATTGTTCAAGGGTCAGCGAGCAGTGGCTTTGGCCCAGCTGTCTAGGGCTATCTATAGGGCCCAGGCAATATTCTTATAATTTGGCAGTCCTTAAGAATAATGCTTTAGGTTAGCACAGGCAACAGTTGATGATTGCCATGGTCTTCGTTCGACTCCTGACGTTGAGAGCTGTAAAGCAACAGTCATCATCTGACCCAATCCCCTTCATTTTGCAGGTGAAGAAATTCAGCCCCAGTGGAGTTCAGTTACTTGCCCAAGGTCACAAGCTAGCTCATGGCAAAGCCAGGACTGAAATTGGAGACTTGAATTCTTAGAGGAAGCCTCATTCACCAAGAAAAAGTTAACTATGTCTCGTGTGCCCTACATGGGAAAAATCGGATGTATAGAGTACATTTTAGATGGCCTTCAGGAGGGATTATATATATATTTTTTCTTTTGAAATGTGCACATATGGAAGTGTCCTTTGAACAGTTGGTCTTGGAGTAACAACTCGTTGTCAACTCTTCAGAATAAGCGAAGCAACTTTAGATGTTCAATGAAAGGGAATTTTTTAAAATGGAAGGAATGACTGACTCTTACCAAAACGTGGTAGTATTTTTAAAGCTTTGTTACTTACAAGCCTGTTCTCTGTGTATATGACGTTTCTGGTGCTTAAAGGGGGAAACATGTACTTCACAGAGAAGAGAACCTCAGAGGACTTTTGAAACTTTCTTCAGGGCAGGGGCAGCACATAGCTGTGGTGCTGGAAGTTTCGTCTGGGGCCATCCACGTCCGGAGTTGCTGGACAGGTTTGCAGAGGTGCTCGCCGGTCACATTGGACTAGATGCTCTTCCCCCAGGAAAGACTTCTGATTTAACCAAGTGGCTGGTCAGTTAACACTTTCAGAGGAAGTCGCCATCCCCTAAAACCCAGAACACATTTCATTAAAATGCCTTCTTTTACTGGTGGGACTGAGTAAGCTTAAAAATAGAATCCCTTCAAGCCCCGAGGCCTAAAAGTGAAACCTAATCTGAGGTGTCTGTAGTTCTTCCAGGCGTTAGGGGCTCGGATCTTTGGCTTGTGTGGCTCCCACAGACCCACAAGGGGCCGTGTGTAGACACGGTCTCGCAGCTGGGGAGCGGTCAGTAGCACGAAGACAGCAGTTGTGGTTATCAGTGAAACTTGTTGTCCCAGAAGATATTTTGGTAAACGGAGTTGGGCTTCCAGGCAGGGAGAAGCCGAGTGCCCTTGATCCTCCCGGCCAGCTCATGCCTGGCTTCTCCAGCATGCCCTGCTTTTCATGACCCCAGTGGTTGTGGCTCTGGACACTGGGGTCACGGGAAGGGAACCCAGAGCCCAGAGAGCTCACCCCCTCCTTTGCCCTCTGCCATTTCTGATGCTCCGATTCTCTAGAAAAGCCAAGCTGTAGCACTGGGTCCGGCAGGCCTTAGGAGAAAGGGAGGCTCATGTGTGCCAAACGGCACCCTCACCCTGAATTCAGGCGAGAAGGGAAGGGCAGCTGGGTGTGAGGCTCAGATGGCGGAGTCCAGAGCCAGAGTGCCTGGGTGCCTCCTCGGTTCTGTGCACCAGCTGTGTGCCCTGGGGCTTAGCACGCTGAACCTCTGCGTCTTAGTTTCCTCACCGGTAAAATGGGAAGATCATAGTACCTGCCTCCCTCCCCCCCTTAGGAAGGTTGCGTGAGTTCCTATTTGTAAAGTACTTAGGGCGAGGCCTGGCCCGTGGGAGGGGTCGTGAGAGTATTGGGTAGATGGCAGAACCGCACGCCCCTTCCACGGCCATCTCTTGGGCTGTCCATGGTGGCATGTTTTCTTAACTAGCCCTGTGTTCACTTAAATGCAGTCACACCTCTACAAATGGTGGTGACGGGGAGGAGGAGTGACACACCGGGCAGTTTTCTCCTGACCTGGTCATTAGGGTCTCTGTCTCTTTATAAGCCATGCATTGACTTAGGAGAAGGAACAGAAGAGTAAGCTTCTTATTATAAAAGTACTAGCAGTAGTAATAGGTTCGTGACTAAAGTCTTTATTTCTGCGATTAAATGTGTTAATAAAGTTGCACTGCTCACATGAATTGCACTGTTAGCATGATTTCACTTCTGCACAGTAAACTATGGCTTAAGACTGAATGGCAGAAATGGGGGTGTCTGAGCACCCCGGGCCCCCGGCCAGCATGGAGGCCCTGTCCGTGTAGGGGGTGGGAGGAGAGGGCTGCCTCCCGGCCTCCCCTCCCTGTCCCCTTTCCCAGCTCCCTCCCACCCCTCACCTCTCCCTCTGCCTGGCTTCTAGAAGGACGCCAGAATTCCAGCCTTCCCTGGCTGCTCCTGGGACTTACCAAATTAATGACAACCTTTCCGCCACCCGCCCCCCCCCCCCCCCCCCCCCCCCCCGGCGTTCGAGGTCCAGTGAAATCTCGCCTTTCCCGTTCTGCCTCCCTCGGCTGCTGGCCTGGCTCAGGGCTGCCCATGGCTGCAGGGTGCCCGCTGGTGTGCTCCTTTGCTCCTGGGTTCCCTCTCCTCCCACTCCACCTCGCTTCTCTTGCTGCCCTCCTTCCCACTGGCCCACCCAGTACTCCTCCTTGCAGCCTCATCATTGGTGTCCCTGCAGGGTCCAGGAAACCCATCCCCCCAGTGCCTTCTACACCCTAGACCCAGATATTCTAGAGGCGTTTTCATTCAACGTCTCCGGTGTGCTCGGCACCCTGGTCGTTCTGTTGGTGCAGAAGAAGTCGGAGGTGTGACCCGCCCACTCTCGAGTTTACAGCCTGTTTGGGGAGACAGGCTTTAAACACAAGGTGATTTCTCGAGCAAGACTAAACAGGAGTCAGGAGGAAAACAAGACTCATCTGGTCCTCAGTGGTGTGGCGTCGACAGGAGGTGCCCGCTGGGCCAGGAGAGCGGGGAGCTCTCACGGTCCTCAGTCTCCCAGCGCACGCGGGCGCACACTTGAATTGTCTGGGCACTTTCAGAAAAGGCCAACACTCGGGCCCCGCCCACATTAATTAGAATCCTTGAGGGTGGGATCCACGCATGGGGATTTTTTTTTCTTTTTTTCAAAATGTCCCAGATCATTTTGCTGTTCATTCTCAGTTGGAACCGCGGTGCTAGATGGAGAGGGAGATTGAGGACGTTGCTCATGGCTGGGGAGGCATCATAGGGCAAAAGGTGGGGAGTGGAAAATAGGTTGCCTAAGGAGAGACCAGTTAGACTGAAGTCAATATAGGGGGAATAACAGAACCTAACATTGGATATGTTGGTAAAATTGGCCTAGAATAAGGATTGGCCTTCCTACGAGGGGCAGGCAGGGAGTTAATCATAAGTGATGTGGGGAGCTATGCTTGCTGTCAGAAGGGGGCCCTGGGGCCCTGCCCTAGGCAGTGTCTGCCAGAGGGGAAGGCCGGCCCTGTGTGTTGCCATATCTTCAACCTTCTTAAAACGCCAGAAATCTACCAGTTTTAAAATGTTGGCTCGATTAAATAGGAAAATGTGCAGGCCAAACAAAATAGGTCTCTAGGACAGATTTGGCTTAAGGGCTGCCACTCAGCAGTCTCTGGTCTATGGGATAATAATAGCTCATGTTTATTGAGTGCCCGCGTGTGTGGAGGGCGCTGAACTAAGTGTTTTATGCACATTAGCGCATTATCCACATAACAACCTATGAAGTGGGTATTACCATCATGCTTGTTCTGCACAGGGAGAAACAGCGAGGGGCTAAGGGGCTGGCTCGGGTCCCCACTGATGCGTGGGGCCGCGGAAATGGAACCCAAAGGGCCTGGCTACAAAGTCTCAGCATATTCCTGGCTTTTCTCCTCTGTGATCTCTGACATGGTATTCGTTATAGAGTAGAAACTCAAGCTGCCTGTCCAAAAGGAGTCACCCGGTGTTTTTCCAGGCTTACCTGGTAGGAAGAATTGCCTGTAGCACTTGTTCCAGGCTCTCCCTCTACCCTCTTCAATTAGAGAGAAATACCAAGATCTGATCTTCTGGGACGTTTGGTGAATGCCGCTGGAAGTCGTTGAATGCAGGCAAAGGTTCTGGAAGCTGGAACGGCCAGGCGAGGACTGAAGCTGCCCACAGAACCCGTGCACTAGGGTTAGGCTCATCTGAACTTCTTGCTCAGTTGGAGGGAATAGCCCAGCAGAGCCCGGAAACCTGGGCCAGGTACAGTGGACCCCAAGCCCACCCCTGTGGCTCCAACACCCGTATTCCAGCACATTGCTAAGGCAAACCATCCGAAGCGGGGTTACCCAAAACCCAGAGTGGGTGAAACGAGAAGGGGCTTCCAAAGCATGGAGGACCTTGGCTCAGGAGGTCCAAGTGGGTATGACTGCCACATGCCGGGTACCAACAGGCTGGGGACATATCGTATGATATGCTGGACGTCGTGCCCTCAGGATTTACTTGACCCTGTAGCAGGAAGGCTCTTCATTCTGTTGGGTGTAGGCCTGCCTGGAACAGGTTACCGAGTGAACTCAGAGCCCAGAATTTCCCTGGGAAGAGAACCACGTCACACCCTGGAGGGTATGGGCACCATAGATCTCATGAGTCTGGAAGCAGGATAGCAACATTGACCGTGTGAAAAGGCAGGATGGAAGTGAAGGAAGGGCGAAGAGAAGAAATGAAAGGACTTTAGACTGCCCCGATGTTTCACTCCCGGGCTCTCGGAATGGCGGGGGCTGAGCATGCCCTCCACCAAGGTGTGCGCTGTGGGGAGGGAACGGTTGTTTGGTAGGAGTCGGTGGCGAGTGACACCACAGGCCAGCCAGCTTCCTAAGAGGCTAGGGCCGCACGCTGGAAACGTGGCTTCGGCATAGAGGTCATACATAGTGGGCGTCTTGAAGAACAATGGCGAGCCAAGAATGGGTCTCCCTAACTTAAAAAAAAAACAAAAATTAATGTGGTGCCACCAAAACCTTTCATCGTTTTCCCTTCTGCCTGTGTAATATGAAAACAAGACAGATCCATCAGGTTGATTTGGGGGATCAGTACTGTCAGGGCTCACAGACACGAGCCATCAACGTTATTTATTATGTGCTTTACCAGGTCCAGGCCTGGCTCTGGCTGCTTTGAGGAAGCCCACGGATTGCAACCTCTCGAAGGCGAGAGCCAGCTAAAGAGTGCTGCGCGTAAAGAAAGGTCACATAATTACGTCTTGAACTAAGATGGCTCTTTGGACCGTAATTTCCTAGGCTCTCTGATTTTGCTGATTTAAAAAAAAAAAAAATCTTAAACTTTCTTAAGCTCTAGCACATTAACATTTAAAAATGAGTCTCTGAGTATTCCTCTGGAGGAAGGACTCCTGTAAATTCTAAGTATCTTTATAATTAATTTTTAAATATGTAACGTGTACATAAGCCCAAATTTGCAGCACTCTGTGAACTGACCGATTTTGTGACTATATTGGGTTGCACAACTTGTGACGATCACACTAATAATGTGAAGTTTCCAACCTTTCACGCTGCTGTTTTCCCTGTTAGCATCTCTGACGCCCTAAACCCAGGACTGTCGTGGCGGTGGGGCACCGAGGGAGCACAGGGCTGGAAGAGCTGGCCTCAGAAACAGGTTCTGTCACTTACCCGCATGTGACCTTTTACCAATTAGATGTATGAGCCGTAGGTACCTAAAATAGTGTTTCCTGTCTCCTTCAGTGGTTCGGAGGATTCAATGAGATAGCGTTTATAGGAAATGTGTGTTCCTGATTTAGCGCGTGCCCCTCCGCCACCTCCACGGGAGCAACTCTCGAGGGCTGGTGAGTCTGAATCCTCAGTATTTTTACCCCCTCCAGGGAAAGCACAGTGTTGGACAGATACTTATCAAACACCCACTTTGTGCAGAACGCAGTTCCCAGTGTTGTGAGACGTCCAAAGGCAACCAAGGCACTCCTGCCCTCATCACAGGAGAAAGGCAAGATGGAACGTGTTCTTCAGTCATTAAGACGAGATAAAAGACAGTGAAGGCCGTAAGATGGTATCGACGGAGCTTCTTAGGCATCCACACTTGGGGAAGAGGACAGAAAGCTTTAGGGCATTTGAAAATAGCAGGATTTCAGGCACCACTGATGTTTTGGGCTGAGACTGCCTCCACTCGCTCGATGCTGGTAGCCCCTCCAATTACGACTGTCCCCACTATCTCTGGACATTGCCATTGTCTCCCAGGGGCCAGATCAACCCCCCACTCCCCTTGAGAACCTCTGTTCTAGAGCTTGAAGGAAGGGCAGACACAGGGAATGCCATAGATGCGTCTTCTATATCAAGTGTATATTGACATTCTAAAATATGGTAGAGATTTTCAAAGCAAATGATTTCTCGTGGCTCGGTTTTAATTTCGGCGTGCCTCCCCTCCTGTGGAACCCCGGAGCCGTGCTCCCACCCTTGGTAGATGATACAGAGAAAACTTGCTCTGCCTAGCCTCTCCGGTTTCTGGTCGGGCGTGCTGTGAATCGGCCCCTCGAAGCCTCCCTGTAACTTGGAGAAGAAAGGATCCAAGCCTGCAGCTCAGGGAAGGCCGAGGACGTTTTGCCTTTATCCTTCGCTGACCTAGGTCATTAAGGCAGACCTGGTCAGGACCTCCTCCTCAGCGTGGTTGTGGAGCCCTGTGTGACCACGCCATTCTCCCGATTATTTGAGCACATAATTTCCCCTCTCACCCCCGTCTCCCTCACCCAAATTGGGGTTCCTACCTAACGGGGCTGTAGTGAAAGTCGAATGCCATGATGTGTATCACGTGCCAGCTCAGGAGTGTTGCCGTCATCATCCACGTGGTGGTTGGTAGTGGCACCATCATCGTTAAGTAGAAAGCTTCCCTTCCAGCGCAGGCCACCTGTTAGCAAATAAGGTGACGTGGACTGAGAGGTATAGACTTGCAGTTACAAAATAAGTTAGTCACAAGGATGAAGAGTACAGCATGGGGGATAGTCAGTAATATTGTAATAACTTCATACGGTGATGGTAGCTACACTTACTGGTGGTGAGCATTTCCTAGCGCAGATAATTGTTGAATCGCTGTGTTGGACACCTGAAACTAACATCATATGCGTCAACTATACATCAGTTAAAAATAATGGGACACTTGGGTGGCTCAGTGGTTAAGTATCTAACTCCTTGTTTTGGCTCAGGGCATGAGATGGAACTCTGCGTCAGGCTCAGTGCTCCGCATGGAATCTGCTTGGGATTGTCTGCCCCTCCCTCTCCCCCTCCTCCCTCCTCTCTCAAAAAATAAATAAATAAAAATAAATGCTTAGAAGAAAATAATCTTAAATGTACATATCAAAAAAGAAATTGGAAACGTAAAAATCTTTTTAAAAAGAATTGGAATTGTCTGTAGAGATTTAGGAAACATCTGTTAATGTGTTATTAATAAGCTAGCAGAAGTGAATCAATGTCAACTGAGAAATATTAATTTGCATCAGATGCTTAATAAGAAAAAATGTATAATACACGTTTTTCATCATATATAGTAATTGTGCAATCCAAACAGTTTGAAATACATCAGCCAAGCAGGAAGTTTATACATTGTTGAAGACTAGATTACATTTGTAAATGAAGAGAAAAACCTGGTGTTTTTTCTTTAACATCATGTTTATTATATTTTGCAAGTGACAGTATTAACTGCGGTACACACAGGAGCAGATAACAAAAATAAGTCAGCTCTACGTCCCCTTGAAGTGACACAATTTTCCCTTCTACTAATAAAAAAAAAAAATACTCTCCCAACTGTAGACTTGCTCGCTGAAACACGCAAAATCTGAGTTTTGAGTTTTCGGAACTAGATGCTTAGGAGGAATATGCATGTCAGTTACTTTGCATTCTAAGGTAGTATTGGGCTGCAGGACTAGGAAGACACGAACATGCCACCAAGAGGTCAACTGGGCCGCCGTGGCATGGGCTCTGCACAACATTTAAGTGTATCCTGGGGGCGGGTGCGGAGAGTCCCCACCTGCTCAGGAGGGCAGACTGTGCTCATCCCTCCCCAGCTGCATCTAGTGATGCCACGTGGTCGGCTCGTCATGGACCATAGTGGAAGGATTTACACCAGGGAACATGGCACATGCTACAAATTAGGGTGGTTTTTTTTTTTTTCTTTTTTCCTGGAGAGCTGGTTGTGAAATATTTAAAAATGTATTCTGTTGTGACCGTGAATAAAATGAAAAGACAAAAACTATTAGCAGCCATTCCCTTTGTAGCCGGTGCACGTACAACCACTTCCCTCACTCACCCATGCCGGCCGCTTCTCCACCAGGGAGCGTATGGATTCATCTGACTTCCCTGGTAGGTACGGACAGGGCACCTGCTATATGCCGGCCCGTCTTCTAGGCGCTAGGCTTACAGCAGCAAGCAAAATCCCCTGCCTTTGTGTGTGCCGTATCATAAATATCCTGTTCCTATCTTTGATGGATTCTGGTCTTTTTTTTTTTTTTTAAAGAACTGTGGTTTTTAGGTATGTGATCTCAGACCGGGGGGAAGCACTTGGGAGCATGTTAGAAATGCAGACTTTCTGGTCACACCCGAGACTTACTGAGTCAGAAACTCTGGGGTGGGACTGGCAGTGTAGGGTTAAACAGCACCCCCCTCTCCCCGCCCCCCATCATCCTGGTGCACCAAGTTTGAAAGGCACTGGTAGAGAAAAGATAGCTCTCTACAAGGAGGGATTGGGGAATGCTAAGGCCTTGCTTGTGCTGCAGTGTTGCTCGGGTTAAGTGCAGGTCTCATAGCAGCAGAGCTTACAAACGATAGTCTTGGGTGTATCAAGACAGTTCAAAACTGGCAGTACCCCTTGATCTCTTCCTGGGCCTGGCATCCCTCCCTGAAACCGGAGGACTCCGGGAGGATCCTGCACGCCGCAGCCCAGAACTCAGTAACAGAAATTCTTAGCCTTCTTTGGGCTTTTCATCATCCAGCGAACAGGGAAACTGCTTCCCTCCCTTTTCTCCGGAGACTGTTGACATGTTTGCTTGACAAATATTTTCCTCCTTTTAATTCCTTCCCTCGTAATGGTCCTCTTATCTAGCACCATGAAAAATCTTTATAACCAAATTGCCAGCCAGATGTACAAGACTTATCTGGAAATGAAATGGTTGCTCTCCTTACGTGTCTGGTAATTTGGGTATTTAAAGATATTGTGAGGAGCGGATGAAATGAGAGACCACGGGAAAGCGTCCAGCCTGGAGCTGGGCACGGAGAGGCCGGGCACTCGATTACTGTCTGTGCAGTTCCTGCCCCATCCCCAATAAAGGCATTAAACAGATCACACACAGCTTCGTGTGAAAAAGCTTTTGAGTACCTTAAATTTGAATGGGTGTGACTCACCATCATATAAATTTATAATCAAAACGATGGAATCAGAAATTTTTATAGTTAAAACTTTTATATACATATATATAAATTATATATATATACATTTATATAAAATTAAACTTAGAAACTAGAAAATAAAAAAGATGTTAACCTGATTTTTTTTTCTTTATGAAGAGGGTAAAAAAAAAAAAAAGGCCCTAATCAGAGTGGCAGAAATCCTTTACTTCTGCACCAGCCCAAACCGTCTGCTCCTAAGTAAACTGTCTTCAGTTTATAAACTCTCATCAACTGCTACCCATGCTAAAAGGAGTGTTTGGGATGGAACGGTAGTTTCTTTTTGAGAAAAGGCTGTCTTGAAAATGCAGGTGAAGGATCATGGGGCTTGATTATGGCCCAGGTTTGTCTTGGTGGTTCTCTTTCTAAAAATGCCTCTCTAGCCATTCGGTGGGCTACTCCGCCCCCTTTCTGTCCTTCAGCCAAAACAGCTTCTGGTGACAGAGACAGTTTTAAGCTTGCCGTTTGCGGTCGATGCTGTTACAGAGGTCGAGAAAATACAGCAGGCACTACTCATTTCTTGCTTCCTGCTTTGCTCGAGAGTGTGAGGATCAGCTTTTCTGAAGCCCTCGGAGTGCTCCGTGTCACAAGGGTGGCCAAGGTGTGGCCCTTAAACGTCGGCCACTTCTGAAGGTCTAGCATGACTCAGCTGCTGCTGTCCTTCCCAAAACCAGGTCCGGGGTGTGGTCCTCCCGTCCCGCCTTGGGGAGTAAGAGAAGTTAGCCATGCTGCCTACCATAGTTGAGTTTTATAAATGTTTTTCAAATGGATCCGGGGATACGTTGTCACATTTGACAGTTACAAGTTGCCAAGTGGTGAGCTCTTTTGGGTCTTGCTTTACCTTTTGCTGTAACACAAGAATAATGGTGTTGAAATGGCCAGCTTGTTGGCTGCCCTTTTTGGGTAAGGAAGGTCTCCTGCTATTTTTGCCCCTCCTAGAAGGGATCTCAGTAGGGGAATCCACATAGGCCCCCACTTGGCATGGTTAGAAACTCAGATCTCCTGCCCTGGGAAACTTCTTTGTGTAAATCAGACTTCTGAAGCCTGATCAACTAGCGTGTGAACTTACTCGTTTACCCTGAGACACAGAACCGCTGGTTGCTGACATTGTTGTTGCCTTGCTTGCATTCCCGATCAGGGGGTTATTAGCGGCCTCAGGTTCAAGTTGAACGATCCTGTTAGTATCCAGCTGTGATAGCTCCTCTGTGGAGCCGACCTGCAGGGGTGGGGCTCCGGCTGGCTGTTGAAGGAACATAACAGACCCTGTCATTTTTACTTAGGTGTCCACCGATGACTGCTGTGAAACATTGACTTTGTTGCCTTTTTTTTTTTTTTAAGAAAATACTTGTTTTTAGTACATGCTTGCTTATTTAAAGAAATCAAAGACAGTCAATGGAGTAAAACTTTAAATACCCTGTCCTCCCTCCTCGTCCTGCTTCCCTTCCTAGACGTAACCGCAATAACAGCTTGGCCTTTCCCTTTTTTGTTCATTTGCAAATATATATTTTATATGAAGGTGCAAATTGTGGTTTGCAGCGTGTGCTTTGCAAGGCAGGAGACACATTTCCACGCTGGCGTTCACCCTCCGTCATGGCTGCGCCGTTGCCCATCATATCGATGAATGCCGTTCGCTCTTCCTCCCCATGTGATTGTGGTTTCTGTTATTTCTGGTTTTGACTGTCCTTGTGCGTATGTGTTTGTACATTTGTGTATCTCCTCCCGGGAGGTGTAGAGGGTGCCTGTTTTCCTATACTGTTTCCAGTATTGGGTAACATTAGTCTGCAGTTTTGCTAGTGATGGTTTTGCTAGTGATGCTGGCTGGTGATCTCTGATGTTTATTTTTTGTTTCTTAGTGAATACTAGTTACCACCTCCGCTACTACTGTTACTGCTCCTGGCTAGTATTTATGGAGTGTATTTATGTGCCAGGGTTGTTTTAAGCACTTTACATGGAGTTTACTAATTTCAACTTCAACATCCCTGTGAATTTGCTATGATTATCATCCTCATTTTACAGACGTAAATTGAAGCATCTCTGACCCGATTTGTGTTTCTGTGAATTGCCTCTTGGGACCCTTTACCATTTTTGTTTACAAGGCTATTTATAACTTTCTTTTTGAACTATTGGAATTTTTGATGAGTTACAGATACTGAACTTTCTCTGGTGTGTGCATGTGTGTGCGTGTGTAGTAAATATTTTTTCCTTTTTGTCATTTTCCTATTAATTTTACCTACGAAATGTTTCTCTCTACCAAAGTTTTGCTCATTTTTTTAAAACATAGAAAAAGTATACTCTCAACAGTGTATGAGTTTGGGGGCTTGTTTTGGGAAAGTCTTTCTTAATCCCTAAATTATAACAGTGTTCTGTATTTTCCTCTCCCGACTTCATAATTTTGTTATTTTGAGCTTCAACCTCCTTGGAAGGGGGCGTGCGTGTGTGTGTGCGTGTGTGTTAGAGACCTAACTTTATGTTTTTCCCAAATGCATAGCCAATCATACTAGTTAGTGCCCTTTGTTGAATGGCTCAGCCTTTCCTCATGAATTTGAAATGCCACTTCTGGGGCACCTGGCTGGGCTTAGTTGGTAGAGCACGCAACTCTTGATCGACGTTGTGAGTTCAAGCCCCATGTTGGGAGTAGAAATTACTTAGGGAAAAGAAAGAGAAATGCCACATTTATCCTACAGAAATGTGTGTGTGTGTGTGTGTGTGTGTGTGTGTGTGTACACGCACATGGACCTGTATTGGTCTGCTTCTGGACCTTCTACTCTGCTCCACTGGTATCTTTGTCTGTTTCTAAGGAAATAGTACGGTGCTTTAAATACAGTAGCTTTATGGTATGTTTTGCTATAAATAGGGAAAATCGCACCCCCTCTCATCTCATACTTTTTTTTTTTCTTTCATTAAAATTACAGTTTCCAACATTATACTTTCTTTCAGGTTCACAGACTGGGGCTCTGTCTCACTCCCCTCCCATCTACAATGAATTTAGGGTAATAAGAAAATAGTAATTGTCTGCCTTATGAAATAGTTTTGTATGCCAGCCATGGCCGTGGCTGTGGCCGTGGCCGTGGCTGTGGCCGTGAGTAGCTCGTGTATGTTATTGCACCTGACAGAGCAACCCTTCCTCATCTGTAGATGAGCAAAGGGAGGTTCAGCACTTTGTCCTCTTCTTTAACCCTGAAGCTATCCGGACATGTGCAGTCACCTCCCGAGATGTTTCCAGGGCCTTTGGGATGGGTGATGAGGTGTCTCCTTGTGCTATGGGGCAGTCAGTGCACTTCCAGAGTGTTTACTGTGTGCAGTGGAAGAGCCAACGAGAGCCCTCCTAAGGACTCCCACGTTGGGGCAGCAAGGTTGAAAAATCCAGCCTCGCTCAAGGTATTTGTTCCCATTCAGGACGTGGGTCACAGCAGGACCCCAGTGTAACACAGACAGGAGAGGGGAGGGAAGTGGTTTAGCTACATGCTTCTTCGGCCTGGAGTTGTTGAGCTGTCCCTGAGCCCGGAGCGCCGGGGTGTGGAAGGCAAAGGTGAGGAGTTCGCAGCCCTGGACATTCCAGAGCATTCTGGCGGGAAAGGCCTTCGTCAAGTGCCCCCCACCCCTGCCCCCAGCAGCTTCCTTTTCAAAGAAAAGACAACACGTGTTAGCTCTGGGAGAGGAACAAAGGTCTTGGTGGATCTGGAAACACGGTGCTGGAGAGGAGAACGTAAACTGGGGCATTTTTTCTTCCGTGTCTAAATCAGTCTACCTGCCAGGCTAAGCCTTCCTTTGCAGGCAGTTGCCCCTTGATTGGATTTCTCTCGGGTGCCTCCTGTTCTTGGGGCTGAACATCAGGGAAGTCATTTTCTTTGGAGAACTTCGAAACTGCCTGCCAGACAGGACTCCAGCTGAGCGCCCACCGGGAGCCTTAGAGAAGGAATCCGATTTATTAGTGGGAGTGTATTGATTCTGTGTGTAAAACCGACCCAGAGGCCTGTGACAATGAGTCCATCTGAAATTATAATTTAAAATATCTAACTGACTAGCTGTGCTGAAATACTACTCCAGAATATAAATGATTAGGTGCTTAGTGAATTTCTCATGTACGTGTAATTAAATTGGCAATTGGTAGGTCAAGTTTGTTTTCATATCCTAAATCATTTAATTTACTTTTTCTTCTTCAACAGTCACTGGTGGTAAAGAGAGAAGAATCACTATTAAATCTTATAGGCCTTTGTAAAAATAGATAATTGTGCCTTCGTCGTTCATTTATCTGTTTAATCAGTCCACATTCCCTGATATATATTATAAAACAGAAGGCACCTCATCAAAGAATTCTCCTTTTTACTGCATAACGGCAGTCTTAATTTTGTGGAAGTCTGCGAGGTTTCCTTCGCGATTGAGAGGTGAATGTATAATCATCCTATTATCTATTTAGCACATGCCGTGTGGCCTTGTTTCTTCTGTGTGCACTTGTGTCCCTGGAATCTCTCTGGTCCCCACCGAGTGTCACTCTGGGACCGTGGCCACAGGTGGGCCCGCCAGGGTCATGCTGGTGGCGAGCGCCATGTTGCAAACTGTGGCGTGTGGTCTGTGGCTTCGCCTCCAGTGGCCTGGGCTTTCTGTCCCTCCGGGGTTTAAGCTTCACCTCTGCCCGCTCAGGTAGCGGTCCTTCTCCTCATTGCCTTCATAATGTATTTTCACTTCTTCCCTCCCACCCCCCACCCCAATACAGCTGCCCTGGCATCCTGGATTTTTCCATTCTTGACAAATGATCTGTCCACTGTAACTGGAGCTCTACTGTGCTGATATCTGTTGAAATGAGACCCAGAATCTAAACGTGGCTTCATGAAACGATGGGTGGGACATTGTTCTCTCCGGATAGTCCGTGGTCTTCAGGCACCCAGAGCACCCAACCGTACCTTCTCCATTGTGACGCGTGGGGGGAATGGGGTGACCGGTGCCTGAAAATGAGTTGGAGTTACAGGTTCCATCGAAGGTGCGGTGTTAGCTGGTTTTGCAGCTGTAATAAAGTAGAGAGGTGTTCCGCCGCCAGGGCTGCCTGCCTCCCCCAGCCATAGTGAACCAACTTCAAACCAATTGCCTCTCTTATCATATAAAAAGAATCCCGAGCCTCGCTAGGTTTGCTCCCCCAGCTACTTCTTAACCCTAATGAGACTTTGTAACCCAAAGAGTAAACGTTTTATTTCGCCTTCCTGGACTGAGTTACCGACACACTTTGTATTTGGTCCTTTTTCCCTTAGAAGCTCAAAACAGTAATTTGGTCCAGAAACTACTACAAAAAATAGGTACCTGACAAATGTGACGTGACTTTGTTTGTGCTGGAGGTGAGCCAGACTGCGCGGCTATCACCCACAGGGCAGGGAGGAGGTCCGCCAAGGAGAGTGGGTTTGCTATGTGGTCAGTCTCGGGGGGCCTGGTGTCTGGCAGGGGTCACAGCCTGGATGGACAAGGTCAGTCCATCTTTCCACCTCTAGGTTCCTCATCTGTCCAATGTGAGTGATCTTCAAAGCCTCCTACTCAGACTTTCCGTGGTTTGTCCACTCTAGCCACAGGCACCCAACACCATGGCCCCAGGTTCTTGGGTGCCTCGGGGAGGTTTCGCTGCCCCAGCTGGCCACTCACCTGCCCCCCGTGGATTTGGAGCACCACGGGAGGTGACTCAGACCCTGTGCAAGGGGGGAGCCCCAGAGTGCGAGTCGCCTCCCTCCCACCACTCGCCACACCCCTCCCCGCCAGACTTGATGTCTCTGACTTCTCCACTTTTCAAAGTCCTAAGGGTTAATTATGATGTTTACTATTTACATTTGCATTCCTGATAGTGCTCTTTCAAAGTGAGTGGCACTGGTTCATTTTCAAGCCGAAGTAGATGTCAGACTCAGGGCGTGGTTCTCCTGGCCTTTGAGATGGGCCCCACGCCAGCGCAGCAAGCCTGGGTGAATGTTACACTCGCCCAGAAATCGCTGGATCTCATTGCTTGCTGGTTGCCAGGACTTTGGTCCCTTCCCTCCCACAACCCAGGAAACTGCCTCTGGGTTCTTACAGTGATTCTGAAAAATACTAAGAAATGTCATTTCCAGGTTCCAGGTGAGGAAACAGAATGAAGGTCAAAGACATCTAGTGACTTTCTTTTCCTCTCCAAGCTGAGATGGGATTAGACTTTGGAGTTACTTAGGTTGAAAATCTCATGAGCCCTAGGGGCTTGGGTAAGCTAGTTCACTTTTCAAGGTCCTGGGTTCCTTCCTCCATTACAAGGGACACTTAATGACCATTGGCTCAGGGCGGAGATGGAGGGATGGGCGAGAATGCATGCCTGCAATGTAGAAAGTGATCCGAAAGGTTAGCTCTTGCTCTGTGTGGTGAGGAAGTTGGAGAGACAGGCCGAAATCAGGTCTCGGGTCTAACCTCCCGTGAGCACAAGACTCCCCGTGTATACGGAGATTCACAAGCATCTTTAGATAGACCTGTTTTTTTTTTAAGTAGACCATACATATTTAGAACCATTTCAATCAGCATGGCTTTGGTGCAAATTCTGTTGTAGTCCTCTCTCTCTCTCACTTGTTATTCTAAGCTGTCCTGCAATGGTATTTTTAAAAATTGCTGAAACTCAGGACGGCACAATTGCCAAGGGAGAAGCCAGGACGCTGAAGGTTCTCCTAGGCCAGTGGTTCTCGACTAGGGACAAGTCTGCTGCCAGGTTTGGTTGTCACACCTGAGGAGAGGGAAGGTAGGGATGCTGGGGGCATCTAGAGAGTAGAGGCTGTTAAGCCCCCTCACAACAGAGAATGCTCTTAGAGCCAAATTTGGGAAGCCGTGCCCTCAGGTGATTCTCTTCCTGCTGCAGACAGGCTCCCCCGCCCTCCCCCCCCCCCATTGCAAAGTCCTCAGTCTTTTCAAAGAAGGTGCTTTCATTTTCTAAGGTATCTTGGTTTTCCAATGAAAAATCTTCAAAATCCTAAAAATCTAGAACCATCTCTCAAACTGTAAGGGGAGGAGGAAGCTGGAGAGGAAATGGTTTAGTTCTGTCATGTAGCTCGAGGTATAGAAAGCTTTCAGATCTGCTCAGAAATTCTCGCAACAGCTTTCTTTTTTGTGTCCCCCCCCCCCCCCCCGCCAGTGTCATTGATATTTTAGTTTTTGTGAGCACTAAGTAAACAGAGGCAAGCTATACAAATAAAATGTTCTTCTTACACTGTCAGTTACTCTTTTTTATACAAATAATACATGACTTTTTTTTCTTAGACAAACTGATGTCTAGGGGAACTTTAATATTTGTTTTGAAACTTTTATTTCTTTCAAATTGAACGACCCAATTGTTAGAATGAACCATCAGTTCTAGAATGAATCCTGACTATTAGAATAGCAGCCTGTTCTAACTAGTCATGCTTTGAACATTCTGCTGTAGTTTATCAAAGTGAAAACAGGAAGTTCATATTTTAAATAGAAATTCTACTTTAAAATTCTAATTTTGCTAATTTTCCATTCTGGAATATTAAGATCGGTAGGCTTGCCATATAAAACATAGGATGCCAAGTTGAATTTGAAATTCAGATAAACAACAAATGCCTTTTAGGATAAGTATGTCCTGTGCAGTATTTGAGATATACTTATACTAAAAATTATTGGTTGTTTGTCTGAAACCATAATTCCACTGAGGGTTCTGCATTTTTATTTGCTAAATCTGGCAACCCTAAAGATAGGACTCAGGATTGGAAAACACCAGGAAATACCACTCATGTCTGGCATCTTCCTGCATAACTTTATCTTGGATGTTGGACCTTATGAAAGTGTTCAATAATAAATCTGAGGCAATTATTTGCTAAAAAGAAAGAAAGAAATTTCTGAAGGGAATTTAGAAAACTTTGCTCAGCAATCACATTCCTCGGTATTTGAAGGTGGCTGGAATCCACCAGAGTTAGAAATCTCTGACCTCATGTTCAGAAGGGCCTTGTATCTGACCTAAAAACTCAGTTCCAGAGGTGGAACCCGGATGGGAGAGAGAATCCTTTTTCTGGTTTGGCTTCCAGGCATTACCTAAAACGTAGTGAGATTGTACAATATCTAAGCTCATTCTGTTCCTCATGGGCGGAATCCACGTTAGAGCCCAAAGGCCGGTTGGTTGTAAGAGAACTAGATTAGCTTTGGAAAATAGCCCCAAAGCCCAACCAGAATTCTCATTAAAAATACAGAATTTGCAAGAGTCTGCTGAAAGGGAGCATGCCCGAGTGAGTATCTCTTAACACCCCCTCCCCGTTATCTAGCGACATCCATATTTATGGGTTCGCCCCTGCCACCGAGTGTCCCTTTCTGCTTTCTCCCAAGGAGCTTCTCTAGGGCCACGGGTGCACACACTGCAACCCACAAGTCCAGAGCATTACCACCTCTGGAGGCAACCCTGTGCCCCCAGTAAACATCCCTGCCTTCCAGGACAGTTCCAGGGGGGCTGCGGCCAAATCAAGCCCCCACCATCCACAGCCGCGACAGGGTTCACACACCCTTAAGTAATACACCTGCCTCACACTCCCGGCACCCTAACCCTTGCTTCCTGGGATCACTTGCAATTAAACTGCCTGCACCCAAGTCCTTGTCTTGGACTCGGTTTGCAGAAATACCTAAATTCAGACGCCTGTCACGTGAGTTTGCTAGGGCTGCCATGACAGAACACCACCAACTGGATGGCTTAAACAGCAGATTCATTTTTCACAGTTTCAGAGGCCGGGAACTCTAAGATCGAGGTTGGGTTTAACCAAGGCCAACAGAGCTGGTTTCCTCCAAGGCTGCTCTCCTTGGCTTGCAGATGGTCCCCCCACCCGCCTTGCTGCCTTTCCACATGGTCCCTTGTGCATGTGCAAGCACACGGGTCTCTTTGGACTAGAGCCTACACTAACGGCTTCATTTTAACGTCATGCCTTCTTTAAAGAGCCTCTCTCCGAATGCGGTCCCATCGTGAGGTACTGGGGGGTTAAGGGCTTCAACATACGAATTTTGAGGAGGGAACAAATTCAGCCCCTAACACCTGTGAGGAGGAAAAACTCATAGAATACAGGCTACCCCGTCATAATGGGTCTCAAGGTTGTGGCTGTTTTCACAAAACTGTTCTGTCTTGTAGGGCTTTGGGGAGGTGGTCTGTGAGCTTGGAGGGGAATAATTACACTAGCTGGCTGTCTTCCTTTAAATTCACCTAGCAGCCTGTCTCTACGTCCACTTCGTACGCTCTGGAGAAGAAGGCAAGGCAAGGGTGCTGCTAGGCGGAAGCAGCCGAAAGGCTAAATAAGAAGACAAGGCCATTAGTCATACATCAGCAGAGAAGAGTGTAAGTTTGTTTAAGACAAGCTATACGATACAGATCATAAACTTAGAAGTTTAGGGGGGATGTCCCGCTTCAGGGAGATTCAGTTTCCTGTCACTGAAGAAATGGTCAGATTATTAGAGGTATGACTGAATCAGGTGATGAAGTCCTCTGATGTGAGAGATCAGTGCAGCCTGGAGTTTGTGAAAACGTGAGCGATGGAGGGAAGAAGGGAAGGGTCCAGGAGAAATGAACACCACCTGCTCCGGGGTCTTAGAAGAAGCCAGAGGTTTTGTGGGAGGAAATGTTAAACAGGGTGTGGTATGGTCAGGCGTGTTGGGGAATAGGGAACTTTTTCTATATTTGAGCGAGGGCCCCAGAGCACAGAAGCGCTTAAGGAGGATGGCCTGGGCCGTGTTGTGCAGGCAGGAACACAGGGCCCGAGAGCAGAGCAGCCCTTCAGAGCACAGCCAGTGCCTCGAATGCTGCCTGACACTTACTGAGGGCTCCGTGAATATTTGCTAAGGGAATGAAGAGGTTGAAGTAAGCTGGCCATCGGTGGACCAGCTGAGATTTGGAGTTTGGAAGGTCACCCAGCAGATAATTCAGACTTACCTACTGACTCGGTTCAGGCATTCACTGAGTGTCGACTTTGTGCCGTGCCTCTCGCTCATTCGATCTCAGGAGTCGTGGATGAGTAAGACGTCAAGGAGATCTTTGTCCAGGGTATGGTTCTTCACCTGGGTCCCTGAATTGGATTCTAGATCTTACTTCTTTATACTATGACCCTCTAACTGAAGTGTCCCATTTCCTTCCACGACGAATGTGGTGCCAGCAAACCACACACACGGTGGTATTGGCAGCGCCTAGGACTTTGTCACCCGCCAAAATCACAGATCTTTTCATATTACGTTTTGATATCGCTAGTTGGCAGATAATCTCGAAATATTGTGTACACTGTGTACACTCATCACCATTTCAAAATTACAGTAATTTGGGGGCGCCTGGCTGGCTCAGTCAGTGGAGTGAGCGACTCTTGATCTCAGGGTCATGAGTTCAAGCCCCATGTTGGGCGTGGAGCCTACTTTAGAAAAAAAAAATTACAGTACTTTCTTGACCTGCTACTGAGTCTTTTTATTTAATGCATTCATAAAAAAGTACATAGATGACTGTATCATAAATTGCTTTTTAGTATTTTGAATAGCTGTATTTTCAGTACAGAGTGTTTCCTTTATAATCCTGGGTGCTTTGTTGTAGGTATATAAAAACATTAGTCTGAGAGGGGGTAAAGGGTTCTGTAGCCTTCACCAGAATGCCAAAGGAGTCCATGGCACCAAAAAAAGGTTAGGAGCCCTCGTGGAATTAAGTAAAAATAGAGGTCCTATCACCTTGGCTTATATTATACTAGTGAAGATTCCTATCAGAGAACATCCCACCACTGTCCTGGACTTAACTAATTCCTTTAGAATCTCCTCCTCCTCCTCCTTTTCTCCACCCCCCCCCCCAGTCTTCTGTAAATCTTTCTGTGAAAGATTCTTTTTTTCACCATGTGGTTACAAGAGGCACTCGCCTGGTCAGGACTGTAGGAGAGGGTAATGCGAGCCTTGATGATGAGCCGGAAAATCGTAGGACAGCTGGTCAAAACAAGCCCGTCCTGCTTTGTGGGAGGGGACAGAGCTTTCCAAACGATCTTTCGGTGAAGACCTTAAGTAAAAACAGCCTCAATTCACTTGTGGCCAGAATTTATTAAAGGAAAATAACCGCGAGCCAAGCCCTGTTGTGGTTTAAAGAAAGGAGCACAGTAGTGGGAGTCAGGAGGCTTGGATTCTGGTGAGCGGGGCACCCAGCAGCCGGGAAGCCTCCAACTGGTCCCTCAGTTTGTGGTCCTTATAATTAGGGGGTGGCTTGGTCACTGGGATCTAAGAATCTCTGAACTTGAAGACACTATGATGTGTGGCATAATTAGGTACCATTTATACTATCTATCAGGGTGTCGGAAGTCAGATGTACAAGTAAGGCATCTGCCTCACTTCTCCTGTGCCCCTGAAATCTTAGACCCGCTGAAAGCATCGGAACGCATCAGTGGGTTTTTAAGCATTACCCAAAGCGTGCTGCTTGCTGTTTTCTCGGGGAAGTCTGTGGAGAAACACAGGTTTCTTCCAGAATGCCTTTATTAAGTTCAGCTCTTGTACCTTGGAGCTTCACGTCTTTGTTTAAGACCAGAGGGGGTCAGGTTGCCGAATATCCGTTTCTTGTCCGACGAGCACTCTGTCCACTGCCGCAAGCTTGATAATGCTTGTGGTCACCCTTGGTATGAGTGAGCCCTGGTGACTGACCCACCGAGTAGCGGCTTCTGCTCTTCAAAATCATCGAAGGCACGTGCATATAAGCAGAGCGCGGCAGGTGAGGAGGGGGAGGGGAATCGGGAGGGTGACCTGTGCCAGGCGGAGGCGATGGAGGGGGGGCGGGGGGGGGGGGTACAGGAACATGGCGCCAGAGCGAGGACAGTTGGACCCGCCCTGGGTGCTCTGCACGGCATGGGTGTGCAACTGGGGGTGGCCTTGGATGAGTGGGGTCAGGATGGACCAATTCAGAGTATTTCGTGCTAGTTTTTATTTGTTCTCCCCACTTCGAATTCGTTCAGTGGTGTATCCATTTTACAGAGGAAGAACTTGAGACCTGGGTCGGTTATAACTTGCCCAAAGTCAGGTATAAAATTAACAGTGACCCCCAATAGGTAGTAACTTGAGTAGTGCTTGGCCTTTGAATGGACAGTGAGCCCAGACCACTTGAGTGTAATAAAAATAGACGTTCACCAAGCCAATTTGCTAACTTTAAAAAAATAAAGGGAACAATGGACGTCACTAACCCTCACTGAACTGCTAAATACTGTCATTAAAGGGATACCGGAGGTAAGAAGAACGGGCTCCTTTTGTTATTATAGAGCCATAATAGTAATTATTATCACAGTTCTTTCGCTTGTACCTCTCAGCCTCCCCTGGGGAAAAAGAGCGCTTTACCAAACTAACATTGTATATTAAAGAATTGTCTTCATGGAAAAGGAATGTTAGAGTTTTCCCTATTATGGTCAAATGGAGATTCTAGCTCTTCCTCTTTGTCGGTGCGTGAGACGGTTTTCCTCGCTGGGAGCAGCCCCTCTTCTCCTTACACAGAAGTACTGGGCGGAAGTGAGAAAGCATGAAGGTGAAGGGGACACGCCCCCCATCATGTAAGCCCTTGAGTTCAAGTAAAGCTCCAACCCGGACTTACAAGCAAGTGTCACAGTTACGACCATTTAGGGAGTGGGAAAGTCTTCTGTGCCTTTGAAAACATCAGAAGTCAGTATTCCCAGGTGGGATGTACTCCTGGAAACAGGAGTCTCCTGGCCGGACCTGCTGTCTTTGGAAAGTAAAACATGCCACTGCCCACAACAGGGGACTGTGATTCTGAATCGCATCTCTCAGCATTTGAAACAGCATCAATTCAGAAGGAGTTTGTTTGTCTCTAGGGAAGACTGTTCTTGTCTGGGCTTCCACTACCCTCGATCTGTCTGGAGAGGATAAAACCTGGCTGGCATGCATCAAGTTTGGGAGCGCGGCTGAGGTAGTCACCTCCAGAAAACACTGAATGATTCTACACGTTTGTTCTGTCGCATTTGTATCGTGTTTACTTCTTACATTGGGCAGAAGGTGGTAGAACGCATTTTAGATGCATACCCTGTTTTCATGTCAGGGTGGGTCGCGAGCCGTTGACCTGGAGAAGCATCTATTAATCCAGAAGGAGGAAGAGCATTGGTTGACACCAAATTCTGAGTAGGCGTGAACAGAAAAAAACTGAAGCCAGTTAATGTTCTAATCAGCTTGATGTTGAAGGGACTTGGGGGCTCTCCACTCAGTCGTTTCTTTACTGATTAGGAAACCGAGTGCAGGAGCAGACCGAGCTGGCGGGAAGCAGCCTTCAGGATCCCTCCTTCCTGTTCAGTGTGTATTCTCCAGCCAGGCCTGGCCTGGTTCTAAGATTGCCCTAATGGCATGTGTTGACTCTAAGACTCTCCGTGATGGCGAATACCACAGATTTGGCCGGGTAACCTGATCACTTTTATTTGCGTGAACTTGAGCCCTTAGCAGGGCGTGACGGAAAGGGCACTCAACTTGGACCCGGAAGGCTTGGGTTCAAGTTTCAGCTTTGACATTAGCTCTGCATCAGCAAATCCTAGGGCCCTGTTTTCTTAATCCATAAAATGGGAATAACACCATTCCCCCAATTTCCGTTACACAGTGGTGAGGATTAATGATGGAGGGCCTGGTTAAAAAAAAAAAAAAAAAAGACACAAAGTGCTACATGAGTGTGAGAATTAGTCTCACACTTTGGTGATAAGCTAAAAGGCACATTTTCAAATTGGGGCTAACTCTGATTTGCATAGTCTTGTAAATTCCCTATTTTTACTCTTGGTATTTTTTTAATTAATTAATTTATGTATTTATTTTTTGATGTAAAGTTCCATGAGTCATTACTTTTTTTTGCTTTAGAATTCATGCAAGGCGTTAGAGCACCTCTCCTCCTGCAAACTTTGTCTCCAGGTGTTTTAAAGCATTACCTCCAGTGTAATTTGTCAAACCCTTGGCCTATTGGAAATTTTTGATACTTTATTCAGTGTAGGATAACTGCGTCCTGCAAGGCCATAAGACATGTAAGCAGATGTTCAGGCTTAACGCTGTGAAAATCCAAGCCTGCTCCTCCCTGGGGAAAGGGAGGACTGAGTACGGTTTGTGATACACTCATCACCTGGGAACAACAGCCCACCTAGGCACAGCCTTGACAGCACAGATTGGAGGGAGATTTGGTCATTATACTCTTTAGTTCTACTGTGAATATGGCCAGTCTGGGCAATTTGAGCACCAGAGTGAATTTTTAGGCATGGATTATCTGGTTAAGTTAGCCACGTAATTGCCAGCTGTCTCCTCTGCTCTCTGCTCCGGAGACCCCAGCCTGACTAATTGTCTTCTATTTACTCATGCAAGCAAGTGGCTTGTTTCCATTTTCAAACAAAAACGAACTTACATATTAGGATGGTATTTTAATTGAGCTATTTTTGCTGCTGATTCAAAAATCCTCCACCCCTTGCCAAGGGAGCTGTCTAGATCGGAACCCATGAATTTAGCCGATTTGGGGGCTTCCCTTGTTGACGTGGGGAAAGACTTACATTGACTAAAAGAAGATTTGGAAGTGGATGGTATGAGGCTTTGTGAAACATTCAAAACTTATCTCAAATTCTGACCAAACATTTTTCTACTAATTTTCCTCGCGAAATGGAGACTCCAGCTGTATAAATAATGATTTTTGTTTGGAAATATTTCTTCCCTTGTTTTTAGAACCATCGGGGGAATTAACTTATAAATAAGTAGCAGCAAAGGACTACTTTGTCAGCGTGAAACAGAATGCAAAATGGCTCAGATTTTGAACTGAGTTCTAGAATGCAGAGACCGCCCTTTAGCATGGGTTGACAAAGCAGGCTGCCCTTGGGGAAGGAGGAACAGCTTTCCTCCGATGTTCCTTTTTGTGTCTTTATTTTATAATCTTAATTTATTCGCCCATTTCTCCGTTGGATCTGATTTTAATACTGCAGTTCCTTCCGTATGCCCATAACTGATTACAAATGCAGCGACGTGTGCCTCCGCCACCATTCCCCCCCCCCCCCCCGGATTTTTCCTTTTTAAAAAAAGAAAAAGAGGAAAAACAAACACCAAAAAAAGAGAGTCCACATTTCATTAACCTCACAAGCCGCGTCTTACTTAAGCGTACATATTGGAAGTACTTAAGCTTCTGACCAGTACTGCTACTTTTCTTGCGGTATGTTTGGGTTTGGGTTATCAGTTCCTCAGCCTAGCCAGGGTGCGCGCTACCCTGAGTCTCCTCATCTCCTGACCCCTTCACTGCACTTCCTTGCACCCCCATTCCTACAGACCAGTGATTTCTCCATGTTATTACACTGTGCGCGTCATTACATTTTGAGTTTATCTTTTGTTTAAGGGAGTCGTTTTATTATTGTCTTTAACCCACAAGTACTTACCCCAGTGCGTATTTTGTGACAGGCGTATTACTACCAAAGAAATCATAATTATGTCAATGGGTTATCCAGAAGGATTGTAATAACTTAGGTTAATAGTGTCAACATTATCTTCCATCGGACATTCTTCCAGAATTACTCAATGGAAACAAATGGCCGCTGTGATTTTTTTACCTTGGCCCCTGCCTGCTTCTGATCAAGGCAGTTAGAGCTTGCGAAGCATATCCATGAGCCCGAAGAAGAGAGGAGGAGGCGCGGCCTCCGAGTTGGGGAGAGTGCATGATTCACTCACAGGCTCTTGGGAGGCTTGGCCCCTTTTCTGTCTCTCTGGCTTCTTCGTAGGAAGGCAATGATACCCGTAGAAAAATCCCACTTTTCCTCCTTAGGATTTGCTCTGTTCTCTGGAACCTACTGGAGAGACTGAAGTTTTCTTTCCAAAATAATTTTAAGTGTTGGTAGTTACCGTCTGTGTGAAAACTCATTAAGAATGATTTCTTTTCCTATGGAAGGGGAGGTCACAGGCTGGAGCTACCTGGGGAACACAGGACCGAGGATCCAAGCCTCCTGCCTTAACTCTGGTTCCCGGACTTACGGGAGCCCTACTTCTGCCAGGACTAGTTTCAGTGGACCAGGAGAAGGACGGTGATCAGAGGCAGGGGTGGGAAGATGACGTGATCCAGTGTGGACGGGCAGGGGTGAGGGCATCCCTTGGGAATCCTTGTTCTGTTTTGTTTTTTTATTGTGGTAAAATATATATAATATAAACTGATCATTTTTAGATTATAATTTGGTGACATTAAGTACCTCTATAATATTGTGCAACTATCACTGGTATCCATTTCTGGATTTTTCCCACCATCCCTAACAGACACTCTGCCCTCAGTAAGCAATCACTCCGCATGCCCCTCTCTTCCCAGTCCCTGGCAAGCACTGTTCTGCTTACCGTCTCTAGGAATTTGATTACGCTAGGTGCTTCCTCTAAGGAGTCAGAATGTTCGTCCTTTTGTGTCTGTCTTATTTCACTTAGTATCTTCGAGGGTCATCCCTGTTGTAGCACGTGTCAGAATTCCGTTCCTTTTTAACGGCTGAATACTATTCCATAGTGTATGTATACCCCTGATTGCTCATCCGTCCTTCTCTTGATGGGTCATCTTCACCGTTGGGTTACTGTAAAGAAAGCTGCCATGAACGTTGGCGTGGAAGTATCTGTTTGAGTCCCCACCTTCAATTCCTTTGGGTAAATACTCAGAAGTGAGATTGTTGGACCGTAGGCTATGTCTGTGTCTAACTTTTTGAGGAACCTCCCACCTGTTTCCCACAATGGCTGCACCGTAGTGTACGTTCCCACCAGCAGGTGCGAGAGGAGGAGACCCTCGTGTAGACCTGCTCTGACCATCGCCTAACCGATGGGCTCGCCAGGCCTCATGCGTCACTAGGTCTCCTGTAAGTGACTGCTTTTGCTCACGGTAGGTTGGCTTTGACTGGGGAGGAGGGTCATTTTTGTTTTGTCCTTTCCTGGCTGAATATGCCTGCCTGTTTCTGGGGTGCCGGAAGGCTTCCTGTGCCTGTGGGGTCCGGCACTGTGCTGCTTTGTATTCTTTGCCTGTAAAGGGAGCCAGGGTGGCAAAGTGTGCTTCCCCCGCCTCCTCCAGAAACAATCTCCCCGTGAGTCTTTTCATTATCCTGGTAACCGGCTTCTTAATAGCTGCTGGTTCATCTAAATGAAAAATTTATCTTGTGCTGCTTACCAAAGGAAAGGCTCCTCACGTGTCAGATATTATTTTACCCATTATCCTGGAAACTTCTGTACTTTTTTTATTTCTTAAAGCGAAGTTCAGAATTATTGGAGTTTCTCTAACATTCAGTTCTTTATACCTTTTTATCATTATGTGGTAACAGTAAGTCAAGCGGGGTTTAGAATTATTTGAAAAGCTGTAACACCTTCAATTATATATGTGTTTGTGTATGTGCATATTTATATCTGGACGCCATTCTTCTCGTTGACTGCCATAGAGCCTTTGGTAAACATTTAGGTTTCTTGATTAATCATTTTTATAGAAACCTCAGTCTGCTTTCTATTTAACCTTTGAAACATTTGTGTGAAGCAGGTGGCTCGTGAGCTGCCATTATCTTCTGGCAGAGAAGGAAACCAGTGTGTCTGTCAACAGGGAAAGTGGGACCTGCCCAAGAATTCCCGACGGGGTACAGTGTGGGAGGAGCCGTGTAGACTGGACAGCCTCGGAGCTGCCCGCAAGGGGAGGTGGGCACGCGTGGGGACAGAGACGTCTGCACTTCCCTGGAGCTCATTCTTTGTCTCGTCCTAGAGTTACTGTGTCGGATGTGTACGCGGGTACCCTGCTCCCTAACTCAGAGCTTCCCCAGACCTTCAGCTCTGCACAGCTCGTGCACTTTGTTCCTCTGAAATCCCCAGCGCGGTTATTGATCATATTGCTTGAAAACTGTAGTGCTTCATAGCCTGTCTCAGCCCATGGGAATTCCGGTAGCTTGATTGCCTATGGAAATTATTTGTTAATAACAGTTAACTGTGCCTACTGATGATACATGCCTTCCATCCAACTAAAAATTATTTTATTTATTTTACTTCAATTTCCTATCGCTACTTTATCCTTGTTTAGCTTTTAAAATGATGGGACTCCTGGGTGCCTCAGTTGATGAAGCATCTGCCTTCGGCTCAGGTCATGATCTTGGGGTCCTGGGATCGCGTCCCGCATCAGGCTCCCTGCCAAGCGGGGAGCCTGCTTCTCTCTCTGCCCCAGCCCCCGCTCCTGCTCCCTCTCTTTCTCAAATAAATGAAATCTTTTTTAAAGATAAAATAAAATTAAAAATATATAAATAAATTATAGAACACTCTCCCCACTAGACTGTAAGCGTTCTAGAGATAAAAGCTACCTATTCTTATCCCGGTGGTTTCTCCAACAGCGCAGGTCCACACCGCGTATTTATGGTCTGATACGGTGCTGATACAAGGAGACTTGTAATACTAGCCACTCATGATTCATAACAAGTTCAGTCTTGTGAAATAAACTCCCATCCTTGAGCTGTCCATTTTTTCAGTAGAGCTATGCGGTGGACACCTCGGACAGACGAAAGGCTTGTGTGTTTCTTAGTTCCTTCACAAGAGAAGAACACGCAGCATCGAGCATAATCCCGGTGGGCCCTCCCCCTCCACCTGAGGTCGAGTTAGGGAACTGTTCCTCTGTCTTCCCTTGCACATGCGTTCCTTCCTGCAGCGGTACCCGGACCTCGATGCAGGCAGGCGGCGTGCGTACTGGCTCCGCAGCGCCACGCCGCTTATTGCCCACATCCCACCCAGCAGCAAGAGTCTTGGAAATGAAAGGTTATGTCACACAAGCAAAAAAACACAAAGCAGAGAAAACACATTTTCTTAACCACTCAACACTTACATATTATACGTCTTGGGAAGTGTTGCGCAGTGAATCCAAAGTTCACAGGAAGTCCCCTGCATCCCGGGGTGGGGGGGGTAGACCTTTGACGTGAGGACCGCTTGGCTTTTGTTCTGAGGCTCAGTCCGGTCAGGAGGACAGGAGTCACACCAAGCACCAGGCCGCTCCCAGTCATGTCTCATAGGTGCTCAGTACGTGTGTTCTTAAGCTCATCGCACGTCGGGGAGGAAGTGCCGGGAAGCAGGTCACAGCAGGTGTTCCTTCTGTGTAGGCATGAGCGCGTTTTCTCCATTTTCTGAGACAGACATTTCTTCTTTTATGTCTATACCCGTCTTACCAGTGATCGCGCTACGTTTGTTTACCAAACCAGGGTACGTCTTGCAGTCAGTTGCTTCTCAGAGCCAAGGACGTCATTTTCACTTCGCTCTTAGAGGCAAATTAGGTATTAGGAGGACGGGTTCAGGTCTCCACGTTGCCACTCTCCAGCTGATGCTCAGTTCCCTCATCTGTGACTCAGAAGTCTGGGGAAGATGAAATAATAGTGTCTAACACAGTGATCCGACTCTCAGCAGAGGCTCAGCGTGTAGCACCTGTGATCATTTTGCCAGAAAGGGCAGGGACTCCACATGAAGGCATGAGGAGAGGAGGGCCTCCCGGACATCTCCACGGGCATCACCGGGAGCATTGCTGAGCCCTGATGGAAAACAGCCGCTTCTGGACTAGGAAATGGACAGTGAGATTGGTAATCCTCCCTCTGTAGTGTTTTTGACTGGACAGACAACACACATGGTTAGAGGGAGACTGGAAAGTTAAAGCCGATAACTCTTAATCACGAAAAAGCAGTTTCATGTAATATCCCTGTTACGCTGCCTCTTTATGAAGAAATGCAGCCACTTTGGACCCAAAAGATGATCGTTTTCTAAACTGTCTTTCTTGGGTAATATCAGGACGCAGTGTAATAAGTTAGATTAATGTATTAGCTTGTGTCTTCTTGTCAGGCAAAAGAGGTAGGTCCGCAGAGCAGAGAGGACAGAGGCACCTCCCCGTTACCCTGTTTAATGTCATTTTGAAGGGGAGTAGCACCAGGTAGACGTGGGGGCAGGGCACTGCCTCTCTTTGAGGATTCTTGCCCAAGGGACAAATGAGCTAAGCAATACTGCATTATTGTGTACGTATGAGAGAGAGAGACACACACACGCAAACACACACACACAGGCAGAGCCAATAAGTCTTGCCATTTTGCTTTGTCTCTGACAACCCACCCCTAGTCCTCAGCCCAGAAATTTAATCCTAACCCCAAGCTACTGCTTTGTCTGCTTGGGTTTCTAAACTTGAACAGGTCCTGGAGGCAATTCACCCTTGCACCAGATTGAGAACCACAGCAATCTTCTGGGGTTTGTTTTTTTCCCCCAGAATGTCCATGATTTGCACTGATCCAGTCTCCAAGGATAGGGGACAGGATGAAATAGAGAATTTATTTTTACATTATGTCATCTTGTGCAGAGACTGCTGTATAATCAGGAGCCAGAAATCTAAAGGATTGGGCTCTGAAGTCACTTCATGCACTCTTTGGGTTACAACACACCCATTCATCGTAAGCAGTCACCAGCAGAAGAACCCACAGTCACGGACTTAATTTATTCTTGCCAGTAAATCGGTATTTCAAGTGACGGAGTACAGTAGCGGAATTAAGCCACCTGAAGTTCCAGTCTCTGTTCGTGTGGCTGGAAAAGACCTTCGTGAGACCTCAGGGACCACCCCTGCCTTTTGGGGTTGAGCAACCGGAGGCCCAGAGAGGGGAAGTGACTTGCCCAGGGTCACACGCTGAGTTCTGTCGAGGACTGGAAAGCTCCTTTCCACTTACACCGCTTCCTGGTGACACAATAGCTAGGATTTTACTCAAGTGTCATTCCCTTGTCCAACTTTCCCTTGTCCAAGCCCATTCTTTTTTTCCGGGTGACTCACAAGCGGCAACATCGGAGGCCGAGCGAGGGATGCTGAAGAGCTAGTTTGTGTAGTGGGCTTTTTTGGTTTGGTTGTCAGGAGTGCTCTCCAGGCATTAGCTTGGAAACATCTCCAGAAGAATGACGATCAGCTCTCTAAGGAGCGCTAGCGGGACTGGCACGGTCCCTGCCCACTGGTATATATGCTGCTCCTGGAAATTCCTGGTGTCGGGAGTCGTCAGTCCAGGGGAGGTCAGCAGCCTTGTTTTCCTCATTGATGATATGACAGACGGTCCTAGAATTGTAACTCGGGAGCCTTGGCATGTGCTCGGGTGAGTTAAATATGTTTGTCTTTATTTAAAAAAAATTTTTTTACATAACATTTATATAAGATTTATATTAAATTTTTACATAACATTTATATAAGGTTTATATTAAATTTTTATAAATTTTATATATAACAGTCTAAATATAGGGAATGGTGTGAAAATAGGATGTTTTAGGGAATATGTAAAAGCTGGCATCTCTTCAGGGAGACACGGAGGTGGTACCCAAAACCCTCGGTTACCATGACTTATTTGTATACGCCACGTGGTGTGCTTTGTACAGTATCTAAAGGTGTTTCCTTGCTCCGAGTTAGAGAAGAGACAGGCTGGGAGGTGGGGGAAGGGTAGATCGTATTTCTTGTCTGATCTGGGGAATTTTATATTCCAGAAGTCTATAATAAGGCGCCGATGTTGATTGCTTATTTATTAAGACAAAGCAGGGGGGGGAGAGAGTGCCACAAAGTGAGAAGCATTCTAGGGCTAACATCTCAGCTTTGCTTAAAAGCATGGGCTCCAAAGAAATGTAAATTCATTGGCTTAATTGGAAGAGAGTATTTATAGAAATTGAATGATCCAGTAAAACGAAAAGCCTGGCTTCTTTCATCTTCAGAGGCCCTCGTAAATGCCGTTCTGGAAAGCTCTTGCATGGAGAGTGGACTTTGCCATCGATGTCTGGCCTCCTGGAGGTCAATAACTTTGGCCAAGCCCTATCACTTGACTGGTATTTACTAAGTACTTAGGGGTGTGTGTGCGTGTGCATGTTTGGCTTTGAATTGTGCTGGAAGCGTGTAAAGAAAAAAAAGTTCAGGTACACCAAAGTTTTCTCATTGGTTATATTATTAACAATTTGATTTCAGTAGCTATTATAAAGGAACTTGATAAGAAGGTACGCTTGAAAATCTTGCTGTCAAGCCTGTTCCCCGCCCCCCCCCCAAAAACGGTGTCCTCCTGTGCCTTTTACGGGTCATCATTTCCCTTGGTTTGTTGTGAATTTGTCCATTGTTTATACAAAATCAAAAAATTAAGTATTTTTTACTTTCTCTCTTAGAAAAAGATAAGTATATGTTCTTCTCCGGCTCCTTCTTACATTTAGTGATGCACTTCAGTGAGCTTTCCAGAACATGCAGAACTCCCTGGTATTTTTCATCTTCCATTGTGTGGTTGTGCCGTAGTTACTAAGTCAATGTCCTGTGAGTAGACTCTTGGATTCTGTCAGCCTACAGGTGCAAGTGTATCTGTATGGTTGTTTACTGCAAGGTGCCTCAGAATTCTGGCCAGAGGACGTATGCATATGATTTTGGGGTGGTGTTGATTGCCCTTCCTTAGGATTGTTTCATTTTGCACTTCTACCAACAACTTAGGAGAGCTTCACCAGCAGAGGGGGTCATCCCCCTTTTGGTTTTTTGACAATCTGATAGGCAAAATAAAATATTAATATGGTTTGACTGTGAATGCTTTCTTTTTTTAAGTGTGAGGTTGGACACCTGTTACGTGTAAAGGCCATTGGTATTTGTGTGTGTGAACTATGTTCCTATACTTAGCCTTCTATTGGTTTGTTGGTCTTTTTCTTATTGACCTATAGGGCTCTTTATATAATAGGGAGGTTAATTAGCTCTAAGTCCATGATACGATCCCCAAATACTCTTCCCAGTTCGTCATTTGTGGTTTTATGTGCCCCATACAGACAAGTGATTCTCATGTAGCAGAGTTTTTCCAGTTTCTTTCTTTTATGGCTTCCAGACTTGGAGTCTGTTAGAAAGCACTCTTTGCTATGCCCCTCCACACACACATAGAGAAATTGACCCCCTTTTTTTTTTTTTGCAAAATTTCTGTGGGTATTTTTTTACATTTAAATATTTGCTCCATTTGAGGTTTATCTTCTATTCTGTAAAATATGATTCAACATTATTTTTTTTCCAGATGTGTCAGTTTTCCCAACCCCTGAGTTAAAAAGCCCACCCTTGCCTCCCCTTAAATGCCATATTATAAAATAAACATTTATAAATGAAAAATAGCCACTATTCCCCTGTGAAACAAAGCACGCGTGAACATTTTTTGGAAAGAATGTTTAGGTCCTTAAGGCATCCCTTCCACTCCCTCCTGCAAGGTGATGTTTACTCACCAGTGAATGAATGATGTTAACTGAACCCACCTGCTCCTCTCCAGGGGAATGAGACAGTTTTGCCTCCTGGCATCTCAAGATTGAACCTAAGACAATTTGTCATTTCACTCAAAGTAATTTGTCTCTTTATCACAAAGCCTGAAGCAGGGCAGAAACATTTCTTGATACCACTCAAGAATCTCACCACTTGTGAGCCCTTAAAACAAGGCTTCTCAAAGGGTGGTTCCCAGACCGGCAGCCTTAGCGTCCCCTGGGCACTAGTCAGAAAGGCACATTCCCGTCCTCCACCTACAGACTAGAGAGCCCGGGCTGTGGCACCCGACAACCTGCGTGTAACCAGCCCTCCAGGGGATTCCGAGCTGGCCCAGGCTTGAGACCCATGGCCTTCCAAGTTACATTTCATCTCTTGATGGAGACCTACAGCCCTGTATGCTGCCCTCCTGGTGGTTGGGGTTGGGACCTTATCTTCTTGATATGGAAACATGTAACGACCAGCATCAAACAATGTCTGTTCTTCCACCGTGGTATTCTTCGAGTAGAAAACTTCCCTGGGTTTTTCCAGAAGTCACAAAGATACCTCACCTAGTGCTTTGGACTAGAACGTCTTACATTCAAAATTCTGCTATTGGGTCAGTGATTCCCTTTGTCCTATAATAAAAAACCAGCAAAACTGGTTTCCATAATATGCTAGGAAGTTTTGTAGCCTTGAAGACTTGTCTTACCTCTACAAAAGCGTCATTGTTCCTTGTCATCCTTTGCCCCTCTGCCTTTAAAAATAATTTGATATCTGAACAGAATCCCTATTTGCCTCTGATGACTGTTGGCCACACCATAATTGTGCTTATATTTGGCAGGTGAAGGCAGACTTGCCATAAACAGCAGTACTTTCTGGGCCTAACTGCCAACAGGGTTCAGCTTGGAGCAGTGGTTGGAAACTGCTGGACATTAGAATCAGCTGGGTAGCTCTTAAAAACCCTGCCACCCAGACCACACCCATGTACCTAAACCAGGATCTCCAGGGTGGGACCCAGGCTTCAGACTTTCCCTGCTTGATTCCTGTGTGTACTCCACCCAGCTCAAGAAGCAGGACTCGTGCACTTGTCTTAAAGTGATTTTGGTTGTAACAACAAGGACTGTTAACGGAGCAGATACCATGTGCCAGAAAGCGGTCCTGAAAACAGCAAATGCAATCAGCACGAGACCTTTGTAGTTGAAATAGCAACTGGCTTGAAACTTAAATCACCTCCTTTTTGGAAGACTTTCTCATCTTCTGAAGAACCCCAGTTGAGGCAAGCTTTCCTCTCTGCAGCCTCTGTATTTCATTATAATAGCCTTGCTGGTTTTGTTAGCTGCAAGGAAAGGGACGGGGGGGGGGGGGGGGTGGTCAGTACCGGGCTGTCCCGCTGGCTCTGCTCTGATGCATTAAGCAGATAGATTCAAACCCTTTCTTGGAAACTTGACCCCCAGCAGCTTCTGCTCTCTAAGCTGCGGTCCTTGGTAGACCTTTTCCCGCGTTTTTGCTCTCAGATACTGTTTTGTCCGCAGCAACAGGTAACAACAGCCCCTCCTAGCAGACCGTGATTCTATTCTTTCCTCATAGTGAGTCCTAGTTCGCAGGAAAGGGAGAGGAGGACGGAGTACAAAACTCTGAACACCCTGCTTTCCCTGAAGACAGGGCACTGCTCGTAATTAAGTAAGCGTTCTTCCGCTGTGGCCCTGGGGCAAGGGTGTCCCAACTGCTTTGACAAGGGTGCCATTTGGTCATAAACACTGCGGTCATAGGGGTGGGGACCAAAAGAGAGTCTCTCATCCCTTTTACAACTCCAGTCAACTCTAGAACCAGACTCAGGAAGGCAAGGGAAGAGCTCAGGGAAGGATCCAGGAGGAGGTGTGCCTTGGCCACACTTGACGATGACCAGTGGACGGAGCTGGGGAAGGAGCTTCTGTGTTTGGCCACAGACGAGTCACAAATCAAGAGACTTTGACAATGAAATTTTTCCTTGGGATTCTGCGATGGTTTTTGAAGTAGATTTCCGTTACCTTATGTTGGTAACTGACCAAGTACAAATGTCGGGTGAATTTATCGCTTTCTAGGTTCTGGTCACTACATACTGGGGCAGGGCATCTTGCTCAGAGATGGTAAGCGCACGTGAACAAGAGGTAAACTTTATTGGGGGGTGAGGCTTCCCGAAACTCAGGGATATTTCTAGTCTCGTGTACGCTTGGTACAGTGGGGAAGCTAAGGCCCAGGAAGGCTCTGTGTCTTGGTCAAGGTATCTTGCCGTCCCTCCACAGCCTGACAGTTTAAAAAAGTTTTTTTTTTAAGTTATATTTTGCAAACTGACAGAAAGAATTACATAATATGATGGAAATAACACTCATTTTAATGTATCTGTTCCTATAGTTTATTTTACTCACCTTTCTAAACCGCTCTGAGAATATCGTCAGAAAGAACGTTCTCCTAAATTGGAAAGTAATTCAAACAGTCTTCTTTTCTTCGCTGATTTTTATGAAATCACTGCCTACACGTGTGCACATTTTAGTAAGCAATACAGTCAGCGTACGAGTACAAATAAATAATTTTGTAAAAGATTGTCAGTCCATTACTTGAGGAAAGTGCCAAGGTAATTACAAGATTTATTAATCATATGGTTAATAAAACTATTGAGGTTTTTTTTTTGGATTGCTTAATTTTATTTTATAAAGCTAATGTTCTCAAGTAAACATCAAATGATCTGTAGAGATCTTGAAGTTTTACTTATCACACAGATAAGCATTCATTTTTTTTTTTAGTAAGTATGTACTTATTTTGCATTCGTAATGATTAACTGCAAAATAGTTAACCCTGGCAATAGAAAACTCTAGATGAATTTTCAAGTAAGACCTCCTGTGGAGTCCTTTGAGGTTCACTTGGGGTCATTCATCAAGAAAGAGATGCACTTCAGGTTTGGCAACTCCCTCTGCCCACACGTGAGCTGTCCAGGTGGAGAGCCAGCGGGAGGACCTGAGGTACGTGGGGCTTCAGAGATGAAGAGAGTTTCTCCTTGGCGCACTCCCCTTGCCGACCTCTGGAAGTAAATACAGATGAGGGAGAAATGGTTTTCCAAGGTGTCAGGTTCAAGTGGAGTACTTTTTGAGATCCTTCGCTCTCTCTCTCTAGTTACCCAGTGAACAAATACCAATTGAGGTAACATCTGATGCCTGGAATGATTCTGAAGTATATAGGCGAGAGCAGAAGAGGTAAAATAGGCAAGGAAAAATGCACCTGTAAAAAAGAAGGCAGGCCATCAGAGTGGCCACCTCGCTGGACCTGCCACTCAGTCGTGTCCCCTGACAGAGCCTCACTGGCTCCACGTGAGCGTAAGACCTTTTCAGATCAACCGTTGCTTTTCCTGTGATCATGGAGCTGTTAGACTCAGGTTCTTCATAAACTTTCCAGTTTGTTATTGGTTTTTTTTTTAAAGATTCATTTGAGAGAGAGAGAGCATGAGCAGGGGGTCGGGGGAGGAGCAGAGGGAGAGGGAGAGAGAATCTCAGGCAGACTCCCTGCAGAGCACAGAGCCCGACGTGGGGCTCGATCTTAGACCCTGAGATCATGACACGAGCCGAAGCCAAGAATCAGACACTCAACCAACTGAGCCACCCAGGTGCCCCTGCTACTAATTTTTTATTAATAAAGGTTAGCAGTATCATCATCCCTTTTCTACAGAACACTAGTCTAGCATTTTTTTTCCAAAACTCATTTAAAGAACATCTTTGTCTACATGTTCGTTTAATTCGTTATTACGCAGTTTGTGTGTCTTCAAAGCTGTTGTACCACCACTACTCCGTCCTACATTTTTTTTTTAAAGATTGTATTTATTTATTCGACAGAGATAGAGACAGCCAGTGAGAGAGGGAACACAAACAGGGGGAGTAGGAGAGGAAGAAGCAGGCTCTCAGTGGAGGAGCCTGATGTGGGGCTCGATCCCATAACGCTGGGATCACACCCTGAGCCGAAGGCAGACGCTTAACCGCTGTGCCACCCAGGCGCCCCCCATCCTACATTTTTCATAGCATTTATTCCTGGTATGTTTTCAGGATCTTCTTACATGCATTTGGAAAATGAGCATGATTTCGTACACATTCAGTAGCAATCGCTGTCGTAGGCTTTTCTAGTCTGATTTTTCTTCTCTGCTGCCTCAAAGGTTGTGACTCATTAAAGTAGAAAAAACCATGACCTTGTTCTGAACCTTTAGTGGGTAAGTCGGAGGTTCCCAGTCCTGATCTCTGTCAGAATGTTGGCCTAGTCCAATGGGGAGTTAATGTCCGATTCGTGTAACAGAACCTGGGGAGTCATAAAATTGCAGGATGCGAGTGGATGAATGTGACTCCTTTCAAAGAGTTGTAATGTTTCTGTTTGATGGTGGTGTTGTTTTGCCGTGTAGACCAAGAGGATCCATCTTTGAGTTCTGCCAGTTGAGGAACCTTTAACTCCTAGGTCAAGCGGAAGCAGTACCTCCTAGCCCAGGACTCCCTGAAGCCACAGCATCCCATCCACAGCCCTGCCTACCTTCCCAGCCTGGTCTGGCTCCTCTCCAAACCCTCCTCCTAGACATTTCCTCAGCCTCAGAAAGCTCATGGGTGGCCCTGTTTGGAGGGAAATTCTATTCCCTGGTGATAGTTTTTACAAAACTTTTACGAAAGTTAAATTCTCGTCTTAGGGCCAATCCACGTCTTTTCAATATAACTTTACTCACCTGCCCAGGATTCCATTCGATCCTTGAAACTCTAGGAATTTCTCAGGAATGGTTGTCAGCCTGTTGGTAAAACCCTGCCATGACAAAGGGGCAAAATTTGCTTCTATGTGTGGTTGGTGCTTTTTTAATATTCCTTTTCCCGGAAACAGAATTCCAGGATGCTTCTCTGGAAGTTATTGGAGGAAAAAACCCAAATAGGATAATGGAGGGCCCATCACGTACCCCATTCTGAGTGTCATAGGGTGATTTGCCCACTTCCAGAGTTCCCTAATCCTTTATATACCATGTTGAGGATCCTATGAATTGGGGTCTAAGTCAGATTTTCCTGTTGTTTGCTCTTCAGTGGTCTAGCTAGGAACACCCCAGTGAGAGGAATGAACCCACAGGGATTATCTGTGGGGACTGATCCCAGGACCACCAGCTGTGAAAGCCAACTATCACTCATACTGTTAGACGAAGAGACTAGTCTGCAATCCTGTTACCGACAGACTATGTTAAATATTGGTTCTGAACAGTGTATCTGAGGACTGATGGCACTATGTTTACATTAATCTTTTTTTTTTTTCATCAAAACTTTTCATCCCCAGGACTTACTTACTTTATACCTGGAAGTTTATACCTTTTAATCCCCTTCGGACCCATACACTGATCTTTTTAAATACAAAGAAATTTTCATCTTAACAAGTTAAAGGTTTGCTAGAGGACCCACTTTTCCTTAATTAAAATAATCTGCACTTGACCGTGTACAGGTCCACTCATAGGCGTATTTTTCTTCCATAAATACAGTACGGTACTTTTAAATGTATTTTCTCTTCCTTATGATTTTTTCTTTTCTGGAACTTTATTTTCAGACTACAGTGTATAATACACATGATACACAAACTGTGTATTAATCAACTTATGGTATCGAAGGTGTCCAGTCAACAGCAGGTGGTTAGTGAAGTTTTGGAGGAGTCAGAAGTTATATGGAATCTTTGGCTGTGCGTGGAGGGGTCGGTGCCCCAGCCCCTGTGTCCAAGGGTCAACCATATACAAAAGTACACAGTAGGCACTGGATCAATTTTAGTTTCCTTCCTAAAAACTTGGGAGTTAATCTAATTATTGGGAAGTGTACAGAAGTGGTACTATAGAAACAGCCACGAATTCTAAAATCTGAAGGCTCCCACCCCCATCCCTCCCTTCCTTCCTGTCCTCCCCTCCACTCATTCTTTCACTGAACTTTGTCCTTTGCCATTCCTAGTGAGCCCCCCCCCATGCCCTGGCCCCCAGGAGCCCACCTTTCAGTCTCAGTCTCAGAATTCTCATGGCCTCGCTGGCCCCCACTCTCTCCACCTTCAACTTCTGGTTCCTTGGATTGCTCATCATTTCTTTGGTGTCTAGGCAATTAATGTGTTTTCAACATGTGTTCCCTTTGTTTATATCCTTTTTTTTTTTTTAAGGCTTATTACTTATTTTAGAGAGAGAGCACACAAGCAGGGGGGAGGGGCAGAGGGAGAGGCAGACTCTCAAGCAGACTCCACACTGAGCACAGAGTATGATGTGGGGCTTGATCTCACCACCCCCAGATCGTGACCTGAGCCAAAATCAAGAGTCGGCCGCTTAATGGACTGAGCCACGCAGGTGCCCCTCCCTTTGTTGATATTCTATTTTCACCAACTTAAAATGAGTGACAGAGATACTTTCAGGGTTCTTTTAGGTTTTATTTATTTATTTGACCAGAGAGTGTACAAGCCACAAGCAGGGGGACAGGCAGGCAGAGAGAGAGGGAGAAGCAGACTCTCCACTGACCAGGGAGCCCAGTGTGGGGCTCGATCCCAGGACTCTGGGATCACGACCTGAGCCAAAGGCAGACGCTTAACTGACTGAGCCAACAAGATGCCCCAAGCTATGTATTCCTGCTCACCCTCCATCAGTAGAGGGCACTGACTTCCTCCACCCTTCGCTTCCCTCCTCACTGACAGACTTCCTTCTAGGCCTTCCCTGGTTTTGTTTTTCCATAAGAGATCCTACTGCAGATGCTGTTCTGACTTGCTTTTTTTTTCTCGCTAGATAAAGCCGGAGAGGGACTTCACCATCGGATAGTGCAGCTACTGGTGCGCTCCAACGCGGGTGTATAATACAGAGTGCTTTACTTAACTATCCTCCTGCTAATGGGCATTTAGGGGTTTGGGGTTTTTTAACTTCCCCCTGTTAAACAGAATGCTGTAACAAACATCCTGTACATGCCGCCCTGTGCATGTTTTTGTCGTGTTTCTGTGGATAAATTGATTTCCAGAAGTACACTTGTGGGGTCAAAAGGACGTGCATGATTAAAATACTAATAATATTGCCAGATTACCCTCCAGGTGGTTGGTCACACACCCATACTTCTCCCTTGCCAGCTGACTCCTACTCGTTTAAAATTTTTTTAATTCTACTATGAAATATTTCAGATACAAAAGGTAGAGAGAAAGCACCATGAGATGACATCAGCAATGCAGTTGAAGATTCTTGTTTCCCTCCCCAATGGCTTTTTCTCTTTTTCCTCTCTATTTTGTGTGTTTCTCATACTTTTCTACCTATGTCTTAGGTGTGTATACTCATACTACATATGTCATACCCTAATGCTATTTAATAAGGTTTTCAGTGTTTTCACATTTTATGTAAGGATACCATGTCCATTCTGTGGTGGTGTTTTTGTTGTTACTCAGAATTGGTGTGATTTATCCATGTTGGTAACTACAGCCTGGTACGAATTCTTGTTCGTGCCTCCTTGGCATGTGTGCAAGAGTTTACGGTGCATACTGAGCAGTTGATGGTTTTCACTAAGTATGAATAAAACTTTTGTCCAGAGGATTTACAGCCCCCAAACCCCACCCGCTAGGAAGGTATGACAATTTTGCGCGTTTGCAATACCTGGTATTTTCAGACTTCACAGTTTTTGCCAGTCTGATGAGTATGAAAAGATCATTTTTATTTTTTTTTTTAAGATTTTATTCATTTATTTGAGAGAGAGCGATCACAAGCAGGGGGGAGGGGAAGAGGGAGAAGCAGACTCCCCACTGAGCAGAGAGCCCATTGTGGGACTCGATCCCAGGACCCTGGGATCATGGCCTGAGCCGAAGGCAAATGCTTAACCAACTGAGCCACCCGGGCGCCCAAGATTCCTTCTATTTAATTGACATTTCCCTAATTACGTGTTCTAATATTTCGACCATTTGGTATCCTCTTCTGGGAATTGCCTGTTCCTGTCTTTTATCTATTTTTCTCTTGAGTTGCATTCCCTTTTCTTTCCAGTTTCTACTGATTCTTTTATCTTTTTTGGATAATAATTCTTAGGAGGTTATGTGTGTCGCATGTATCTTCTCCTAACCAGTGGCTTGACTTTATTGTGGCCTTTCGATGACAAGAGTTAATTTTAATGTGGTTTTTCACATGTACAATTTGTGCGTTTCTTTCTTAAAAAAACTGAAGCCAGGTATTTCCTTTGTTTCTTCTCATAGCTGTAAAGTTGAGTCCCTTCATTTAGACCTGTGGTTGAATTTCGTGTGTGGTTTGAGGTAGGGATCCAGTTTTATTTACTTCTCGGATCAGTAGTCATCCTGGCACCATTTGTTAAATAGTCATTCTTTGATAGCTGCACTTGTGGTGAGCATAGAAGAACATCAAGAGTTGTTAAGTCACTATGTTGTACACCTGACTAATGTTGTGGAATGTGTCAAGTATACTGCAGTAAAAAAACAAAGACGTTGGGACGGGTGGCTCAGTCGGATAAGCCTGTGCCTTCAGCTCAGGTCATGATCCCAGAGTCCTGGGATTGAGTCCCACATTGGGCTCCCTGTTCAGCAGGAGTCTACTTCTCCCTGTCACTCTCCTTCTGTGTTCTCTGTCTTTCTTTCTCTCTCTCTCTCAAATAAATAAATACAATCTTAAAAAAAAAAAAAAGACATAAACAAAAAGTAGTCATCCTTTCCAGCAGTCTGCAGTGCCTCATTTGCAATACATGACCTTTCCATGTATGTGTGGAATTGTTTCTGGGTTTTCCATTCTATTCTCTTGGTCTGTTTGCCTCTCCCTGAGCCAGTACACATTTCAGTAATGACTAGTTTTACAATACAAGTCTGGATATCCAGTAGGGCAAGTCTCTCTACCTTGTTCTTATTTCTTCAAAATTGTCTTGGTTATTCTTGGCTCTTTGTACTCACCCCTACTCATTCCTTAGGTATGCTTAAGATTATACCACTTAACTTAGGATGCTGTAGTTCCGTTTCTCCCCTTCTGGCCTTTATGCTAGTATTGTCCTGTATTTTACTTACCCGTATGTTATCACTTCCGCAATATAATTGACTATTTTTGTTTCGACAGTCCGTTGTCTTTTACAGAGATTTAAGTATAAGGGGAGAAGAAGCCACACATTTACCATGTAGTTACCATTTTTGACATTCTTAATTTCCTTGTGTAGTTCCATATTTCCAGCTGGTATCATTTCCTTCTGCTTGAAGGTCTTCCTTTAACATTTCCTTTGTCGTGGATCCACTGGTTAAAAAGAAGAAAAAAATCCTTCAGCTTTTGTATCACTGGAAAAGTCTCTATTTGCCTTTGGATTTCGAAAGGTAAGTTTGCTGAGTATGGAATTCTAGCTTGACGCTTTATTTTCCTTCACTATTGAAATGTTGCTGCTCCATTGCCTTCTGGCTACATTGCTACAAATGAGAATTCTCGTTTTTGGTGGGGTTTTTTTTGTAACCTATTCCCCCACTCACCCCCACGAGCTTTTGAGATTTTTCTCTTTATTACTGATTATGAGCAGTTTGATTGCGATGTGCCTTGTTACAGTTTTCTCTGTGTTTTCTGGTGTTTGGGATTCATTGAGTTCGTTGACTCTGTACGTTTAAATCACTGATCTCTCCCCTTAACATTTTGAATATATGGAATACAGTCACATTAACTTTTAACTTTTTTCTATGTCATTGTCAACTATGTCTACCATTTGTGTTCATTCTGGGTCACTCTTGATTGATTATTCTCCTGAATCTGGGTCATATTTTCATGCTTCCTTGGAAGCCAGGTAATCTTTGGTTGAATGATAGTCATTATTGGGTGCTGGACATTTTTGTATTTGGGTAAAGATTCTTCAGTTTTGTGCTGAGATGCCATTAGGTTTCTTAGAAATAGCTTGATCTTTCAGTTCCTGCTTTGTAGGATGGGACCAGAGCAGTCTTCATTGTAGGGCTAATTTTGCCTCGCCAATGTAGCAACACGCTTCAGTCCTCTACCTGTGCCTCTGAGTTATGAGGCTGCTTTTTGTTTTGGTTTCGTTTTTGGCATTTTTCTTTCCCCCAGTCTGTCTGCTAGAAACAATTGTAGGAACAGTGTGCCTACAGTTTTATAATTCTAGGCCCCATGGGAACTCTAGGCACGCTGTCTTTATTATTTGTTTCAGGTGTTTTTCCTGGCCTTGGCTAGTTTCCTCACACACATCCACTGTATTCTGCTGGATTCTCCATAGGGACCTTCCACAGATTTCCAAGATTCTCTGTCTGACCAGTTCTCTCCTTTCAGGGCTCTATCCAAATTCTAGCTACTTTGACCTCCCTGGACTCTCCACTCCATTTTCCCCCACTCAGGGAGTTTACTGGCCTCAACCCGGGTTCCTCCTTACTGTGTTACAACCCAGAAACTCCCCAACTCTCAGAGACAGGAATTAAGTTTGCCACCAAATGAAAGTGGAGTGTGTGGGGAAGTCGCACGCTTTGGTCTTCAAGTCCGTTGTACAAGTATTGGATGTTCCTGACGTGATGCAGGACTACCGATGTCCGCTTTCCGTTCTTTGTATCTCTTAGAGTAACCCCTTCCTATGTTAAGCGGAAGTTCCTCAATTAGTTCTTTGGTTCAAAACATCTTTCAAAAGTGCTCTTACCTCGTGGAGTCCACTAGTCATGCTCCTGTACCGGGGGCAGTTTGTGAAACCGTGTCCCCCAGGACCAAGTGCCCTGTCTTTTGGAGCCACAGTAATCATTAACCCACTGCTCTTTTTCTGAGGTTTAAGGTGCTCGCACTGTGCTGCAAGCCGCTTTGGCGACTTCATTCTGAAGTCTGGTTGAGATTCAGAACAGTTACTCTAATGTTTCCACAATCACTCAATGGGAGAAAGTGTGCTGAGAGAAGATTTTTTTGATACAAGTCATGAAGCAATTAAATTAATATTCTCGAAAATTGATCTGTCAAACCCATAGTAAGAATTTGTTTATAGCTCTTCATTGCGCCTATAAATTATCTCTTTAGCTGTAAAGTTTGAGGACATAAAAAGCATCTTCATGTGTTTAATGATCATTGTGTTCTGTGGAAGGGATGGGGTTCGGCTGTTCAAACGGATAGCTCAGATTGGCTTGTTATTGTTAGTACTTCTTTGAAGGCCTCACATATAACACAAAGCATGACAGAGACAGAAGTCCATTACCCAAAAAGATGATTGGCTTTCTTCATAAAATTTCAGTATTTGGTGTGAGCAATATAGATATCCTTTAATAAAAACATAAATCAACTTGTAGGAGGATAATGCTTTATCCCATGAGTCCACAAACTGTGGCCCGTGGGCCAAATCTGGCCCCTGGCTTATTTTGTAAATAAGTTTTCTCGGAATACAAGGAAGCCCATTTATTTACGAATTATGGCTACTTTGAACAGTGAAGGGAACTACAACAGGTCCCACAAGGTCTAAAATATTTACTACCTGGCCTTAGACAGAAAATGTCAACTCCTGGTTTATTCCATTGGTGTTGAGGTGAGGTAAAATCGTAAGACCAAAAACCAGGAGTTGGGAAGGAAAGTCGAGATCAACGGAATAGTACTCCAGGGGGAGATTCAAATACGCCGTTGCAGGGAGACATCTGAGCCTCAGAGCCCATGCTTCATAAGTGCCCATCACTAAATCTAGTTTAAATTCTCTTTGCCAACCTCCAAACTGGAAATTCAGCTGTCAGAAGAGAAGAATCCCTTAAATTCTGTTTTATGGGCAATAACTACATACTTAGGGTTAGCAATAACTTAAAAACACATTATGAATTGGGTAATATGACTGAATTTAAAACTCTTTTTTCAGTTAGTGGTTTAATTGGACAGTTTTCCATGTTTACTTTCCTGCAAAAGCATGTGAAGTGTAGACTTCAGAGGGAATAATAAAGCTTGAGCATTGTGTGGGGGATTAAAAACCTTTTGCCCTCTCTGTTTGAGACACCACGATGGTTATGATAGAAAAGGTCATCACAGTATTTCTTATTATTAAAAATATTACTTAATTTTCACTTCATTTGCATAACATTAAATCTGATTTATTAATCAGGCCCTTCTCTTAAGCCTTTTATTCATTTACTTTTCATTTGGGATAGATACAGAAGTAATCTGTGAAAGGTTCTCGGATATTTTGCTTTTTTACAATCCGTATTCAGTTATTGGGATGGAGACTTAAGTAGGAAGGATATCCGGGCTTCAGCGGCTTTTTCCTGCAAAAGGAGCCACTGCCTTTATCATGGGAGAGCCTAGCTGGGTGCCTTACATATGGTAAGTGGTCGGTGTCACCTGCTGATAAAGGAGAATTAAATACATAGACACTTCTGCTTCAGAAAGGCACATTGTCAAACAGAGGTATCTCCTTTCCTTGGAAGCCCGATGAAAATAATACTAAACAGTTAAAATCATTGAAAATTAGAGTGGGGCTTTTAGTGGACAAGATTACTCAGCAGATTTCTGGAACACAGAGAAAGGATAGAGGAGTAGAAGTCGGTAAAGTAGAACAGAGGGGGGCATCTGCCTTCGGCTCAGGTCATGATCCCAGGGTGCTGGGATCGAGTCTGGCGTCGGACTCCTTGCTCAGCGGGAAGTCTGCTTCTCCCTCTGCCTGCTGCTCCCCCTGCGTGTGCGTGCTTGCTCTCTCTCTCTCTCTCTCTCACTCTGTCAAATAAATAAGTAAAATCTCTAAAAAAAAAATAATAATAATAATAGAGGAAGCTAGGGCAGAGAGAGCATTGGTTTGCCTTGGAGAAGCTCAGGTGTGACAAAACCAAAGTAAGAAAGGGAATTCGCAGGAAGGACTTTATGCAGAATTTGGGAGTCTTTTCCTCAGCCGGATCGGTTTTGAGAAATCTGAAAATAAATGGATTAGCTCCATTTTGGCATTTAAGGGTATCACCTCTATCTGAGTCATACCTCCCCCAGGTATCACTGGGTTGCTTTATTCTTAAATAGGGACTAGACATTTGAAAAAAGACCACAGCAATTACAGAATGGGGCCAAGATTTCCTTTTTCTTTAAGTAGGAAAAGAAGGCAGTGGAGACAATAGATTAAACGGGAAGCAAGAAAACTTGAAATAGTGAGTGGCGAAGGGAGAGACTCTCCTATTCATAAAAGAAGAACAAGATGCTACAAAAATAGATTGAGCAGAAAGCAAAAGTGAAACAAATGCTCTTGGATATTAAAAATCTAGTTGCCCAAACTTAAAAAAAAAAACAATTTAGTGAATGGAAGCGAAATTTGATGTAAGAATAACTAAGTAGAACAAAAGGCAAAGAAATGGAAAATAGAAAATAAGAGCTTTAGAGGATCACTCTGGGAATCCCAGGGAAATGACAGGAAGTGGGGGGGGGGGATGATCTACAACATAAATCCTTCTCGTAGCTGAAGGCCACGCAGGTGGGTTGTAGGAGCCCGGGAGTCCCTCACGCAGTGAGTGAGAAATGATGTGCACCTGAAGAGACGTTAGGAAATTTCACAATAAATGTGAGACAGGCTGGGAGGTTTGCAGAGAGGTTAGAAGCCCAATAGCTTCAGACAAATGAGAATCGGTGGCTGCAGGTTTCTCATCATCAACTCTGGGTTTAAAAACCACTACAACGGTGGCCTCCGGGTTCAGCGAGTGTGAGGGTGAAACACACATTTCAGATACACGAGGACTCGGGTTTTCTCTTCCATACTGCTGTTTGGGTGTGTTCCGGGGAAGCCATGGGTTAACAGCACTGGCTGACTTAAGCAGACAAGGCGTTTATGGGAGTGTATTGAAGATACAGAGAACCAGGCTTGGAGAACAGGCAGGAACGAGGAAGGATCCGTAGGCAGAACCACAGCCCAAATGTCGAGCCACGGAACGAGTCTAGCAACACTAGTGATTTCTCGTGGCTCCAGCAGCCGTCACCAACCGTCCTGCTGCTTTGCCAGAGCAACTCCAGAGTCCACGCTCCAGGTCCAGGGCGGGTGTGTCTGCCCGGGCCACGCAGGCAGCGTTCTGGCAAAGCTAGGAAAGAGCGTGTGGCGTGCTTAGGGTCTGCGGTAGAAAGGCCACTATGCCTTCCACCAAGACTGATAAAGTAGGGAGTTTCCTAACCGTAGGAGGAAAGGTTCAGAGGCTGGGCAGCCAAATAAAGTGATAGGTGTCCCCCTCGGGCTTCAACACGGTACAGTGAGTGGGAAGATCAAAGAATGGCAGCTTTGCAACAGGCTTGCAGAACTGTCACGAGTCTAGACAGCTGGAGGTCCAAGAGTTTCAGGTGGGAGAAAAAGTGGGGCTTTGATAGCATACCTGATATGATGGAGAAGATCTGCCGGATGTAAACAGGTGAGGTCATCTTAGGTTGGATGATAGTCCTCTTTGGGTGCTGGACATTTTTGTCCCGAAGTAGCTATACAAGCTTATTCCTTAGAGATGCAGAGGTGACCACCAGGAGAAAGAGTAAAATTGATTCCCCTGGGGAGGTAGCCATTAGAAGCTGCCTGAGCTAAGTGGATTTTTAAAAATCATGTATATTGATTTTCTTTTATATTGTCTTAAATTATTCTTTTTCTTTATTAGTAGGCTCCACGCTCAGCGTGGGGCTTGAACTCACCACCCTGAGATCATAAGTCCCATGCTCTAGCAACTGAGCCAGCCAGGCACCCTGTCTCAAGCTATTAAAAACAAAACAAATGTCTATAGAAAGGGATGCAGTCACCAGTTTATAAGTAAATGGCTTCCATTCCAAAGTTAGGCTTTCTTTTCCTTTGGAAGCCTTCATATGTGCGTGGTTGGGAGTCCCAAAGCAGTCCACAAACATAAGCCATAGTGAAGTTAAGATACCCTGGGTCCGTAGTTTAAAAATGAAAAGAAAAATGGCCGAGTTTGGGGGCCGTCCTAGGTACCCAGTGGTGGGGGATTCGCTGGGGCCGGGAGGCGTGGGGAAGAGAGACGCTTGGGATGCAGGACTGAAGGGGCGATCCTCACGGAAGTAAAATGCACACTTGCTCCGCCCGTGTGCACCTGCATCCGTCGGGGCCTTCTGCATGCCCTTCGGCTCATCAGGTCTCGGAGAGAATTCGGTTTCTGATTAGGCTTCTCACCTAATAGCTCACAGAGACCCTGCTCTCGTTCGATTCTGAACGTGCCCCTGGCTGAGGAAAGCCAGACAGACAGGACGACCTTTGAGCTCGTCATCCTGGGTAACCTCATCTCAAGGAAAAGGGGACACGGAGTGTGGTTCAATAACCACACGGCATGGAAGGGACCAAGGATGCAGCTCCTTCTGCGCCCAAGCCCTCTCGCTTCCCACCAGCACCCCTGAACCACGGCCCTTCCACGTCTCTGCGCTTCTGCGCATGCTTGGACCCCGACTCCCACTCCCTTCTGTGCTGGACAGAGCCGTTGCCTTCCAGGACATGGTTCAAGCTCCGCCCCCTCTAACCACCCTCTCCCGACCTCCACCCTCTTCTCCATCCAGCCCCCCTGCCTGCCCCCAGCCATGGGCTCCTTGCTGGTTTCATCGTGCATTTTCCATTATTGGTTTGCCCGTAGCTTCTTTTATACCAGGGACCACCGTGTCGCCTTTATAATCAATTATCTGCCTGTGCGAGGCTTGGTACACAGCAGGCACTTCATAAATACTCGAATGGATGTAAAAATGGTTAGTCAGATTGAGTTACTATGCAGTCCTAACTGGAAGCTAGGTATTCCTTTCTTAAAATCCTCCTGCCCTAGCCTAAGGGCCAGTATCCGAGGGCGAGTCTGGAACTGGAGAGTGTCTCCAGTTATTTCACTAATGAACCTACCCTGGCCCTCATTCTTCTTATCTAATTTCCGTCTTCTGTTTCTCTTCCTCTATTCAGAATGCCGTCTCACCTTTAGCCGGGAGACACAATGTATCCTAGATCCTGTTCTTTCCCTTGGCTGGATCTCTTATGAACTGGGGTAAAGGGAGCTTATTTTAGGGCTCAGTTTGTGAACTACAGCAGGCCATGCCTTTTTCTTGATTTAATTTTTTCCTGTGGTTCAGTCACATGGTAGATAAGGACACCACTTCCCTCCCCATCATGAGCCTGGGATGCCTTTCTGGTAGTGTATCCATCCCATTTCTGCTGGGAACTCATACCCATACCTACTGAATGGTACATAAGATTTTCAGCAGCCTAAAAAACAAGCCAGCAGCTTTCTTTTGTCTAACCTCAAATGGCAAATGGAAGTGATTTTTGTCTTGTAATGCAAGTAACCCGTGCTCACTTTTAAATGATTTAGAAAGAAGAAAATAAAATCACTGTAATCCTACCACCCAAAGATTAATATTCTTAAACTATTTGGTGTATATCCTTAGATATCCTTTCTTTCTATGCATATAATTTCCCCACAAAAATAAAATTTTACTACTCACACCTACTTTTCTTTTAAACTTACATATATAGACGTACGTCATTATTAATTGCATAACATTCCATTATATAAACGTACAATAACTTACTAAATTTTTCTCCTGAAATTGGGCATTTATTTATGTTGGACATATGTGGAAAAATATAAAAATATTCAAGACACTAGCTGTGCCGTTCTTAATAGGCAAACTCTGGAAACAACATAAATGTTCTCTGAATATACTCCAAAGAGTTGAATTGCTAGTTCAGAAGGTATAACTTTAATATTTACACATGGCTTTGTAAAATACAATCAAATATTATAGAACTATAAACATGAAATCATTACCCTGTATTTAATTTTATTTCTCAGAGATAACCTCCATTAACATTTGATGTGGATCTTTCCAGACTTTCTTTCTCTCTGGATACTTGGAAATTTTTATAGCGAAGTCTATATTTTATAGTTTTTATAGTTTTAGCCTTATAAAATCACATTATATGTATCCTTGTGCAACTTTAATTTTTCCCCTTTGTATTTCTTGAAAACCTTTCCAAATATGTAGGGATTAATCTCCAGCATATGTTTATGTGTATACACACATACATGTGTGTATATACACATGCATTACAACATACATGCTGGCCCTACAGGTGGGTAATGTTGGAGCTTTGTGATTTACCTGCCAAGAGACTTTGGGAATTTATTCCTTGGTTCATTCAAAATAAATAAATAAATTCGACTGAATGCATGCCAAGTGCAAGGCTACTTAAGACCTGAGCTCATGGTCCAGTGTGGAAACCTGGAACATAGACATAAGTTATGATGGCAAGATGATGCCGTGGTGCCCCAGAAGTTGCTATGGCAACAGAGGAGGGACATTTCCATCAGTTCAGGGACATGGGCTCAAATCCTTGTGTCTTTGACTTATTAACCAAGACGAAGTAAATTCTTACCTTCTTACCTTGCCTCAGTGCAAGGTGGATATAGTAGTATCTACCCCAAAGTGCCATCATGAATGCTTGTTGGGAAAATGTAGTCGTTTCTAGAAGAGTGTTGAATGTCCATGAGTAGGTGTTTGCTTAAGTAAACAAATCATGGTGTCTTAATTAATCCAGTATTCTGTAGCTGTGAAAAATAAAGTCATTCTGTGTACTGACAGGTCAAACTTGGAGATGTGTTAATAGAGTAATGTGTGGTTTGCTCTCATTTGTGTACTTTTTATAGGTTGCAGTGGTATATACCTGTATACATACTTGTATTTCCATAGTCTGTCTAAAAGGGTGGCTGGGTGGCTCAGTGGGTTGAGTGTCTGACTCTTGATTTCAGTTCAGGTCGTGATGTCAGGGTTGTGGGATCAAGCCTCACATGAGGCTCCCTGCCCAGTGGGGAGTCTGCTTCACCCTTTCCCTCTGCGCCCCCGCCCCCACCCGTGTGTGCACTCTCTCTCTCTTTCAAATAAATAAAATATTTAAAAAATAAAAGGTTGTCAAAGGAACTTCACAGTCTTGCCCTTGAGGAGGGGAAAGGGATCCGGAGCGGGAGAAAGATTTGCTTTCCTCATACGCGCATTTGTGCGATGTGAACTTCCATGTGCGTTTACTGTGTAAAGGAAAGTTCGTGAAAATTATGAATCAAGTAAAACGCTGCATTTATCATAGAGTAAGATGGCACCAGTTTAATGAAATTTTTCAAGCATTCTTACATGGCAGTTTTTCACAATCATTTTGTAAAGCAATTAGTAGGCATGGGCTTGGGAGTAGGCATATTTATGGACTGTGGGATCTTGGAAAAGTTACCTAAGCGCTCTAAACCTCCATCTTTTCCTAGAGAATAGGAAATAATAATAACCTGGGGATGTCGTGAAAACGAGAGAGCATAATGAAATAGAAAGCAATCATGGTGCATGACATCGTACATACTCCGACGTTCCTTGTGTGCTCGCTGATGCTGGCAGGCTAGCTCTGTCTGGACACCGGGTTGCAAATGCTGGGGAATTTGTTAGTTCATACAAATGGAAGTCTTGGGTAGACCTGCCTTTGGGCGTGGCTCTGTCCAGCACCTCCCTTGAAGGCCCTGGGCCTCAGTCTCTCCCCAGCTCTTTCCTTCCGTGCTGGTTCACTTCCCAGGTTGCTCCCGGCTTACCTGATACTGGTAACTCCCAGTGAAGAGAACCCACCGTTTCTAACCAAAGTCCCAGCGCTGGCTGATTCTCTTGCCTTGGTCATAGGCCCATGAGCCAAGCGACTGGAATACAGTGTTCGGTGGGCCCAGATTACAGTCCTCTCCTTTGAACCCGTGATGGGCAGGGCCAGCCTAAGCTGTTGAGCAACGTCAGGCTTTTTGCTTATCAGGCTTAGAGACAAAAAAAAAAAAAAAGCGAAAAACACCTGAACCAAGAACTGTGGAGAAGTTTCTTCCCCAAAGGGAAAAATAGGGGCCAGGCAGCCAGCAACTGTGGCTGTTCCCCCTCACGGCCCACTGCTTGGCTGCCTGACAGTTATTCCTATTATTTTCATATATACATTTTCGGGAATTTAACAGTACAACTGTTTCATTACAGAAGCGCGTCATCTTAGTTTCGGCTGAACCTCTAAAATTAACACATGGTTCCTTTGTAAGAAAAGCTGCCCTTGATAACGCCTCCGGAAGATGGCAGTGTGGTCCACATAGCATCGCTCCTGCCCAGCCTTTACGCTTGCTTAGGACCAAATGGCTGGGCCTTCTGCTGAGCACTGGGTAGAGGAGTTGGCTTTACTGGAAAGGGCCCTGTAATATGAAGGTCTTTTTGTAAACAGAATAAGTCACAGTTCAGGGAGATGGTCACACTAAGAGCAAACAAAAATGGAGCTGACTGAGAGAGAGTTCCATCTGCCATGGTGTAAGCAGAGACCACCTGTACTATTTAAAACCTCCCATCTAGTGTTTTGGTGTTTTAAACCAAGCCTGCGTGCTTGCCTTTATTAAGGTAAGCGTTGGAGTAATGTGCTCCATCAGAGACCAGAGTGTTCGGCCCTGTCCCAAAAGAGAGTCCAGTCATGTGCCCTCTGGGAGCGACAAGTAGTAAGTACTGTGTGTTCCTCTCAAGTCCAGGTCAGTCCCTGCTACTGCACAACAGAGGAATGTCACGGGATAGCCCCCCAGAAACGTCCATTGGGAGAGGGGAAGTGACACAGTGATGGCCTCCCAAAGCCCGTCGTGTCTCCCGCACAGGAAGAAATTCCAGGCACTTGGAGACTTGGTGGGGATGTGACTATTTGTGCAGCTGATAGGACTGCCTCGATTTCTACTCCCTGGGAGGATTTGCTGGGGCTGACCTTCCTCCACGGCTCATTTCTTCTTGGTGTAGACATATTGGCTTGGTGATTGATTCCCTGAGAGGCTGAACTATCATAGACCTTTGCTTTCTGGACTTGAGGATTCTCTGGCAGGAGAATTGCCTTTAAGATTTCGTAGATTTTCTATCCAGTATTTAGATTGGATCAACTATCCAAAGTCACACAACCTGCCTAGTCCTGGTCCTTGAAGTTAGATCTCTGTTTCTTAGCAACAGATCTCTGGGAATTTCCCCAGCTTCCAGCTTACTGCTTCCATAGGCCTTTGCCTCAAAGCAATTTGGAACACTTGCCCAGATGGGAAGAGAAAAGTAATAATGCCCCTAGGCAGCTGGCCAGTGAGTGGTTCTTCATTGCGAGTGTTCAGTGGGAGTAGACAGACTTCCCGACTTAAGGGCCCAGGAGTTCTAGGTCCCAAAGCTCTTTTCCCAGTTGGCTTCCATCCGGGGACCTTTGCATGGAGGCAATACAGCTCTGTATCTCTTGGATTGCTTTCCATGGAGCGGAAAGGCCTCCATAGTAAAGCTGTTCCCCTCTGGACCTTCAGGTAAGCCTCAAATGAAGCCTATCCGAGTAATTTCCTGAAGGCCCCCAAAAGTGACCCACCCACTCTGCCGCTCTTGAATGAGGCTTGCCAGCTCCCCATTGCACCAAGGCTCAGCTTGACTCAGCCCGTTCCACAGGCTGTCACTTGCAACACCACACTTCCATTTCCCTAATTCAAAGGGCTTTAAGCAAAAAGGAGATGCTAATGCAACAGAGAAATCTGGGGCGAAGACCAGCCGTTGCCCCCGGCATTTGACCTGATTCAGGGTTTTGAATGATGGCCTCAGACCCTCTCTCTCCATTTTTCCACTTGCCCCTGTGGACCCTTTACTCTTGGATGGCTTCTGGCTCATGTCAGCCTTCCTGGGAAGGCACAACCCCTTCTTGCCAGTAGCTCCAGAAAAATCCCTGGGGTTGGCCTTGGTTCACTCCACTTTGGTCATATGTGGCTACTGTGAGGGAGGGGGAAGATAGGAGACAAAGATGGGCCAGGCCTGGGTCACCTAGGGGCACAGCGCACTTGGGCTGACACCAGGGAGGGGTGCTCCCGAAAAACAGTTAGGGAGCTTTTGCCTCATGAAGAGGGAAGGTTGGCCCGGCCAACCAAAGCAACAGGCTCACACAAGGATTTGACAGAATATTTGGGAGGGGAAAATGAAGTGAAGAAATTTGCCAAATGGCATTCCTAGGCCTTTAGAGTGAAGTTCAGCCCAGCGTTGCCCAACAGAAGGGTCATGTGTGCCACAAATGCAAGCCACGTGGTAAAAAGATATGTATAAAAGGAAACAGGTAAAATAATAATTGTAATACTATCTGATTTAATCATAGTTTATAAAGCCAAAATGGTATTGTTTTAACATGTAATCTGTATAAAAAGGACTGCCGAGCTCCCTTACCCTTTTCTCTGCTAAGTTTCCAGCCCCCAGTGTGTATGTCATACGTCGAGCACATGTTGATTTCCATGAGCCACGTGTGGCTAGGGGCTGCTGGGGTGAACAGAGCCAGATTCGCGGGTAACTTTCTATAGAGAAGCTGAGTATCTTGAATATCTGTCATCAGCCGATAAGTTATTCCTTCTGTTTCTGTGTCGTGAGGGTTTACTTTGAAATTGTGCATCTCCTCATTAGAAGACTGTGCCCACTGATGAGCCTGAAGACACGTGGCCCTGTGGGGTGTCCAGTTGGTAGCACTTCTGTCGGAACACCCATCCCACCGTACAGTTAGTTAGCACACAACAATTACCTAGTTATCTGTCTCCTCTCTGGGACCCCACGTGCTACGGAGACAGACACCCTTACCTGTCTTGCTTTACCTTTGTTCCCTAACCCCAGTGCCAGTCCATAGACACTAAGTGGATATTTTTTCAGTAAAATTTAAATTAAATGCAAAACTTGGATGAAGGAGCGCCTCGGTGGCTCAGTCGGTTAAGCACCCGACTCTTGATGTCAGCTCAGGTCGCGATCTCGGGGTCTGTGAGATCGAGCCCCGAGTTGGGCTCTGAGATGGGCGTGGAACCTGCTTTAGATTCTCTCCCTCTGCCCCTCCCCTCCCCCAAAAAGAAGAAATTTGGATAAAGACTTCTCATTTGCCAGGTTTGATGACAAAAATGGAGACAGTAATACTAGTCGAAGCCTAAGATAGAGCATTTGCGATATTTGTTCTTCTGATGAATGACCATTTGCAGTCTGACTAGCTGTGTTACTGTTTAATCACTCTTTCGTTGAATATAAATATATATATAGAGAGAGAGTGGTTGAATACCTACAGAAACCCAGGCTCTATGCCAAGCATTAGGTACACAGAGATAAATGGGAAACAGTCCCTGCCTTAAAGGAAATGAGAAACAGATAAGTAAAATAGCTCTTCTGTCCAATAAGTGTTACAATACACATAAGCACAGAGTGTTCAGGGGGAGCACAAGGAAAGAGGTCCAACCCAGATCAGAGATGAAGGTAGGCGGCCAAGTGTCGCAAGGGACAAGCGAATTTACGTTCCACGATGCCTGCTGGGGTCTGACTGTCTCACCTCACGCCTGGCACATATGTCGAATCAGTGAAGGAGTAAGCAGTGTGGCCCCCGAGCCTCCTCCTGGAGGACCGGTGGCTGTGTCCATCTGAGCCTGGACGGGGTAATCCATTGCAGGTGAGGAGAGTTTCCGTGCCAGCCCAGCCCCCGAGCCGGTGCCTGGCTGTAGGGCATGACAGGGTCCCGAGGGAGGCCAAGCAGAGGCACTGGGAGCTGGCACGAGCCCGCAACGTCTGGCAGGGCCGGGTCCCACGCAGCCCCGCTTCTTGTGATCACCCGCGTGACCAGTGACGAACGGTTGTACTTTCACGTTGCAGGCAAAGCGAAGGCTGGAGCTAGGAGAAAGCGGTCATCAGTACCTCTCAGATGGCTTAAAAACCCCCAAGGGCAAAGGAAGAGCCGCCCTGCGAAGTCCAGATAGTCCAAAAAGTAAGGATCCTTTCATCTCGTATTCTCCTTGGTGTGGGCTTCCCACCTTTCAAAGCTTGTGGCTGAGAGGATGCCAAAGTGTGGATAATTTTGGCATGTTGTGTCCTTTTTCATTTCTTTCTATTCCTCTCCAGAAAATAAACACAGTGTCTGCAGACACCCCACAAACGGGGCAGAGTCCCTTCGGTCCCTGAATACTGAGTCGGGAGGCCTCTTTAACTGTGCACGGTGTCATTTTACACCTAGGAATACAAGCTCTCTGGCACCATTCTATAATCAAATTTAATTTTAACTTCCCTTAATGGGCGTTACTTTTGAGACCAGGCTAACTGGGCGTAGGACTGTGCCAGATCGGGTGGGTCCGCGCCGGCCTCAATCTCGAGCTCCGCATGAGGCAGTGCCAGAACTGACCGAAACCCCTACACTGCAGCTCGTTTTCCTTTCCACCGATTGTTTCTTTGGGGAGAGAGAGAGGAAAGTAGGTTGGAAACAGCGAAATCGTCCTTTATGTCTGTGGCGTTGAACATAGGTGCTAACTTAGACTTTGTTCTCCCCTTTCGCGGAGTTTACGAATCAGGCCGTCCACAGACCCTGTGTGATGGGCACCCGCACCACAGAGCAAATACGACACCGAACGAGGACATAACATTCGAGAGGGATGGGGCGAGTCGGTGGAAAGACTGTTTAGGGATTCTGCACGCACACGAAGCATTGCCTGAAAAACTGGTCGCGAAGGCCCAGGCACACGCAGACCACGGAGCCTGCCAAGCCAGTTGCCAGGGGTCAGCGTGAGCCCCGGCCCCGTGGGGTCAGGCTCCCCACGTGCTGGTCCTCGGAGACCGTGGCACGTTCGCGTTCATTCAGCAGATCGTGTTGAGCACCTACTGCGTGTGGGATCCTTCACTAGACCCGGGGAGGAGGGTGAGGCAGCGTAGAAGCTACTGAGAAACTCACGGCAAAACGCCTTCGTCAAACAGGCATTTGTACTGTCCCTTCCTTTTCTCGTAAAGCCATTTCAGAGCTTTCTGGAACTTACTGAGAGCAAGAGCTGCGGCTTTGCTTCGACACTAATGACTTGGGCTGCAGCGGGAAAGGGGGCTTGCCTACCTGCAAAGAAACCCTTCATTTCTTTACCTCTCCCCCCTATCCCCCCCACCCGCTTGGCTTTTGTTTTTCTTTAAGCTCCAAAATCTCCCTCAGAAAAAACACGGTATGACACATCACTTGGTCTGCTCACCAAGAAGTTCATCCAGCTCCTGAGCCAGTCCCCCGACGGGGTCTTGGATTTGAACAAGGCGGCGGAGGTGCTGAAGGTGCAGAAGAGGAGAATCTACGACATCACCAACGTGCTGGAGGGCATCCACCTCATTAAGAAGAAGTCGAAAAACAACGTACAGTGGATGTGAGTACCAGCCGCGGCCCCCAGCCCCGGAGGGCCCGCTCAGGCCCGCGCTCCGCCTCCGCGCTGTCCTCCCTGCTGCCCCGCAGCTCCTTAGCCCACAGGTCCACGTCTCTGTGCCCTCCAGATGCCGTCAGAGACATCAGATGAGCCTCAAGCCGGGGGATCCCGGGATTCGGTTGGGGGGCCCTGCGGGTGTCAAGTAGGGTGCTGTTCAGTTCACCTGCGGCCATGAGGCCCGTGTGTGCTCACGTGTGTCATCGAAAGGCCACTGGCACTTGTCCTCGAGTGGTCTCTCACGGGTTCGGAAATGAACTGCGGCTGAACGCACCGTGTATGGGTCCCATCGCCACGTGTCTTCATCCGTGGCATTCACGGCAGGTCCGCTCACTTTCTGGGGAAGTGGAGGCAAGACTTAGAGGCCTCAGTTCCTCCTGGAAAACAGGGATGATAACGCGTGGCACCCCCCCCACACACACACGTGTGAGTCCGTGTATGGTTAATCTCGGTGAATTACGGACAGAGCACCGGAACAGCCGGTGTTTGGAAGGGACGGTGAAGTGTTGTGGGAAGGAACAAATCTGTTATAGGGTGGCTTTGAAAAAACTCCCTCAACCATGAGGTGAGCGGGGAACTTTTTGTACTTTTGGGGAATTTTGTGACGATGCAGTGACCCATTTTGGCCTGTGGTTTGGGTGTTGGTCTCTGTGCTTGCATACGGCACACGCATCTGTTCCCCTAACCGCCTCTTCCTTTTCGGTGGTTGGTGGAAGACCTCAGAAACTACCTAGGTCTTTGTGCTCCCCGAATGTATTTTGTTGAATTTTGAACCACTCCTCCTCTTTTCTTTTACATTTTTCTATCTCTCAATGTCTCTCTATCCTTCCCCCCCCCCCCTCCTTCTCTTTCCTCCCGGGAGGCATGTGGCAGACAGGAGCTCCTCCTTTTGCCCTTTGAATTTGAGCCTTCTGAAAAAACAGGCCTCCTCTGGAGGAAAGAAACCTGAAAGTAACAGTGTTGGGCGTTTTTTGGGGTTCCCCCCCACTTAATTTCTGTGGTGTAAAAGGTGAAGGACTATGACAAAAAGTATATACAAATGTATAAGTGTTCTGATTTTAATACTTGGCTAAACAAGCAGTGTGACCTCCTGCATCAAGAGGGGACATTTGACTCAAAAGGACCATTTCTCACTGCCCCTCCCTTGCACCCTCTCCCCCTTGCCCCCCCCCCCCCCGAGCAGCCATGAACAGTATGTGTTTGGGTTTCCAGGGGCTGCAGTCTGTCTGAGGATGGGGGCATGCTGGCCCAGTGTCAAGGCCTGTCCAAGGAAGTGACCGAGCTCAGCCAGGAGGAGAAGAAATTAGATGAACTGATCCAAAGCTGCACCCTGGACCTCAAACTGCTAACCGAAGATTCAGAGAATCAAAGATATCCTTTGTGCCACCTGTTCCTTGGGGATTAGTGCCTCCTAGAACACACCCAGCGTTGACAGGCTGACTCTTACACACGGGTAGAATTTTACCCTGGTTAACGCATGTTCTTCACGTGTGTTTGGGGACATACAGATACACGCAGCGCGTAAGGCAGCACTATCCTAAGATAGGTAAGCTGTCAGTGTTAATATGAATGACACCCTCCAGCAGCTCCCTCTCTGCCTCCCCAGATTTTTGGTGGGCGTTCGCTGTCGCTGTTGGGGTTCTCACATTCTATTTTCTTTTCATCAGATATTGGGCAATTGGAATTTGTTGAATCTGTCTGAGCTGTAGCTAAAGGAATGAAGAGTCTAGAAGAATCATTCTGTGACCTCTACCATGCGTTAATGCTGAGGCACAACCCCAGAAACTGATTTCCGAAGCAGCCCCCCCCCCGCCCCCCCCAAAGCCTGAGACATCTCAGTTTATCCATTCATTTACAGATGTTGGAAATAAAAATTTTTTAAAGCCAGTTCTTGTCAACTGGCTGACAGTCTGTTGGCCATCATAGGAAAACTCACTGCTCATCATCTCACTCCCGACAAAAAGGGAGAAAGATGACTTCATTGTGTTGACAAGATTTTGCAATATTCTCAGTTACACGTAGATATTTTAAGACATCCCATCTCTAATTTGTGTTCCCCACTTCTGATTGTTCCACGTTACTTTTTACGTCTGATAGGCTTTCCCTTGGAAGGTATAGGGACATTTATTTTCCAATTCCGGCAGTTTTTTGAAACTGCGATTGCTCATTTTCTCTTGACCACAGGATTGATCTTGTCTGCCGATGATTAGTGCGGTGGAGAAGAGGTGTGGTGATTTGAACGCCTGGTGGCAGCCAGAGTGGGTTTACAGGGGACGAAAGAAGAATAGCTCTCGTCGGGCCGTTTCATTCAGTCTTTCGCGGGGAGCCCCGTGGAGGACGAGATGGGGTGGTTATACGTGATATATACGTTACACTGTGCTTACAGCACAGTCGCCAACCTTAGCTTTCTTTGGGGCCTTTGTTGCAGAAACCGAAAGCTTCCTTGCGGGGAGCTGCTAACCCAAAAAAAGCAAATTCAGGAGGGAGCCACAATGGAAGTACTTTTAAGTTTGTAAGATCAAAAAATGTGTTTGCACAATTTATTTCAATTCGCCATTCAGTTCCGAATGTGGTACAGCTCGTTCACAAATGTGTCGAAATTTTCCTTCCTGCGGCATGTTGAGTAATTGTAGATGAGTTTTTATTTTAATAAGTTCTTGTCACGTAGCTTTTTGACAGTGGGCTGTGGGGTAAGTACCTGGTTACCAGTTTCCCCAGTGTTCTCAGTAAAAATTCAGAATTGTCAAGTCTCACATGAAGGCAACAGTTGGCTTCCTTGATGAGACACGTAGTGACCTAAGACCCAGACTCTTGCATGAGCTGTGCTGTCAAGCTCATCACTGAATTAGCTGTCGTCTCAACCATTAAGACTTAAAGAAGATAGTCAGCGGTAGATGCCCCTAAAAGTACATACAGATTTGGGGTGAATGTGCTTTTTTTCTGCGCAGTAGGTTCATAGCTTCCTTCAATTTCTAATTAAAAGCCAGTGTTCTAAGAGACGACATTTCCTCCTGACCCTCTAAACCCTATTTCTCTCTGAAACGTGTTAGATCACAGGCTCTATTTGCTAATATTATATTACCTGCAGAAATGCCTTCATTGAGTCATGTGATTTGCTGTTTTATCCTAGGCATTTTTTGTGGGCTAACGTAAAAAAAAAAAAAAAAAACACAACAGGCTAAAGGCCTCGGACATTAATTATGTTACTCCATGTCCCTTATAGAAGAGAGCTACGTGATTCTTAGAAGAGAGCTATGTGAGCTCTTTTAGTGCCAAGTAAAAACTCATCTCTCCAGGCAAACTTGCATGAATACTTTTATCATGTAATAAGTACCATATTCTTTCATGATATCCTCTTAGGTTTGGCTGCCAGGGCACTTAGAAGAATTGTTCAGCACTCAGAAGTCATGACCAAGGGTACTGAAATACTCTTGCGCTCTCTTTTCCTGCGGCAGTGTTTCTCAAATTGATTCAGGCTGCAGACCACTTGGAAGCTGCTCTCCCTCCTTGTGAACGCTGAAATATCGGTAGTCAGTAATATCATACAAAGGATAATTTTTCTAACAGAGAAATAATGACTCTCTTATCAGTAGGCAGTATACAATCACAACCAGCCCGGGTGCCCTTAAGAAAACAAGCTGTCTGCCTGACCCGTCTCCTGAGTTCATTCCTCCACCAATATATCTGTTCGCTACTCACGTGTTCATGTGCGTGGCTACTGACATTTGCTAATGGTCAAGCAGCAGGTAGAAGTTACTGGAGTTCCAAAAAATATATGGGCAATAGAGCTTGCTTTTTTTTTTTTTCCTGTAAATTGGAATCTGCCATCATTCAATTTGAGTGATAGAACGCTTCACCAAAGTTCACAGAATGTCCACGCTCCAGAGGAACCGGGCTAGAAAATCCCTGACCAAACTGGGTTTGGGTTTTCTTCTGATAGTTTAACTATTCTATTTCTGTGTTTAACATTTTAAATCGCCATGGACTTTTTAGAAATGGGCAGGAGAACGCTATGCATTTGTCTTATTGTTTAGAATATCAACTAGAAAAGAAGATTGACGAGAGATCCCATATGTTTAAAGAACAAGACAGAGAGACCGATATATTCTTACAAGTCATAAAATACTTGAAATTTTTCTATGCATCTGTTCTGTCAGTCTTCTGAATGGTTACATTCCTTAACACGCACTACGTTAGCTTACGTTACATATCAAGATATTCGAAAAATTAGTGGCCTTAAAGACCAAACTGTTATAGTTGTCAAAGCCCCTCCAGAAACAAGACTTGAAGTGCCTGACCCAATAGAGGTAAGGAGATAACATCTTTGTGCATCTGCAGAGATCTTTTTGGAATGCCCGAAGTTAAAGAATCATTGACACATGGTCACAGTGTGCATCCTCCTGAACACTCAGTAGTTCTTTCCCGTCCCTGTTACCTAACCCGAACTTCAAAAACATTTCAACAGTTCGATCCGTATCGAGTGTCCCAAACGTCTAATTTTAACATCGCGGGGCATTGAACGCAGGGTATGGTGCCCTGTCCCTCTGGTACTTTTTCTTTCTCATAATTTGGTATCTGGCGGTTCTGATTGATTTGAACCATTGGGGAATTTTATGTTGATTGCCCTGGATATGATCCCCACTAGGAACAGAGACATAAATGTTGTAAAGTATTTCCCTAACTTAAAAAAAAAAAAAAAAAAGTATCTCCCTACTTATCTTCGCACATTTTGAGAATTTATCTTTTAGAACATGTTTACTTTTAAGAAATCACACGTGACTTTGGCTGAATCGGTAGACTAGAATATTATAAGAAAGTAGGGAGCATATTTTTGTGATTGGTTTCCAATAATCTTTGCTAAGATAGGCCTGGGCCGTAACTGTAAGATAAAGAAATGTAGCAAAAAGGAAATGCATAGAAAATAAAAAGAGTGAGATTCTCAAGCTCCCATCTAGGGTAGAGTTCTCACCTAAATGATAATAATAGCTCTATGACCCAGATGAAGAAGAATTTTAGATGTTAAACTCTGCTCCTAGCACTGAAGAATGCTATTCATCCAGTGGTTATTAAAGTTCACATAAAAAAGCCCCACCCACAAAGGGTTGCAACATGGAAATACTGTGTTTGGAACACTTAAAAGACCTTTCCATAGTTTGCATAGAAGGAATATATTTAAAGAACACAGTTCACCTCTAGGGCAGGGGTCAGCAAACTTTTTCTTTAAAGGACCAGACAGTAAATATTTTTGGCTTTGTGAGCCCTAAGACTCTGCTGGGACTACTCAACCGCACAACTTTCCCATTGGAGCGTAAGAAAAAAAAAAAAAAAAAAAACAGCCAGAGGCAATCTGTAAACAGTGGGAATGGGCATGATTCTGTGCCAATAAAGCTTTATTTACAAAGCCAGTTGATGGACTGGATTTGGCCCTCCGGCTACAGTTTGCTGGCCCCTGCTCTAGAGGATGACAGTCATCAATTGGTGGGGGGGAGGCGGAGGGCGGGTAGCAGTGAAGAAGCAAAATGAACAATGAAGATTACCCTTACTTCCCATTTCTAGATGAAAATTACTATAGCGTTCATTTCTCAGTTTGAACTTTTCTCACTTCTGTTGATAGAGCCTACAAATACATTTGGCAAGTACCCAAGGGCCCATTGAGGTTTATTTATGTCCAGAAGAGACAGAAACACACAGTCCAATGAAAACAAACAACCAAGACCACAATGGGAATATCCCGAAACCCCCTTCCAAAGGTAAAATTCCACTTTTGTCATTTGGAAACTATATTAAAAATGAAGGTGACCAGAAGGATCCGGTGTCGGAACCACATGCCTAGTCAAGAAACAAAAACTTCTGTTATTAAACGTTATTAAGGTAACTTTTTTTTTTAAGGCATTCTGACTAGTTACAGAATAAAATCATGATCTTGAGCCCATGACTCCTCCGCCCACGGCCGGAGTCCCTCAGGCTTTCGCTATGGGCAGAAATCGCTTCCCAGCAGTGTTTTGGAAAGCCGGTGGAGGTGTGGAGGGAAGCTGTGAGCTGTCTGGGTGAATCATCAGCTCACTTGGCCGCACACCTTTGCATGATGCTGCAGAGATCATGTTAGCGAAAGAGAACAAGTTTGGAGCGAAGAGCCTTTTGTCAAAGAAGTTGTAACTTAATTTCCTCTCCCTCCCCGCTGCACCCCCAGGGTGATGGACAAGATACAGGAGGAAAACCCCAGGAATATCTTAAGTTCTTCCCCTTTTTCCAGTTTCAGACTGGGGATATGTATTTAATTTGTCTCCCAGTGTAGCAGCAAGAATTGGAGCAGTGTAAGTGAACCAGGTCTGATTTGTAATACTGAGCATTTGTAATTGCCACAGCGCCTCAGATGGGAAAATGAAAGATCGCTTTTCTTCACCATAGAAATTCAAAGTGGATATGTCTTATGTCTTATTACAAGCGTTTTTAAGACGTATCTTTAAAAAGTTAGTTGTTCAAAAACAGCTAAGTTAAAATTGGTGAGTCCCTACGAGGAAGCCAGCTTTTCAGTATGTATGTTTTGTTTTGTTTTGTTTTCCTTTAAATATTGACTAGCTGATAGCAGAGAGAAGTGTTCGAACTTGTTAGTCTCTAATCTTTGAGACAATTTGTATTCTTGTTTGCTAACAGTAGGCATCTCAAAAGTTGAGTGCGTTAGACCAGAACGGAGAAAGGCTCCCAGTCACTGTGAACGGTTAGCACAAGACGGTCTGGCTCGTAGTGGCATGTGCTCGTCCTCAGCAGAGGGCGCAGGCTTTTATAACAGCAGCAGGCATCATCTTCCAAAAAGTTGATTTGATTTTTCTCCTAACTTACTTTTCAGTGTCCTCCAATTTTTTTTTTTTCCCCTTTCAGACTTGGCTTCAACCAACTCAGGACATAGCGATTGTTCGATTTCTATGGCAAACCTTTCTCCTTTGGCCTCCCCAGCCAACCTCTTACAGCAGACTGAGGACCAAATTCCTTCCAACCTAGAAGGACCATTTGTGAACTTACTGCCTCCCCTGCTCCAAGAAGACTATCTCCTAAGCCTTGGGGAGGAAGAAGGCATCAGCGATCTCTTTGATGCTTATGATTTGGAAAAGCTCCCACTGGTGGAAGACTTCATGTGTAGTTGATTATGCTTTGTGTGACCTCCCCCTACAAACCAATATTTTTTTATTATGGAACCAGAATATCTGTCATGCAGTGTTGTCCCTTCCTACCTTCTTCCTCCGAGATAGTATCATGAAGTAAACTACAAACTTCAGAACAAAGCTGATGTTTTAATGAATTAAAAAAGGGGGGGTTCGTTTGTTTTTTGGGGTTTTTTTTTGTCTAAACGCACAGTCGCAGGCTCCCTTGGGAAAGCCTTGCTTTGCCCCAGGCTCCAAAATCTCCTGAATGAGTCAGCAAGTGAGAAAATGTGCAATCAGGTGTCTCTCACCCGTATTTTTCTTCCTTCCCTCCCGGATTGGCTTGCTGTGCCCGACGGATGGGCTGTAGAATGGGGTCTGGCCACCTGGCCCACTCGAAAACAGCAATCTTCCTTAATAGCATTTCAAGCCGTGCCTTCTCCGCAGAATGCATGTCTTTGGGGTCTGCTAATATGGAATGGAACGGCAGGAACTGTAAACTTGAAGTCATGCAAAAGTATGAAATGGATTTCTTCAGCTCTTCTTAGGAATATTTAAATTACTGTCATATTTCAGTGTAAGCTACGGACCTTGTGTCCCACTAGGAGATCAAGAGAACCTGCACAGCCTTTCGGACGAAGAACTGTTTTCCGATATTTGTTGCAGATACAGAAGAACGGTAGAGTTCTGCCACTCGAAGCTGTTGTGGATTTTCCTGTCTCCATTAACCACTCCCACTCCCCTGCCCCCAACGTATTTGTAAGTTTAAAGTTGATTTGTAGCAAATGCTTACTTAGGAGTTCTCTGTGGATTGTTTTCGCCTTTTTTTTTTTTAGCTGCCATTTAAGCATTCCTGTGGCACCCAGCACCATTTCAATTTAATTGTTTACTTTGAAACGGTTTTTGCTAATTCACATTATTTAAGCAGAGGTAGAGGACCTCTACTGATCAGAGCATCTAAACGTGTGTGATCTAAGGTTTAACAGCCTCTGCTGGAAGCATTACCCCATCTTGCTTCCTATCCCAGGACGGGGAGCTTGGAGCAAGTCGGTCCTGGGGCTCGCTCGTGGACACGGGTGGCCCATTTGAGAGGAGAACCAGGTCAGATGACATAGCAGTCCCAAGGAGCAGCAGGTGTGGATCCCTTCGTTCTTGGGCTTCCCGACCCTGTGACCAGGGCAAGGGCTCTCTTACTCTGCACTCAGGGAGACCACTTCTCAGGATGGGGTCAGATGGAGAGGCCTCTGGGGACAAAGACATCCCCACTGTGTCAGTGGCATTTACTTAAAAGCTGGTGAGAACAGGGCGCTCCCCCTGCATCGGGGGCTGCGATCGTCCTGGCCCAGAACCCATTCCCCTTCCTCTGTGAAGGAGTAAGTTGGACCAAGGGAAGTCCTTATGTGGAAGGAGAAGCGATAGAATGCCAGGGCGTCTCCCACTTTACTCTTCAGGAACGGTGTCCCCCAGTTGGAGGCTTCGTGTCAGCTGCGGATCCTACCAGTTCGGTCCAAGAACGGCTTTCCCGTTGGCCCCGGGGAGGTGCCCTTCTCCCGCTGGGCATGTGGCATGGTACCTCAGGTCCATTGCTTGGATCCTGAAGACTGCGGGAATGAGGGAGTCAGGTTAAAAAAAAACAAACCTCAAAACGAAAACAGTTAAATTGAAATGCTATGTGCCTGACACAGTAGCACTCGATTCGTGTGTTTAATGGGATCGAAAATATCCCTTAGGAAAAACACAAAACGAAACAAAAACAAAACAAAACAAAAAAACCACGAAAGCCCCAGCCAGTTTACTCTAGGTAGATTTCCACAATATGCAAAGTGGTGGTGGGGTCAGAGCAGACGACACCAGCACTTTAAACTCTGTGTGTGGGTGTGCGTGGGTGTATGTTTGGGAAGAAAAACAAAGGTGCACATTATCCTCCTTTTTCTTCTTCGGCCTCCGTCCCCAGCCTCCTCCCTCACACACACTGGCTTCGGTACAAACAGCAGTGTGGTCTGTGATGAAGCGTCGGGGTGGGGGGGGAGGGGGGAGCTTTGTGTCAAGTGCCTACTGGAAATGCACTGTGGGGTTTTTTCCTGTATGGGAAACCGTTTATGCCAAGCTTTTCCCCATTTCCCATATTTATCTCATCTGGTTAGCTGCCTCTGCTTCCAGCTTTCTGTGATTCTCTTTGCCAGCTGCCCAAAGCTGATTTTTTTCCAAAGTCTAAAGACTGAGCTCTCACCTGGCTAGGTTGTTGTGTGTTCTGTTGAGTTTCTCGTTAAGCCTTTTCGTAATGTAATAATGCCGTATTTATTGTTTGGGAAATGAAAGGAATACTAATAAGTCTTAAAAGTTCCTTCATGCATAAGATTTTTCCAGTGAGTGGGCTGAGCTGGTGTACGTGAATTAGCGGCCCGTGCTGTGTTCTGTTTGCAGCCCCCATTTTTCTTTCTGACATAGTATCTGGCACACAAAGTGGGTTAGTACTACAGTATTTGTGTTACTTTGAGTACTAAGTATGCAGGTTTTCTGGTACCGTTGAGTTGCTGCTATTAACGCTCACACATGAAATGGCTAAAAGTTACAAGTGTGCGAATTATGACTGCGTGAGCCTTACAAAATAAAAAGTGTATAAAGGGCAACACATGAGCTGTCCAACAGTGTTAGGTGTGTGTTCATATGTACAGATCTGTGCATAGCGATCGTTTTATTTAAGTTGATATGTAGTCTCCTCACACTTTCATTATCTAGCAATTTTGTACAAAAAAAAAAAATAGCAATTAATTTGTAAACACTGCCAGAATATTTTCTAGCTGGTTTGTAATTTTTTAAGAGTGTTCTATTTTGTTTCTGGTTTTTGTTGTTGTAGTTGTGGTGGTTCTTGTTTCCGTTTTTGTTGTTTAAGTGTGGATCTGTAAATAAAACTGCAGTATTTAAAGCTTTACTTTCAGGAAAAAGAAAGTAAGAACTCGATGCGTGCATGACAGCCTGTGTGTGAGAGGAGGGATTTGAAGGAACATGGCTTGCAGAGTGAGTCGGGTGGCAATTGTCAGATTGTGGGAATTTCTTTTCCTACGGGGTACGTGATTCTTGTCAAAAGGAAGTATTTCTCCCAAAATTGGGAGTAGGCAAACTACTAATCGGTTTAGCTTTGTGTTGTATGCTAGTTGAAAAACGAAAATGTGTAATATAATGTAAAAAAAAAAAAAAAGCTTTTATGATGGATTTTGTAAATAGATTTGTTACAGGGTAACCTGTTCTCTAGCTGTGATCTTACCACTTCAAATGGGTGTAATTTGAATAAATTTTGTATGGTAAAGGATCAATAAAATGATTTTTTTTTAAGAGTTCAGACTTGTAAATGGCTTTTCTTAATAGTGCCTTATGTTCCTGTATTAACTTCATTTTTAAAAGACATGCTTTAACATGGGGAAAGGCGGCCTCAAAGCTTAAGAACATCCCACACCCTGCCCTTAATGTGGGACGTCAGGAACGCTGGACAGGTATCTCTCGAGCACCTGTGGTGTCCTTGGCACTTCGAGAGGCAGAAGAACTTGCCACATCTCTGACCAGTAGCAAAAAACACTTTCAGATACGGAAGGATTTTTATGCTACGTGGCAAGTCAAGTTTTATTCTTCATAACTAGTTATAAAGCCAAAAAATTCTAATTTCTCACAGTGGGTAATTACCTCCCTTGTCCTGGATTCCGTGTTTCTTGTAATGCCACCTCCGAACAGTTTAGGATTTTTGGATGGCCATCTCCTACTCTTAACTCTGAGCTCATCATCTAAAATTCCAACATATTATGTATTGTACATACACACACAAGCAATCAGTCAATACACAAAGGTATAAAGTACGAAAACAAAACCGGCTCTGGCCTCCCCAACCTATTCCCCCCAAAGGAAGCCACTATCCTCATTTTTCCTATGCACCTAGTCCAGTCCAGCTTTTTCCAGGCATATTACGCACGTGTGCCTGTGCATGTGTATTTTAACATAAATCGTACCGTGTGGACTCACCTGCAGCTCTTTTTTTCTCACCGTAGATTTGGGCATCTTTCCATGTTCGTACTTACAGACCATGTTCACTGTCTATAAAGGCTGCAGAGCGTTCCAGTGATTATATCTAATAGTTTATTTTACCTAGGTAATTTTTTTAAAGATTTAATTTATTTGAGAGAGAGCACAAGCAAGGGGAGGGGCAGAGGCAGAAGTCTCCCTGCTGAGCAGGGAGCCTGACGTAGGGCTCGATCCCAGGACCCTGAGATCGTGACCTGAGCCGAAGGCAGACACTTAACTGACTGAGCCACCCAGGTGCCCCTAGGTAATTTTCTATTTGAGACATTATTGTTCATTTTGCTATACAAAATAATATATAATTTGTATTGAATGCTTATATTATGCCAGGTACTATTTCTTTTTAATGTGGTAAAATGCCTATAAATAAAATCTACCATTAATGACATTCAGTCAGTACATTTACATACTTGTGCAATGACAACCACTATCTGGTTCCAGAACATTTTCATCATCCCAAAAGGAAACCCCATACCCATTACTAAACCCCATACCCCTTTTCCCAGCCCCTGGCAACTGTTAATCTGCTTTCTGTCCATATGGGTTGGACTGTTCTGGATATTTCCTATAAGTGGAATCATACAATAAATGACCTTTGGTATCTGCTAATGTCCTCAAGGTTCATCCATGTTCAAGCATGTATCAGTCCTTCCTTCTTTTTTTACACTTGAATAATGCTCCATGGTGTGGATAGACCACATTTTGTTTATCCATTCATCAGTTCACGGACATTTGGGTTGTTGCTACCTTTTGGCTATTGGAATGCCAGTTACCATTTTAAGTGCTTTATATGAGTGCCCTATGTTTTCTCAAAGCTTACATCACTAGCTAATATATGTATCTGTTACTTCTCTACTTCTGGAATGGAAGCTCAGTGAGGAGAGGTACTTCATGGGGCTTGAACTCACAAACCCTGAGATCAAGACCGGAACTGAAATCAAGAGTCAGATGCTTATTCGACTGAGCCACCCAGGCATCCCTAAATATTGTTTTAGAGATGGGCTGTGCTTGAGGAAGTGTAGAAGTCAGTCTCAGTATTAAGAGAGAGAAAATCAGAGAAGCTCACTGTACTCACTCATGCAGTGAGTACATCAGAAACCTGCCTCTTCTGAGGTTTAGCCCTGGAACCATAGGCTGGCTGTCATGGTTAATTCATCATTTGGATCAACATAGCTTCTGGAAGTTGCCCATCCAGATTGTCCACGGGCTCTGTAATTCCTTCTGCTCTTCCACACCATGTTTCAGAGGTGCATGCTTCTAAACAAGGTGCTCCGTATCCCCCTTGAAAGACTCAGGCATCTCTTCCCATGTAGACCCCTTTTCAGCTTCAGAAGGCTTTAAGACAGTTTTTCTAAAGAATCAAAGTCAGGGGCGTTTGCCTCCGTGGAAGCCTCAACTATACTGTGTATCTTATCCCTGAATCATCCTCAGCAACATACAGGGCTTTACAGTATACAAGGTATTTTCATATGCCTCGTCTGTTTGTCTAAAACGATTTGTAACTGATGGCAACAACTGCAGAAGTAACTAATCAATCTAAAAATGACAGAACAATCTATGGGCAGTGATGTAAACGGAGGAAGAAAAGCATTTAGCTTTAAGCCATACTCTGACCCAAAGAGCAAGAAAGAACACTGTGGTTCCACAGGGGGACCTGAAATAATGACATCAGTGAATAAAAATTAAACCACGCCAACAAAGAGATCGTGTGTACGTGGATTAGGGCTGAGAATAGAGGTTGTGTGTGTTCAGAAAATGGGTGGAGGCAGGAGACCCAAGATGCTTGAAAAGAGCCACAGCTAAATTCTGTCCTTGGCAAGAAACTAAAGAACGGGTGTTTCTTGGGTCAAAGGGAAGATACCATCATTGTCGACTCCGAGTTTGGGTATCTGTTAAGGGGAAAAAATAAGTGCTGAAGACAAGGACAGGTGTAGGGCTGTCACAAAGGAAAGGAAAAGGTAGAAAGTATAGAAATAATTCCCTCACCTGGTCCTGGGAAGGAGATAAACCAACAAGTGGGGGCCAAAATTAGTCATAATGGTAGAACAAAGAACTGGATAGGACTCCCACCCCAGCAATATAGCAGATTAGATAGCCAGGAAACCCTCCTGTTATGTAATATTGAGACTGCATAGAAAAAAATTTTGTCCAGATTACAGGACATTCCTAATGGTTAGAAGAATAAAAAAACTGAGCAGAAAAGAAAATGGAGGAGCACACACATGGGAAAGCCAGGATTGCCTAAAGACAGTCACCAATTTAATTGCCAATATTGGTACTGAAATGGAGGGAAAGAAGTGTTGGGTCAACAAAGACTGGAGCATCGAACCCCAGACTCCCAGATTAATCCAGAGAAACTGGAAGAAGGCTCTAGTGCTCTAGGTGATAGTCACCTCCCTGGCATCCAGCAGAGCAAAATCCTCTCTGGACAGGTCCTTAACGTAGGACCACAGACATGATCTACCAAATCTGAGCTCACAATCAAAGATAATCAAATGCATAAGGAAACAATCCAACATTAGTAGCAGAAGCAGCAATATCAGATTCCAACCTCAAGAGATTTGAACAACGGAATTATTCAGGTACAGAATATAAAATAAATATATATGAAATCCATAAAGAAATAAAAGATGGTATCACAAAAATTGCTTACTCAAAGCAATAAGAGATGTTCAAAACCTGCCACATAGAAAAAGGATAACATACAGTGTTAAAAATGTTAAATATAATTGTGGAAGAAAGGGGGGCCAATGATGTCTAAATCAGGAGATTAGATACGGCTAAGGAAGTCTTAATAAACTGGAAAATAAATAACGTAGCACAGAGAAAAGGAGATTTAAAAAATATAAAGAAATATTAAGAGATAGGGAGCAGGGATTGGATTTTTTTTTTCTCTGCAAAGAGCCAGATAATAAATCTTTTAGGCATTGTAGGCCCTAAGGTCTCTGTCAAAACTATTCAGCTTGCCTGTGGAGCATGAAAGTACCCATAAGCAGCATAATAAGTGGGCATGGCTGTATTCCAATAAAACTTAATGATGGGTCCTAGAGCTTGATATTCATGTAATTTTTACTAGTTGTGAAATAATACTCTCTTTTGATTCTTTTCAACCATTTAAAAAAAGGCAAAAACTGTTTCCAGCTCACAGTTGTACAAAAGAAGGTGGTGGGTGGTTTCTGGTCCGACCTGTTAAGAGTGTAGAAGTTGCCTCATAGCAAGAATAAAGCTGAACAACGTGAAAACCAACAGTTCTCCTTAGATTCATCAGAGAATTGAGATCCAGAACAAACCGCTACCCTGGAAACTGGACAGAAAGGGAAATACAGAGAACCAAAGCATACCCAGAGCAGAAATGGCCACGGAACTAGCAAATAGTATGAAAACCTAAAAGAAGATTGACTAATTGTTGGGGTCTGAGCATCGAGATAAAACCCCCTGAGGACCCAGTCTTAGGAGAACCCCTCCCACTTATACCTGTTTTTCCTTCAGGAGCCCCACCCAGTTCTCAGGTTGAAGATCTGAGAATATTTCCGTCATGCTTCTAGCAGGGGGAGGGTGAAACGAGCTATTTTGAAATATGCCCAGAGCATTCTGGTCTCTGTAACAAAGGCCTGCTCTTGAGGAAAACAGTTTTGCCAGATCTTAACCAACATGGATTTGGTCAGAGCCTAAATAATGTGGGGAAAAGGACATACCCAATTCCAGCCACTTCAAGTCTTCCTGTCCCACCTAAGGGGCAGAAAAAAAAAAATAAATGAAGAAACACACACACAACAACAACAACAACAAAAATACCTGAGATTCTTGTGGAGGTCTCAGTCCAGAGGCACTTAAAGAATGAAATCCAATCATAGGATTATAGGATGCTTTCCATCTCCCACACTTTACCACCACATCAACAGGACTGGGTATAGTAATAGGGAACTACAGTGGAAAGACCTGTAAACCTTGGATTCTATTTAAAAAGAAGGAAGTCTCTAGGAAAACCCAAAGACAACAGAGAAGACAAAAACAAGGACACAAGAGGAAATTTTAGCCACAGCTACAGCAAATAGCACACACAGCCTAACTCCTAAGCAGATAAACATAAAACCTCATGCTAAAAGCCTATCTACCTCAGTTTCTTTTATCCTATACATAACATCTGACTTCTGGCAAAAAAAAAAAAAAATATTACAAAGCATGTTAAAAACCAAACAATAAAGTTTGAAGAGACAAAGCAAGCATCAGAACGAGACTCAGTTATGATAGAGGTTTGATAATTATGAGACTGGGATTTTAAAATAACTGTGATTAAGATGCTAAGGGCTTTAATGGAAAAAAGTGGGCTTTACACAAAAATAGATGGGCAATGTAAGCAGAGAGATAGAAACTCTAAGAGAGAATCGAAAGGAAATACCAGAGGGGCACCCGCGTGGCTCAGTCGGTTAAGCGTTCGCCGTCAGCTCAGGTCATGATCTCAGGGTCCTGAGATTGAGCCCCGTGTCAGGCTACCTGCTCAGCCTGCTTCTCCTTCTTCCTCTGCCCCCCCTCCCCACCTCATGCTCTCATGCTCTCTCTCTCTCAAATAAATAAAATCTTTAAAAAAAAAAAAAAAGAAGTACTAGAAGTTGAAACAGAAATGAAGTACATCTTTGATGGACTCATTAGTAGACTGGACATAGTTAAGGAAAGAATCACTGAGCTTGAAGATATGTCTCTAGAGACTTCTCGAGCTGAAAAACAAAAAGAGAATGAGAAAAAGAAACGGACTATTTTAAAATAGCGGGAGAATGTAAAAAGTTGTATCATGTACTCAATAAGAATACCAGAAGGAGAAGAAAGAGAGAATGGAGCAGAAGAAAAATCCTAAGTAATAATGTCTGAAACTAACATAACAGTGTACCTTAATCATATGGGAATTATTTAATTAAAAAAATAATGGCTGAGAACTTTCCAAAAGTAATGACAAACACCAAACCACAATCCAGGAAGCTTATAGGACACCAAGGAGGAAAGAACATCTATATCTAGGTATTATCATCTCCAAACTGCAGAAAATCAGAGACAAAGAGGAAACCTTGAAATAAGCTGGAGAAGGGGGACCTTATTTGTAGAAGAGGAAGGGTAAGTATTACACTGGACTTTTCAGAAACCATGTGAGCAAGATGAGAGTAACTTGAAATATTTCAAGTGTTGATAAAGTGCTGAAAGAAAAAAACCTAGCAACCTAGAATTCTATATCCAGAGAAATTATCCTTCAAAAGTGAAAAAAAAGAAAGAAAAACTTCCCAGATAAATAAACATTGAAAGAATTCATTGCAAACAAATCCCAGCAAGTTATTTTGCTTATTTATTTATCAGTAAAAGTGGATAACTAAAGTTCATATGGAAAGGGGAAATTCCCAGCATCACCAACACACTAGTGAAGAACAAAGTGGGAAAATCGAGGCTATCCAGCTTGAAGACTTACCATCATGCTGTAGCAATCAAGTCAGTACGGCACTGGTGAAATAGACAAATAGATCTGGGGAGCAGGATAGAGGGTCCAGAAATAGATCCATGAAAACATAGTCAAGTGATCTTTGACAAAGGACCAAAAGCAACTCAATGAAGAAAGGACAATTTTTGCAGTCAATGGCACAAGAATACCCACATGCAAAAAAAAAAAAAAAAAGGAATCTAGACACGGCCTTCACATCTTTCACAAAAATTAACTCAAAAAGAATCATAGGCCTAAATATATAAAACACAAATCCTTAAGATGTGAAGATGACATAGAAGAAAATCCAGGTCGCCTGGGGTTTGGTAATGAATTTGGTGTGCAATACCAAAAGCACAATCCAGGAAGACAGTTTTGATCCCTGGAACAGTTTAGGGCAACAGTGCCAGCGCCTCGTGCTTACCTGAAGTGGTGAGTTCACAGGTCTTGTTTTATTAGTAAGTATCAAAACTTTCATGCTCCCACCTATCTTTTTTCAATGTAAAATTATTATACCATCTAAAATTCTTTTAAGTTTGGGCCCCGAAATGCCCAAGAAGAAATCAGGTAAGGGATTGACAGGTTCTTTGACAACAAACTGGTCTTTAGAATACCAAATGGGATATTTCATGGCCCATCTATTGCTAGTTAATTATAGAGGAATAACACTGCAGTTTTACGTCCTTTTTCCTTTAACTTGTTGTGTGCTGCAATAAAGGCTTCATATATATGGAGAATTAGGTAGAATTAAGTGAAAGGCAAAGCTTTATAATTCATTATTTTTTTTTAAAGCCAAGAAATCAACCAGAAACATAAAACAAACGAACAAACAACAACAAAAACCCAAAAAACAAAAAAACCCAAAAAACAAAAAACCGCAGGAGAGAAGCAAGGAGACAGAAAAATTTAGTTTGACTGCACCAGGCCTAGACAGTGCTGTGCTTAGCCCTTCTTTGAAGTGCTGATGTGTGCAGACAGAGTGCCAGGAACTGCCCTTGATAAAAACTGCTGTTCGTCCAGGTCCCTTGTCCAGCTGTGCTCAGTTCCCTTCTCAAAGGCCCCAGGCACCACTTGCTCATGGATAGGTGCCAACAGGGGAGAGGCTGATAAGAGTGAGAAGAGTTGAGGAGCAGGGATTTGCGCTGTGTGCTCTGCTGCTTTCATAGTAATTTCTTTTTTTTTTTTCCCTAAAGATTTATTTATCTATTTGAGAGAGAGAGAGAGCACATGAGCGTGAGCGGGGAGAGGGGCAGAGGGAGAGGGAGAAGCAGACTCCCCGCTGAGCACAGAGCCCAACAACGACGTGGGGTTCATCCCAGGACCCTGTTTCTCAGGTGACAGCAGACTGTGTGACCTCTGGCTGGATGCGCCTGCCCCGCACTGACCATCCCCAAGCCCAGATCCCCTCCGACCACCCAGCGTTAGGAGTTGGCATCTTGGTCCTTGCTATTCCCATTCAGGCTATTATCACAGCACGCGCTTCATGGAAGAACAGAGACAATAAAGCAATATTTTATTAAATATTTGTGGAAATACCCACCCAACTCAGTTTAAAACCTCCCTGAGGACCCTGCTCTTTTTTACCCCATTTATTGCACTTTAGAGGAAAATACATACAGCCCATATATGCTTTTTTTTTTTTATCCCATTTATTGTACTTTGGGGGAAAATACATACAGGCCATACATACTTTTCATCTTTTAATTATTTAGCTTCTTAAATTAAAATTGTAAAGATACTCTCTTCTGGTAAAATTACCAATGTTTTTCTCTCCTATTTCTTTTGGCAATTATTTGGCGTAACTGAAATAGATAGTAGTAACCTTATAATGGAATTCATCATTATTTATGAAAGCTTCTCTTGTTTTAGGAGGACTATTTTCCTTACCAGGGCAAGGAGGTGATAGAAAAGAAAAGGAAATGGAGACCACCCTCTGGCCTCTTCCTACCACTTAAGGCTGCCACACCCAAGACTGTTTGCAGGATATTGTATGAACATAACTTGGAAAGCCTCAACTCTTACAGTTAAGTATAAGAATAAAGTTTCTGTTGCTTCAATTATCAAAAATAGAGGTTTCAATGTAACCGCTCACACTTAATTCTATCATGGCATAATTAAGGAGACTTTCCAGACTGTTCAGGAAACTTCTAATGCCAACCATGTCTTTTGCATAAATTCAGATACCACCCCAAAGACCCTTCTCCTGGCTCTGTTTTGGCTCTCAGCAACTCTTTCTTACTTTGTCTCACTTTTCAGCTCTGCCGCCACTGGACAAAGGGCCTCTTCTAGGAGTCAACATTTTTGAAGACCTTGAGGAAAACAGTGTAAGTTGTTTTCTTTTTTTTTTTTTTTTTTAAGATTTTTATTTTTTTATTTGAGCGAGAGGGAGAGAGTGCGTGCACACATGAGCAGGGACAGAGAGGGAGGGAGAAACAGACTCCCCACCAAGCAGGGAGTCCGATGTGGGGCTGGATCTCCCGACCCTGAGATCATGATCAGAGCTGAAGGCAGACGTTTAACCGAATAAGCCACCCAGGTGCTCCACAGCATAAATTTTATAAGATGGTTGAAGAAGAGCATTTTAAGCTGGTTTAAAAAAAAAATTTTAACAACATATTGTGGCATTGAGCGCTTGACTTACATTATGCTTTGAAAGGTAAAAGATTGATAGGTGCTGAGTTTCTTCTAAAAAACTATAAACAGAAATGCCAGAAAGGAAGGGATGTCGGGATCAGATCATATGATGATTCCTAAAAACATGTAAGTGGCTCATTTCAAAATCATCTGAAATGAAGGAAGTCGGTTTTTGCTCTAGGAGAAGTAGATCAAGAATATTGCAAGTGTTTGCTTCCTTTCTTTACTAATTCATAGTATTTCCATACAGGGCTGTTAAAATAAATAAGCTGAAAAACAAATTAGCGAGGGGAACCGTTCTGCGCTGCTGGTGAGAAGGTAAATTGGCGCAACCGTGATAGAAAACAGTGTGGAGGTTCCTCAAACAATTAAAAATGGAATTACCACACCATCCAGCAATTCTGCCTCTAGGTATTTATCGGAAGGAAAAGAAATCACTATCTTAAATATGTATACGCATCCGGGGCGCCTGGGTGGTGCAGTCGTTAAGCGTCTGCCTTCGGCTCAGGGCGGAATCCCGGCGTTATGGGATCGAGCCCCACATTGGGCTCCTCCGCTATGTGCCTGCTTCTTCCTCTCCCACTCCCCCCGCTTGTGTTCCCTCTCTCGCTGGCTGTCTCTATTTCTGTCAAATATATATATATATATATGCATCCATGCTCAAGGTAGCATTATTCACAATAGCCAACACATGGAAATACCTAAGAGTCGATCCATCAATGGATGAATGGATAAAGAAAATGTGATATATATTTAGCCTTAAAAGTTATTCAGCCACAACAAGGAAGGAAATTCTGCCATTTGCAACAACATGGATGGAATTTGAGGGCATTTTGCTAAGTGAAATGAGTTAGACAGAGGAAGACAAATATGGTATGAGTTCATTATATGTGGAATCTGGAAAAAACCAATCTCATAGACACAGAGGCAGACTGGTGGTTGCCAGTGGCAGAGGTAGGGAGGTGGGTGACATGGCTGAAGGTGGTTAAAAGGTACAGATTGCCAGTTATAAAGTAAATAAGCTCTAGGATATAATGTACAGCATGTTGACTATAGTTAAGTTAAAAAACAAGCAAACAAACAAACAAAAAATTAAGAAACGAAAAAAGAGACACCTGACCGGCTCAGTCAGTAGGGGATGCAGCTCTTGATCTTGGGGTCGTGAGTTCAAGCCCCACGTTGGGCATAGAGATTAATTTCCAAAAAAAAAAAAAAAAAAAGAAGAAGGAAAAAAGTGAGAGTTGTCTTCAAGACAATATATAGATAGCAATGCAATTAGCATGCATGACGCATCTATGGAGTGCTGCGTGTTTGCTAGGAAAGAAGCACGAATTCAACTCCAACATTTTTAGAACCAACACAAAGAGAGAAATACAATCAGTTCCATGGTTCAGGGTTTATGGGATAGAACAAACCAGGGCTCAGGAGACATCCTAGCTATGCCTTGGTTCTCAGATCCTGAAATCACAATTTCTCTGAGAATCTTCACAAAATAATATTGTTTAAATGTCATAAACAACAAAAATTAGTCAATTCAGCACACGTTTATTGAGTATCGATAATGTGTCATTAATTTTATGTGTTGGCTTGGCTGGGCCATAGTGCCCAGATAGGTGGTCAAATAATATTCTGGATGTTTCTGTGAAGATGTTTTTGGATGAGACTGACATCCAAACCTGTGGACTTTGAGTAAAGCAGATTGCCCTCTGCCATGTGGGTGGGCTTCATCCTATCAGTTCAAGCTTCGAATAGAGTGGAAGACTGATCCGTGTAGACATATATACACAGGCGCAGTCTGTTGGTTCTGTTTTCTGGAGAACTCTGATTAATGTAGTAGAAACCCTTTCAGGGTCTGCCCGTCCTCCAACCATCAAAACTCCCTACCAAACCATAGGGGCACAGGTAAGCCTCTTCTATACTACATGATCCTCGTTTCCGAGACTCGGCTGATTGAACCAGCCTGTTGCCCCAAAATTGGAATTGGGGTTAAGAGAATTAGTGTCTATCTCTCGAATGGAGGAGATGTAACCATTCTGGAGTATTGTGCAGCCATTCTCCCCATGCAATGAGTGGCAGAGAAAGCCATGGCTATTAGAGAAGAGAGAATTCCAGGAGTTGAGAGAAGCAGGGATAAGAGGCAAAGAGAGCAATGAGTTCCACATGCTTCCTGAACCCAGCTGCCCAGGAATTCTCCTTACAATAAATTCTTCACTGCTTAATTGGGCTTGAGTTTGTCCTTTCCATTACTTGCCACCCAAAGAGCCTAATGAATATAACCTAGTGTGTCATACAATGCGCCGGCCTCTAAGGATGCAGAGATAAAATAAAAAGATATGGTTTCCATGCCACACCCCCACCCCACAAACTCCCCGCCAAAAAAAGATGTGGTCTCTTCCTGTAAGAAACCCCCGGTACCCAAGGGAGAGGTACACATGGAAACATAAATTCCATACAGTATAACAAGTGAGGAAATGTTTAGTGTTGCCAGGTTCGGAAAAGAAAAACAAAAACAGGATGCCTGGTTAAATTTGAATTTCAGATCCACAATAGACAATTTTTTAGTAGAAGTGCTCCCCAAATATTTCATCTGGCAACCACAGAGATTTACTGTATACAGCTGTCAGAGAAAGGGGGGGAGCTTAACCCAAGGTGAGGTGTCTCAGAAATCTTATTTTATTTATTTATTTAGTTGGTTGGTTAGTTCTTTTCTGGAGAAAAGAGTGCTTTGGGTTGAGTTTTGAAGGATAGGTAAGAGTTCACCAGATCAAGAAAGGTGGAGTTTTTGAGTGAGAAAGACCAAAGGCACAGAAGCCTGGCACGGCCTCACACGTGTGTGTCTGTGTGTGTGTGTATGTAGAAAACTCCAGCATCTTGGTACCGCTAAAGCTCACGAGCTCTAGGCAATGAGATGAAAAACGTCAGTAGCCATATTAGAATTAAAATGACATGCTAAACACAAACAATGATTCCCCTTCCTGTGCATATGCCTATTGGAATGTCAGGAAAGATATTTTAAAAGCAGTAATTCATGACCCTAGAAATCTAGAAGGGCTGTAGGCAGCAGATAAAAGAGTTAAAGAATTCCTGGAAAATAGAACATTGATAGCATCAGATTAACAAAGAAATAAGACAGAGAAACTGTAGTCAAAACACACACAGGAGAGTCACTTCAGTGATATTTCAAGGATAGGAACAGATTTTCCTAAGGAAACCTCAAGTTCATTGTCAATAAATAGGGGAAAAGAGAAGAGCCTGGACACGTCATGATGACAATCATTGAAAGATCTGACCTGGCACAGCAGGATCTACTGGATTTCCCTCCCCTCCCCCTGTTGCTAGCCAATAGTTTGCTTCCAGAATTGAGGCCTGAGGATGTTTTTTCCTACACTTGGCAGGGAAGAGGTTGAGTTAGTATTGTTGTGTATATTTGGGTCAGAAAACAAAGAAGGAGCCATTGGTGACTCTAGACTTTGGCCAAGACTATGGAGGGGGAAAACTTCCAAACTAAAGTCATGAGCACTACTCTCTAAAGAGAGGGGGTGCCGGCTTAGTCGGTTAGACATCTGCCTTCAGCTCAGGTCATGATCGCGGGGTCCTGGGATTGAGCCCCACATGGGGCTCCCTGCTCAGCGGGGAATGTGCTTCTCTTTCTCCCTCTGCCTCTCCCCCCACTGCTGCGGGCTCTCTCTCTCTCTCCCAAATAAATAAATAAATAAATAAATAAATAAATAAATAAAATCTTTAAAAAAAAAACGAAACTACTCTATTTTTTTTAAAGATTTTTAAAATTTATTTGACAGAGAGAGAGAGACAGCCAGCGAGAGAGGGAACACAAGCAGGGGGAGTGGGAGAGGAAGAAGCAGTCTCCTAGCAGAGGAGCCTGACACGGGGCTCGATCCTAGGACCCCGGGATCACGCCCTGAGCCGAAGGCAGACGCTTACCAACTGAGCCACCCAGGCACCCCCAAAACTACTCTTTAAAGAGAGAATTGTGTTTCAGGAGATAGATAGAGTGCCCAGGTAAGAGTAAGCTGTCTCCATAACACTTGCTCTCTCTGTACATATATTATATATGTACACATACTTGTGTATATATTATCTTTCTACCTTGTCAAATACTCCTGAACAACAAAATATTTTTTTTTAATTTCTAAAGATTTATTTATTTATTTGAGAGAGAAAGAGGTGGGGAGGGACAGATGGAGAGGGAGAGAGAAACTCAAGCCGACTCCATGCTGAGTGCAGAGCCCAACACGGGGCTGGATTCCATGACCCAAAGATCATGAACCAAGCAGAAACTAAGAGTCAGATGCTCAACCAACCGCACTTACCCAGGCGCCCTGAAAACCAAAATACTTTAAAGTATGCAAAGCCATGGTTTTGCAAAATATCAACAATGTCTGACTTTAATTATTATTGCACCTGTCTGGATACTCTGTTGATGGACCGATTATGTTTCGATGTATAAGGGGAAAAAATCTAGAGTTCATAGATTATTATATATTTATTCCCTAGCATTTCTTTTTCTTGACCGTTTCGGTGAAATCACTAACTATATTGTTACAATCAAGATTTTTTTTTTTTAAAGATTTTATTTATTTATTCGACAGAGATAGAGACAGCCAGAGAGAGAGAGGGAACACAGTCAGGGGGAGTGGGACAGGAAGAAGCAGGCTCATAGCGGAGGAGCCTGATGTGGGGCTCGATCCCATAACGCCAGGATCACGCCCTGAGCCGAAGGCAGACGCTTAACCGCCGTGCCACCCAGGCGCCCCTACAATCAAGATTTTTACATAATTTGTCTTCTATTGAAAGTAACTATCTGAGGGATCAAAAATAAAATGTAATCTTTAAGATGTACAAAATTTACATGCTTTTATCAAAATGTGTAAATTTAAGTAAATGTGATAATTATTTTTCATATGTTTTCAAAAATGCGATTTTCTTCTATACTATTTAAAATTGTCAGAATAGGGGCGCCTGGGTGGCACAGCGGTTAAGCGCCTGCCTTCGGCTCAGGGCGTGATCCTGGCGTTATGGGATCGAGCCCCACATCAGGCTCTTCCGCTATGAGCCTGCTTCTTCCTCTCCCACTCCCACTGCTTGTGTTCCCTCTCTCGCTGGCTGTCTCTATCTCTGTCAAATAAATAAAATCTTTAAAAAAAAAAAAATAAAATAAAATAAAATTGTCAGAATAAAATGACAAACTGCAAATTAAAGTTCATGAGTATTGAATTTTTTAATCAAATTATTTTAAATCTGAAATTTCAATTTAATTTTTAAAAATTTTATTTAACCATTATTAATTTTTAAATAAAATACACTAAAAGCTAGTTAAAAATTTAGTTTTCACTGTCCATCTAGTTGCCAGTAGAATCAGCATCATGTTTCATGCCTATTATGTTATAAACATATACATACAAATTTAAAAGCAATATGAATTATTCAACATTGCAAAATTTTATTCAGCTGTCACGTACAATTGTTTCAAATATTGAGCTAATTCAAGAGAACCCCCAGATCCACAAAGGCAAGCAAGAAAACGAGCTCTCAGCCTTCTTAGAGAATAATTCTTCATTATGTAAGAAACGATGGCATTCATCTTGAGAGGAAGGATTTGTCACAATAATTAATTTGTATTTTCTCTTCCTTCAGTGATTCTGCCTCTCGGATCCTCCAAGCTGAAACCACACCTATTTCTGAACTCGATAGGGCACAACTCACAAACCTTCATGGCATTTGGACGGGATTGTTTCTTTTTGTTTCAAGGTCCCAGATGCAAGGCAAGGAAATGTGTTTCTCTGGGGTTTGAATAGGGTTAGCATGAGAGCATACATTTAAGAATACAGATTTTGCTGGGCCAGGACCAAGTGCCTAGTCTGAGTGGAAAAGTCACCACGTGTTCTTTAACCATTTATTTTTGTGTAGAGCCTTTTATGTCCAGTTCTGAGAGTGTGGGTGCCCCCACACTTCACGTTGTCGCATGATTCAACTCTCACCTACAATCATCAGAATCAGTGTTCTGTGATCAAAATTTGAACCCACCTGGGTGGGTTCAGTTGGTTAAGGGTCCAACTCTTGGTTTCAGCTCAGCTCATCGTCTCTGGGTCGCGAGATCGAGCCCATGTCAGGCTCCTGGGTGCGGAGCCTGTTTAAGATTCTCTCTCTCCCTTTCCCTCTCTTCTCCCCATCTCTCTCTCTCTCTCTCTCTCTCTCTCTCCCTCTATAAAACAAAAACAAAAACAAAAACAAAAACAAACTTGAACCCACTGGGATAGGTGACCAGAAAGCCTCATTTGGGCATGGAAATAAGCTGTTGAATCTAGAGCCACCAGCAAATATTTACAAGAAAGAAAAAATAAAAGCAAAGACCACCAAACACTTAAGAAAAATCAACACTGTGGAAGAGAGACACCAAAGGCAACAAATAAGAGAATCGACACTTGGAAACACAATGTTAATAAGAGGAGAAGCAAGTGATGACCAGATCCTGACAGGCCTTATTGGTCATGCTGAGGAGACTGGACTTTATGGACTTGTCAGAGGGCCTGTGGAAGGTTTCCACCAGGGAATGGCTTTATCATATTAGGTTATAGATAGACCACTGGCTGCAGTGTGAGAAACAGTTTTGAGAGGAATAAGATTAGAGACAGGAAACAATTTAGGAATCTATTTAATAGTCCAGATGGGAGTTGATAGAGGCCTGAACTAAGGCATGGGATAAAGAAAATAGTCTGAAAGTGCTCAGTAGATATAATCAGTAGAACATAATGATTGATTAGAGGTAAGGAATGAGAATTAAATCAGTCAAAGATAATATCCAGGTTTCTGGTGTTTCGACTGACGAGATCATTGTGTTGCTAATTGATTTTGAAAAATGGGAGCAGAAGCAGATTTGGTTAAAATTAAAATTTAAAAAATAATAGTCATAACAAATAACAGCAAATAATAATGATGGATGACACTTACTGTGCTGCTACTATATGCTATTTATGATTCCATTTCATTCTTTAAACTAACTACACCTACTATTCCAGTTAATGCTAAACACATTTTGAAAAATGGATACTGTTAATTAGTCTCTTTCGACAGAAAAAAAACCCATGGTGTAGCAAGGTCAACTAACTTGCCAAAACTCCTAGACGATACCCTTGATAAATAGTGTTATTGTTATTCCAGCAAATAGTGTATTAGGATTGTTTCTGATAATGTTTGCTTTAATTTACTGCTGCATAACAAAATACCAAAAGGTACTGGTTTAAGCCAACAATAAACATTCATCATATCACACTTTTTCTGTGGATCAGGAATTCAGGAGCAGTTTAGTTTGATGGTTCTGGCTTGGGATGTCTCATGTTGTAATCAAGATGTCAGCCAGGGCGATAGTCATCTGAAGGCTTGACTGGGACCGGAGGGTTCACTTCAAGATGGTGCACTCTTATGGTTGGCACATTGGTGCCATGATTGGCAGGAGGCTTCAGTTCCTTCCCATGTGGACCTCTCCATAGGGCTGCTTGAGTGTCCTCATGACATGGCCATTGACTTCCCCAGAGTGAATGATCCAAGAGAAAAAGAGATGGGAGCTACAATATCTTTTATGTCTTAGCCTCAGAAATCACATAGTGTCATTTCCCCAGTGTCCTATCAGCCAGATTCAGTGTAGGAGGAGAATAGAGAGAGATGAGCATCATTGGGGTCATCTTGGATACTGGCTGCCACATATCCCTTAACTTGGTCATGTGGCATTAAGTCACAGTACCTTCAACAGTGCAGCCTGGCTCTCAGCTCATCCGACTCAACCCATGGATAGATTTTTGGAGACAAGCATGCGCTCCATACCCTGAAAGCAATCCTTTATTAATATTGTATCTGTCAACCAAGCTTTAGTCATGGTGAGCATGAGGAAATTTGACATCGTAATCCCTGACGAGTTCCTTGAGGGCAATAAACCCCCCCCTGGTGGTTAACAGTATAGAAGGCCTAGCATATCTGATCTCTGTCTATGTGGAACCCTCATCTCTGGCCACTCTCTGCCCATTCATACTTTCCACTCTCACCTGTCCTTCTCCCTGCCTTGGAGCCCTTGAAGCTGCAGTTGTCTCTGCCTGGAATGCTTTTGCTTGCTTCCTCCCACTCTTTTTCTCCCTTGGTTTCTTATTCTAGACTTCAGCTTACTTGTCATTACCTCAGAGAGTGCATCCCTGCTCACACGGGACTCAAATGGAACCATGGCCTCTCATAATTGGGGGTCCTGAGCTATGTTCTGCCAGGAAGCAGGTGAAAAGAAATCTGTTGTACCTGAGGAAGGCAGCTACGTTAGTGCTCTCATGGGGGAAGAAAAGCACCATTTGTTATGGTTGTCATGAATAATAAAGGCAATTATTGCTACCATTTGTCAGTACTTAGATAACAGTTATGCCCTTGTCCTCATCTCCTTCAAGAATTTACTTGCATAAGCCGATAGTGAATAAAAGGGACTTTACTAAAGATGTCAAGGGAAGAATGAGAAGTAAACAATCTGAAAAAAAAAAAAATCTCCCCTAGATATCCCTGTTGCTCTGACATAGGGATAGTTCTGGTTTTTTGGGATTTTTTTCCACTTTGTTTTTTTTTTTTCTAAATAGGCTCCATGCCCAATGTGGAGCCCCATGTGGGGCTTGAACTCACCACCCTGAGATCAAGACCTGAGCTGAGATCAAGAGTCGGACGCTTAACCAACTGAGCCACCCAGGTACCCTAATGACATGGGGATATTTCATCCAGTGTTGTGCTGTAAATACTTACTAAGCAGGTCTTTGGAAGGTGGGAAGGGCTCATTTGTAGGCTTGCCAGGTGCCATGGTATAAATATTCTCACCATAGTTAATTTCATACTACCAACACAGTATGACCAAACACAGAGCTGGAAGGAGATGCCAAGGATCAGTCCTAGGAAGCCAATAGAAGCCAGCTCCAGCACATCCTAACACCCCTTCAACACCAACATCTCTAATTCTTTTTTTCTTCCTCAGATTTACTCCATCCCTCAGCTCCTAACCATCACACGTTGTCTATCCAGACCCTCTTCAGCATTCGGAAAAGCAAAAGGCCTTCAGTGAATGGATTCCCCCTTCCTAGAAGGCAGTCTACTTTGACAGCAGAGCTTGAATCTTGGGGTCTTAGGTCAAAGAAGCCCATCAAAGTATTTCTTCTAAACTCATGTACTAGAGCCAAGAGTAATTCAAGAGAATGTTATTTCCTGCTTCTCCTTACACATACACATCATCTCGTTTATCATCTTTGTCACTGTCATTTGGGATATCATTACCCAATTTTCCAGTTAGGAAATTGACGTTGAGGAATTTTTTCTTCAGTTGTATACCTTTATTTGACAATCAGCGATTAGTTCTCATCCATTAACTAGATTTTTGAAAGTGGTGACAGGCACATAGGTAACCAACGTGTAGAGCTTGTTTGGTGAAACTTCATCCTCGTTACATTTTCTGGACAACAGCACATGGATATGGTATGGAACATTCCTTATGCCTTTGGCCCAGACAGCTTTGTTGAGCCTGGTGTCATGTGCACATCTGGAGTTCCCATCTCCTTTATGGCAAATTTCTGGATCTCTTTGAGTACCTGAGGGGCACACTTCTTGAAACCCACTCCATGGACGTGCTTGTGAATATCGATGGTATATTCTCTGGTCACTACCTCGTTGATGGCCCTTTTTCTTCTCGCCACCCTTCTTTGTAGAAGCTATTCTGCTGGGCCCTTTCCAGGTTGGAAAAGTTGAAGTTGAGGGACTTTAAGTGACTTGTCCAAATTCATTGCTTCAGGAAGCAGGATACTAGGATTTGCTAGGGCTGTCTGATTCCATGTCTGTGCTCCCCGTCCTTATCTTACATTATGTGCACCTGTGCATCTGTGCTGGTCATAGAGACCTGACTGGGAAGCCCTGATACAGTTATTTCTCCATCAACCACACAGCCTTCCCAGAATGTTGCTGGAGAATTACAGAATTAACACTATGACTTGAATTTAAAAAGTGAGGTTTTTTTTTAAAGATTTTATTTTTAAGTAGTCTCTACACCCAGCATGGGGTTTGAACTCACAACCCCGAGATCAAGAGTTGCATGCTCTACCGACTGAGCCAGCCAGGTGCCCCCAAAGTGATTTCTGTTTTTTTAAAAGACTTTATTTAGCTTTTCCGGGCAGCTGCCAAAGATGGTGGAGGGGCAGGTCATGGCGCTGGATGGCCGAGGCCATCTCCTGGGCTGCCTGCAGACCATCGTGGCCAAACAGGTGCTTCTGGGCCAGAAGTCGTAGTCGTGCACTGTGAGGGCATTAAGATTTCTGGCAATTTCTACAGAATCAAGTTGAAGTACCTGGCCTTCCTCCACAAGCACATGAACACCAACCCATCCCGCGGCCCCTACCACTTCGGAACACCCATCTTCTGGCGGACAGTGGGAGACATGCTGCTCCACAAGACCAAGCGAGGCCAGGCTGCCCTGGACCACTTCAAGGTGTTTGATGGGCTCCCGCCCCCCATGACAAGAAAAAGCGGATGGTGGTTCCTGTTGTCCTCAAGGTGGTGCACCTGAAGCCCACGTGGAAGTTTGCTTACCTGGGGCGCCTGGCTCACCAGGTTGGCTGGAAGTACCAGGCAGTAACAGCCACCCTGGAAGAGAAGAGGAAGGAGAAGACCAAGATCCATTAGCAGAAGGAAAAGCAGCTCATGAGGCTATGGAAACAGGTCGACAAGAATGTGGAGAAGAAAACTGACAAATACACAGAAGTCCTCAAGACCCACAGACTCCTGGTCTGAGCCCAATAAAATTGACTGTTTATTCTTCACAAAAAAAAAAAAACGGACTTTATTTATTTATTTGAGAGAGAGAGAGAGAGGGAGAGAGAGAGAGAGGGTGCGCACATGCCAGGGCTGGTCCTACGAGTGAGGGAAAGGGGAGAGGCGGAGGGAGAGAAAGAGAGAGAATCTCTTAAGCACACTCCGGGCTGAGCGCGTGGAGCCCAACTCGGGGCTCGATCTCATAATGCGGAGATGGTGACCTGAGCAGAAACCGAGAGTTGGGCACTCAACCAACTGAGCTACCTAGGCGCCCCCAAAGTGAGTTTTAAATAAGGAAATTCATAAGACTTTTTTTTTTTTTAACGTGTGTCAACAATACAGGAAACACGGAGCTGGGAAGAGCTGTGGATATAAACCTGGAACCTAAGACTTTTTGAACATTTGTAGAAAAGCAATGAATAAGTTGTTTTAGGCCAAGTCTCATAGGGTGCTTCATGTGGGAAACAACCCAGGAGATAAGTGTTAACTATACAAAGCTGTAATATGTGAGATGGGATCCCTATAAAATAAGTTCACATTACTGAAACTCAGTTTCTGGTGGCCAGACTCCACTCACCCTTCTTTTAATAACAGTGCCCATTTTGTTCTGGGATATCTTGCCTCCAGAATTTTCAGTCCAGGTGCTCTAGGTGTTATTCATTCAGTGTCCTACTTCCTAAGGGTTCATGTGGGGTGAATTTTATGGTATGTGAATTATATTTCAATAAGGCTGTTATTAAAAAAAATAGAATTCATGGGACTCAGTCTGGCTAATTAGAATATTACATTCTCCTGGCCAGAGTGAATTTGTTCAGGGACAGTTACGTAACCCAATCAAGCTAATAAAAAGAGATGAGGCTTTTTGCTGGGATTGTTGAAAAGCACACCTTAACAAATTTTTTTGTTATTGAATTGAACTGGGAAGGTGATTCTAGAGATAGTTCTCTCATGGGGTCAGAGAACAAGCCCAATCTTCTCAAGGCAAATATTTAGATGGTATTTCCTGATGACACTTTGGTTTAACCTTCTGCCAAACCCAGCCTTGATTGATGCCGGATCTTTTCTTTTCTTCTTCTTCTTCTTTTTTTAAAGTTTATTTATTTAGGTAATCTCTACACCCAATGTGGGGCTCAAACTCATGACCCCAAGATCAAGAGTTGCATGCTCTACTGACTGAGTCAGCCAGCTGCCCCTAAAGATCTTAAGACTTTTCAGTACCATAAGCCGATAGCTTATCTTTCTTTCCTTAAGCCAATTTGGGTTGTGGTTTTTGTCACTGGCAACTAGAAAGAAGTTCTAAATGATGACACAACTCATACGAAAACTGGAGTGTAAGAGACACTCAGCTGTAGAATTATCTAAGTTAAGGATAGTTTCTGTAACAATGAACACCCCTCCACCATGGGATGCCTGGGTGGCTCAGTTGGTTAAGTGTCTGCCTTCGGCTTAGGTCGTGATCCCAGGGTCTTAGGATAGAGTTCTGCATCAGGCTCCTTACTCAGCGGGGAGCCTGCTTCTCCCCCTGCCTGCAGCTCTTCCTGCTTGTGCTCTCTTTCTCTCTCTGACAAATAAAGAAATAAAATCTTTAAAAAAGAAAAAAAGAGTGAACACCCCTCTTTCCTAGACTGGAAAGTTGGTCATTCTTATAGCCCTTAACTTGAAGTAGGAAAGAGCTGGTCAGATGACTACCATGTATTTTATCTTGGGACTAGGACTATTCATTGCCAAAGGATGGAATGTTAAAAGATACAGTACAACAATGGAGGAATTTGAGAGTGCGTTGGCTGTTTCCTGTGGCCTATGTGATGGTGCTCCATAAAGGAGGGCTTAGGTTGAAAGTGGCTCAATCTGATATCTAAGAGCTAGAATCAATATTTTTAAAATGCTCCTGATCCCACAGGTGACATCCAACCAGGTCTCCTAACGTACTTCTGTCTGACAAAGTGGGCAGTTACCAATTACAAACTGTGGCAGGAACACAGGCCTGGAGCAGATTAGCCTCACCTGCCTATCTGAGAACATCATTTTGAATTTCATAAGACAGATGTAGAGATGAAGCCGTTAAGCTAAGGGTTATAGAAGAAGAACAGAGCACTGGAGTTTGCTGCTAAGAAACAGAAGCCCATAGGTCCAGTTCTAGACTTGACGAGTTGTCCGGCTTTGGTTATTAGCTCAGAGAATTGCGCAGAAGCAAGAGCTAATGAAACTCCAAGTGTGGCATAAAGACTAGTGATCATTTCACCCCTAAGTCTCTTGTCATACTGTTAGTAGCTGAGGAGGTGTAACCTCAGGAAGGGAAACCCTCCCCAATGTCTATCTTAAATGTGGCCTTGGAGGAAAAGGGACTGTTTTGGTAAATTACTTTACTTCCAAGATCGGGGACCTTGCTATTCCTGTCCAGCAGTATATGATGCATGCTATGGATTGGAGACAACTGTATATTTTTTTCTACTTGTCTTTTTTCCAAAGAAGTGTTGATGGGGGCTGGGTAACAAAAAACCAAGATGACGGACAGATCACTACTCCACTTTTTTTTTTTTTTTAAGATTTTTTTTATTTTTAAGGGGCACCTGGGTGGCACAGTCGTTAAGCATCTGCCTTCGGCTCAGGGCGTGATCCCCGCGTTATGGATCGAGCCCCACATCAGGCTCCTCTGCTATGAGCCTGCTTCTTCCTCTCCCACTCCCCCTGCTTGTGTTCCCTCTCTTGCTGGCTGTCTCTATCTCTGTCAAATAAATAAATAAAATCTTAAAAAAAAAAGATTTTTTATTTTTAAGTAATCTGTATGTCCAATGTGGGGCTGGAACTTACAATCAAGAGTCACATACTCGGGGCACCTGGGTGGCTCAATCAGTTAAGCATCTGATTCTTGATTTCGGCTTAGGTCATGATCTCAGGGTCATGATCTCAAGGTCGTGAGATTGAGCTCAGCCTTGGACTCTGAGCTCAGTGGGGAGTCTGCTTCACTCCCTTTCTCTCCCTCTGCCTTTGCCCTCCCCCTGCCCCCTGCTCACATGCTCGCTCTCTCTCTCTCTAATAAATAATAAACCTTAAAAAAAAAAAGAGGGGTCACATGCTCAACTGACTGAGGCAGTCAGATGCTCCTCAGTACTCCACTGTTATTCCTGATTCTGTTCCCCAGGTACTTTGATCCTGGGAATAGTGTTGTGTCAATTCCAGTCTATTGGAAAGCAGATGGTGATGAAGTTAGAAATGCAAAAAGTTTATTAGGGGGCGGGGGGAGGATCCATAGGAATATTGATACTCTAAAAGATACTCTAAAAAAGAGATTTATCAGGAGTAGTGTCTGTAAAGGATAAAGGGGAGCAAGTTGGAGTGGTGGGCAAAGCCTTCGGTTGGCTACACAGATCATACAAAGCCTAAGTCAGTGCAATGGACAGCTCTACAGCAAAATTGCAGTTACAGTCATCTGCCTTGTGCAGAAGCGGCTAGATAGGAATAAGCCTGTCATGCTTAATCATTGCCTGGGAGGGATGCCCAGGAAAAGCGTGGCCTCCGGGGAGAAGCTGGGTGGGTCCTGAAGGTGCTGCTGATGAAGGCTGTTAGTTAGCTGCCCTCTTCTACAGCTGAAGAGATGTCCTTTCTTGAGAGCGGACCTGACGGTTGCACTTCCATGGCCGACATAGTGTTTGGTTCTTTGTATTACCATTATTAACCATACACATTATTAACCATACACATTGTGTTGCTTTTGTCATTTAAGCCGGGCTTTGCGGGGTTAAAGGAAGTCACCCAGAGAACTTCGACAAGTACTTCAACGGAGCCACGAGACAGAACTTTGCGTTGTCCTATTTTCAGGACGAAGTGATTGTGTTTTGGTTGCATATGGTATTCCGGTATGGAAGTGTGGGCATGTTCTAAAGCATGTGTATGGGAAGAAGGGTATGTGGGAATGTCAAGAAACAAATTGCATAGTGAAAATCCATTTTGCTACCCAGCACCTGTTCATCATTCTTCTAACAAAAGTTTCCTAATTTTCCTCAATGGAACCATTCTGTCCCACGCAACCAATCCTGATGCTTTAGAGAGAAGCTCATTCCACCCCTGCTTCCAGGGGTGGGCGTGGCTCAGCCTTAGCCAATCAATGCATTGCATTCTCCTTGCCATCCTGATAATACAAAGGCAGGCACAAGATCCAGTCAGAGCCAATAATACCACGCAGAGAGACTTTTTTTTAGATTGTTGAGTGAAAAGCAAATTTTTTCGTTTTCTTCTGGGCTTGAATCTGGAAATCGGCCTTGAAGCTAATGACAGCCATCTTGACACCTTGTAGAGAGTCTGACAATGAAGATGAAGTCAAGATGAATGATAGAGCCAAGAGGCTGAGAGAGATGGGTGCTGGCTGAAACTATTTGAGGCTCTAAATCCACTTTCACCTGATGCATGATCCCTCCTAAAATTTGAACATGTTTTACCTAAGAAAATTTGGTATATATACATACATTGTGTATACACACATATATACACATTTGTATTTACTTCTATATCTACTATTACATATTAAAAACAAGTTTATACTGTAATCTCCATTTCAAATCCAATACCAAAGGGTTCATTCTTATTTTCCTATTTTTTTTTAAGTCATCTCTATGCCCAATGTGGGGCCCAAACTAATGACCCCGAGATCAAGTGTCACATATTCTGCAAACTGAGCCAGTCAGGTGCCCCTTATTTTCCTCTCTCTAATTGTCTTTGACAGTAAGAAGCTTGGGTCCTGTTATGATGCATATACTAACTTATCTGCTTAATCCTCCTGTATGTAGCAAATCTTTCATTATGGCCGCCATGCCTCTTCCCTTGTCATAGAGCCCTCCTCACCCCACTTAGAATCTTACATCCTGCCCGCCTTGGGGAGCTCTGATACTTTGTGCCTGGCTGATACTGGTGCTATCCTACATCGATATCCTTTTCACCCACCTCTGACTTGGACATCCCACTCTGGGTCACCACTACTGAGTAATATCCATAGTATGGATGTACTGTGGTTTGTTTAACCATTCACCTATGGAAGGACATGTGGGTTATTTCCAGTGTGGGGAACTACAGACAAAGCTATTGTGAATGGTTGTGTACGTGTTTTCGTATGAACACAAGTTTTGTTTCTCTGGGATGAAAGTCCAGGAATGGGATTGATGGTTCATGCGGTAAGGACATGTTTCATCTTTTAACAAATGGCCAAATTCTTTTCCGGAGTGGCTCTCTTACTTTATACTCTCAGTCTAATGACTTTTTCTCTAAGTTGTTCAGGAAGGGCAGGGCAGGGAAGGGAAGACAAAGGGAGAGATGGGGAGGAAAGGAGGAAAAGGAAGAGTTAGTAATAAGCTATTACCTATATGTCTATGTCTGGTGTCTCTAATTTTTTTCTTTTGATTTAGCTTTCTGTTTTCATACCATCAACACATTATTTAAATTTTTATTGTTATGTAATATTTTCTTATAAAAGCACTTTTTACCTGTTCTTTTTAGCATTATTCTCTAATAGTTTCTCCATTAAAAAATTTTAAAAGCCATGTTATTCAGGTATTATACACATACAATAAAATTCACCATTTTTAGTATACAGTTCTTTTTTTATGATTTTATTTATTTATTTGAGAGAGAGAGAGAGCAGGGGAGGAGCAGAGAATCTCCAGCAAACTGTACTGAGCTCAGAGCCCAGCTCGGGGATCGACCCCAGGACCCTGAGATCATGACCTGAGATAAAACCAAGAATCAGATGCTTAACCAACTGAGCCACCCAGGGGTCGCTTTAATGTACAATTCTAACAGTTTCAACAAATGCGTAACAGCCACCACTAGCAAGGCACAAGGAAACATTTTCAAGTGTTGAAAATGTTTCCTTGTGCCTTTATTTTTTTAAAGATTTTATTTTTAAGTAATCTCTACACCCAGCATGGGACTGGAACCCATAATCCCGAGATCAAGAGTTGCGAGCTCCACTGACTGAGCCAGTCAGGCCTTTATAGCCAACTCTTCCCCCTGCCCCCAGTTCCTGTCAATCAATGATCTGTTTTCTGTCTCTATGGTTTTACTTTTGCAGAGTGTGATACAGATGGAATTAATTATACAATATGTAGCCACTAAAATCTGACTTTTTTCATGTAGTGTAATGTATTTGAGATTCACCCATATTGTTGTGTGCCTTAAGGGTTCATTCATTTTTCTTGCTTAATCGTATTCTATTGTATGTATGCCCCATACAGTTAATTATTTACTGGTTGAAGAACATTGGATTATTTTTCAGGTTTTTCTGGTATTTTAAAAACTGAATTAGATGAACATTTCCTGATTTCTACAAAAACTGTAATAATGTTCGTTATTTTCCTTTATAGTTTTTTTTAAAGATTTTATTTTTAAGTAATCTCTACACTCAATGTGGGGCTTGAACTCACAACCGCTAGATCAAGAGTTGCCTGCTCCACTGAGCTAGCCAGGTGCCCCTATTTTCCCTTATAATTTTCTCTTCCTTTTATTTATTTTTATTTTTTATTATTTTTTTCTTATTTATTTTTTATCTTCCTTTTGATTTGTTTGCCATATTTGTCTTCTTATTTCTAGTAATTGTGTTTTTCTCTCTTTGCTGTATTATATGTCATTTGTTCATTACATTGATCTCTTAAAAATCAGCTTTTGTTTTTGTCAAATGCATTTCCTTTTTTTTTTTTTTTTTAGTTTTTTAGAAGGGGAGGGGCAGAGGGAGAGAGTTTTTTTAAAGATGTTATTTATTTCTTTGTCAGAGAGAGAGAGAGCACAAGCAGGGGGAGCGGCAGGCAAAGGCAGAGGGAGAAGCAGTCTCCCCACTGAGCAGGGAGCCCCATACAGAACTCAATCCCAGAACCCTGAGATCATAACTTCAACTGAAGGCAGCCACTCAACCAACTGAGCCACCCAGGTGTCCCAGGGAGAGAGAATCTTAAGCAGGCTCCATGCCCCAGAGTGGAGCCCGGTGTGGGACTCCATCTCAGGACTCTGAGATCAAGACCTAAGCCGAAATCAAGAGTCAGATGCTTAACCAACTGAGCCACCCAGGCACCCCATGCATTTTCAATTTCTGATTTACTTACATCTGTTTTAGTTTTACTTCATTCAGGATTTACAAATTTTCTTTCTAAGATCTTAAATTGAATGTTTATTTAGTTGTCTGTTAGTAATAAAATAATTTAAAAGCCTATAGTTTTTCTAAGAAGAGTTTTCCTGCATTTCAAAGCTTTTGAGAAGTCCTTTATTATTATTATTTTCAAGGAATTACATAATAACGTTGTGAAGAAGTGTTGATGTCCTTTTAATATTATTTTAAAACAGACTTTTATTGTGTTCTTAATTTTCTCCTTAGTAAGTCCATTATTTAGGAAAATTTAAAATTTTTTCATGTAATTACATTTTTTGTTTTATACTGGTATTATTAAGTGTTGTTTTTATCACAAGTAATGGCCTAGAGACTATTTTGTATGTACTATAAATAGAGATCTTCGACTTCATTTAATTGATTCCAAATATCTGTATTGAAGATGTCACAACCCTTTGCACAATACTTCATGCACTCCGTCTCTCATTATTGACACTGGAGAATTAAAATCTCCAATATCATGTTCATCCTGTCAATTGCCTGTATTTCTAACAAACACATACACAAAGGGCTTTGGTTCATGTTCTTCTCTACGTAACTACGGCCACTTTCCCAGGTAAATTGTATGTTATGTCTCTTACTGCCAGAGTTCCTGAACCTCTACTCCAACCCTTGCTTCCTTGCAACAGCCCCCTCTCCTAGCCACATCCTGGACCTTGTTACAATTTGGGACTTTTCTACCTTTGGTATCTCACTTTGAGACCACATCCTTCCTCTCCATTCCTGACTCTCACAAAGCAGCAAACTCATCTAACCCTGCCCTCCAGTTCCCCAGTCTTTTCCCGTCTTCTAGTTGGGTATAGCCCATTTTCGATTCTCTTTCTTCTCAAACCCAACTTGATCCTCATTTTCAGTCACTTGGACCTTGTTCTTCCTGGTACCTTCAGTTTCGTTTCCTGCTTCTCTCTGTCTCCTCTCTCTGTCCTACAAATTCCCAACCCTGGCTCGCTATAGTCATCTGCCTTCTCCTCTACTTACCTTCAGGGGCTGCAGAATTAATAAAGATTCTTGACTGAGAAGGAGAAACCAACTGGAGCTAGCTTCAAAGAAAAACTGGCATGATGATTCTAATGTGTTTTCGGAGGACCAAGGGTCAAGAATGTAATCCGGCTGAGGTGCCTGGGTGGCTCAGTAAGTTAAGCATCTGACTCTTGATTTCGACACGGTCATGATCTCAGGGTCATTAGAGTGAGCCCTGTGTCAGGCTCTGCTCGAGGTGTGGAGCCTGCTTAAGATTCTCCCTGGCCCTCTCCCTCTGTCCCTCCTTCTGCTTGCACGCGTGTGTGAGTTTGCTCTCTTCAAAGAAAAAAAAAAAAGGAATGCAGCCTAGCCTCAAGAGGACCAGAATCAGGACTTCTCTTTTCATTTTTCATCTCTGCTTCTCTCCACCTGACTGCTTCTTTCTTCTAGAAGGCTTTCTGTTCTCTCATAGTCACATGGGAGCTCCCTAATATACAATTCTTCTGTTAAAGACATGTCAAAACTGATACTGGATGTTCTTAGTCTAAATTTCAAAATCATGGGGAAAGAACTCTGATGGGCCCAATTTTGGCCAGAAGTCAATTCGAGATCAACCAGGGCCAAAAGTGCATAGTCGTATTTTATAAAAATGGCGGGAGGCAATGCACAGTGGTTACCATATACTCACTCATGAACCCATGGCCAGGGAGGATAGGATGTGCTGATGGACCTCGCCAGAGTTGTATGTACTCATGAAATCCAGTACTAGGGTCAGAGAAATACGAGGTTCTGATTGAACTGGTCTTACTCACTTGCCCATTAGTAGAGGCTGAGCTAGTCCAGGGCTAACTGAACCACACAGAATTAGAGTAGGCTCTTCTGGATAAGGAAAAACAATGACTCTCTGACATAGTTGCTAAATGATAGCTAAGGAAGCTGACAAATTTCTTGGTGATTAATTACCACCTATTTATTGCAAGTGTAATTTGTGTAGGGCCAGGCTATGAGCTAAATAAGGTTTTGCTCAGTATGTTTTTGCTGCTTTATCTGAAGTTTAAAAAAATATCTTAGAACATTAAAATTTTCCACACTCATTACTAAATATTGAACTTTTTTCAAAGTCAAATATAAAAGACTTTAGATTATTTTGGGTTAAACACTTTGTTGTTTCCTTCCATTAATTAAGATAAGCAACAATCAATTAGATAAACTCATAAAAAATATAAAAAATTAAATTATAAAATAAAAATAAATTTATATGTGTCCTTGTCTAATAAACATCACGGTTATGTAAAAACAAATCAACTTCAGGGAGTATAGTTTTGCTTTGAGCAAATTCATTTAGGATATGAATTCTGCCCATATTTATGCATAAAATAATTAACTATGCTTTGAAAATAAGTGCTGTAATTATTCACTGAGTGCCTTTTTACTAAACATTTTTTTCTGCCTCCTTACAAATTATTTATTGAGAAATCATAGAGGGTAACTATGAGAACACACAAAAAGTAAGACAAAAATAATCTTGTTTCCTTTATTTTGTCCTGGCTTAGTTTTTCTTTTTATCTGGCTCTTAACTCTCCTTGAATGAACACCACCACCAACAGGGTTTATTCGAGAAATTTAGAATAACCAAATACACCAAAACTGAATAAAATAAAATGGAATACTCCCTCTTCTTCCTCCTCTCATAGCTGTTTCGATGTAAACTTGGTGTCTCTGCAGTTTCAGAGAATAAAATTCTCATAATCTCTGGCAGAGTTTCTGAGGAGCAAAGCCCTCCGTGGCCTTCATTATTTCTATTCTTCACTCTCAGAGACATTTGTTCCCAGTGGAATTGCAAATCTCTGAATTTCCCCTATAGATTTATCGCTGGTAGGAAAATATTTGGAAAGAAACCAGTGAGAGATATGGCTAATGGTATTAATGATGCATTTTTCTTTTTTTTAACCATAGGCCACGAATGTCCTATGATTAAAAAGGAAAAAAAGGATTTTCTTTTTTCCACATCTTCCTGGAAGTGACCACATTCTGATACTTGCCAGGGAAATGCATTTTCAGCATAATATTTTAATTGACTCCTTTTTTCAAGGTTTTATTTATTTATTTATTTATTTATTTATTTATTTATGTCATCTCTCCACCCAATGTGGGGCTCAAACTCACAACCCTGAGATCAAGGGCATGTTCTTCTGACTGAGCCACCCAGGCACCTCTATTTTAGTTGACTTTTTTTTTTTTTAAGTTTACTTATTTATATACTTATTTTTAAGTAATCTCTCCCCCTGCAATGTGGGGCTCAAACTCAGGACTCCGAGATCAAGAGTTACATGCTCTTCCAACGGAGCTGGCCAGGCACCCCTAGTTGACTTTTCTTTTTTTTTAAGATTTATTTATTTGAGAGAGAGAGAGAGAGAGAGAGTGAGTGAGTGCAGGCAGGGGGAGGGGCAGAGGAAGAGGGACAGGGAGAAGCAGACTCCCGGGAGACAGGGCTCTGATCCCAGGACCCTGAGATCGTGACCTGAGCCAAAATCAAGAACCCAACGCTCATCCAGCTGAGCCACCCAGCCAGCCCACCCTCATGGACTCTTAATGGTCACTGCTCAAATCTCATTAGAATGCTCTAGCTTTGTTTGTTTGTTTTAAGTCATATTTTTTAAATTTTGGCTTTTAAAATGATATCAGCCAAATGTATCAGATTTTTTAAGCTAGGTGAACAACCTTTACTTATTCCCCAAATATTTATATTTCAGGCACTGTGATACAATGCTTAGAAAAGTCACTATCTTTCCCCAGGAATATATTTCAGTGGTTTCCACCTCTTTGTACTATATCATCAATTTCTTCATCTCCATGGCATTGTTCTTATTTAGCGTATAATGATCTCTTGTTTCCTCCTATCTTTAAAACATAGTCCTTTTTTAAATTTTATTTTAATTCCAGTGTAGTTAACATACAGTGTTATGTAAAACAGTCAACCTTTATGAACCCACTTTCTCCACCACTACAGTCCAACATTTCTGCTCCTCTTCGCAGCAGATCTGCAGAGGTTTCTATACCTGTTGTCTCCAGTTTCCTTCTATCCTTCACCCTGGAATCCACTTCATTCAACTTCTACCCACACCACTCCACCATAACTGTCCTTCCAAGTTGCTCAATCCAATGATTAATTCTCAGTTATCTTACTTGACCTATCAGCATCATCTGACACTGTTGAGCGTTCTCTCCTCTGTGATGCACCTTTATCATTTGGCTTTTGGGATACCATATTCTTAGTTTTCTTCCTACCTTGCTGATTGCTCCTTCTCAGCTTTCTTTACTGGCTCTTCCTCTTTTCCCTCATCTTTAATTTTTTTATTTTTTAAAAATTTTAAGATCTTTTCAAGTAATCTCTACACCCAAGGTGGGGCTTGAACTCATGAACCCAAAGTCAAGAGTCATATGCTCTACTGACTAAGCCAACCAGGCAACCTCTCCCTTATCTTGATATCGGAGTGCACCAGGCCTCGGTCTTTGGTTCTCTTCATTATTTACGTTCATTCCGTAGCCAATCTCATCTAGTCTTTGGGCTTCATATGTCAGCTATATGCCAGTGACTCCCAAATTAATGTCTGCAGCCCAAACTTTTCACCTGAACTTCAGAATCATCCATCTAATTGCCAAGTTAACAATCCATTTGGATGCCTAAAAGGTATCTCGAGCTTAAGAAGTTCAAGACTGAGCTTCTGAAGCAACAACGCCTTTTAGCAATGAGCGTACCTGGTGCGCACATCTTGGTTTGTGAATATCACTTCTCACTAAAGGGACCATGACTTCTTGAAGAATTGGCTGATTCCGAGGGGCGGAGAAAGTACAAGGTGAGCCTGGAGCATCTTGTGGTTCCAAAATATAGGAAAGTGCTAAGAAAAAACAAAACACCCCCCCCAAACAGACTTGTCAAAAGAACACAGAAGCCATCCCAAAGGCCAATGGCCAAATCTGGGATATTTGGAGCATCAAAATAATGGTAGTAATGGATTATAAGCCATAGAATAAAATAGACATCTATGAGTTCATATTAATATAAATAAATAATTGAGCAGATAAATAAATGATGGGAAGGAACAGCTCATCTAATAATAAAAGTAGAAGGAATGATGGAAATGGAAAATTATCATTTGGCAAACACCACAGTAATAATTGTTACTTACAAGAATCATTAAGGGGTACTAAAATTAGTGGATGAGTGGATGTTGAGAAACAAGATACTTATATACTCTCAAAGTATCTTCACGCAAGGCATTTACTAATAACAAAGGGGAGGATAGTAACTTTCCATTGGAGAGATCAAGTGTTCAAAGTACATCATTACTAGTGAGACATTCCAACATCACGTGTTTCTGTGCTTGTGATGGGCTGACAGGGGCATGGCATCACTTCTATAGTAATACTGCCAATATTTCATACCTGAATTTAGTTATGAGGGAACATCAGACCAACTCAAATTGAGGGACATTGTACAAAATAATTGATCAATATTTTTCAAAGGTGTCAGGGTCAAAAAAGACAAAGAAAGAACAAGGAAGTGTCCCAGACTGGGACAGTTAATAGTATCATGTCAATGTTAATTTCTTGGTGCTGATTGTTGTACTTCATTTATATAAAATGTTAATATCTGGGGAAGCTAGGTAAAGGTTATGCATAAATTCATTATACTATTTTTTGCAACTTTAAAAAATTCTGAAATTATTTCAAAATTAAACATGATAATAAAAGGTAAAAGAAAAAAAAACAAATTAAAAAACCTCCTGAATTCCTGATCTCCCCCTTCAGTAATCAATTCCGAATTGTGGTAATTTCATTCTTCTTGTAGTCGAGGCCAAAAACTTTATCATCTCTTATCTCTCTTTTTTCCCCCTCATAATCTAGATCCAATCTACAGGGAATTCTATGGGCTGTGTCCTCAAATATGTCCAGAATCTAACTACTTCTTATCACCTCTGCTGCTACCTGCCTGATCCAGGACACCATCTGTGCTCCCCTGGATTATTACGGTTAACTCTTACTTACCTCCTTGAGCCATTCCTCTCTTCATAACGCTCTAACGGCTCCCATTTCATTGAGAGGAAAAGCTAAGGTTCTGGCTATGGCCCATAAAGCTGTACCTGATCTAGTTCCATTGACTCTCTGGTCTCCTTTCTTATTACTGATGCATTCACACACTCACTGCATTCAAACCACTCTGATCTTCCTGCTATCTCTTGAACATGGCAGGTGTGAGAGCCTTTAGAGCCTTTCCACTGGCAGGTCGCTTTTCCCTGTACCCCCTTCCTGGACACATGCCTTGGCTAACCTCCTCATCTTTAGTCTTTGTTTAAACGTTTTTTTCTCCATTAGCCTACTCTGACAACCAGCTTTAAGAATTGCAGGACTTCACTCTTGGTTATCCTTACTTTGCTACAAATTTTTGGCCATTTTTATCACCTTTGAACATATAATTTTTATTTATGTCATATTTACTGTGTATCATCTATCTGTACCTGCTAGCATGTAAACTCTTAAGAGGGCAGAAATTGTGGTCTGTTGTTTTGTTTTGTTTTGTTTTAGTCTGAGAATTCAGAACAGCTGTTGGTATATTATATACACTGCAAGTCTATTACTCTATGAGTCGGTATATTTATCATATATCGAGTCACATATTACTGAAAGACAGAAAAAACATCCTATGTCTCTTTCCCACAGACACTTATAAACAATCAGGGAGTTAGACAACAGATATAAATTATCTTTTTTTTTAATCAAGAGAATATGTAAAACCAAGGAATTTAGCTAATACTCTTTCAGTTGCAAGTGAAAGAAACCCACTCAAGTTAGCTTAAGAAATAAAAATGGGGAATTTACCTATTTACAAAACTAAAGAGCTCAGAAGTAAACCTAGCTTTGGGTGCCTGGGTGGTTCAATTGGTTAAGTGATGCCTTCAGCTCAGGTCATGATCCTGGGGTCCTGGGATCAAGTCCTGCATGGGGCTCCTTGCTCTGCGGGGAGCTTGCTTCTCTCTCTCCCTCTGCCTTCCACTCCCCCTGCTTCTGCTCTCTCTCTCTCTCTGTCAAGTAAATAAATAAATAAAATCTTAAAAAAAAAAAAAAGAAGAAGTAAACTAGCTTCAAGCAAGCTGGATTGTAGGGGGGCTGATAGTTGTCCTCAGAACTTACTGATTTCTCCCCTCATCATTCACATCTACTTTCCTGTGGAATAGCTTGGGCCCCAGGCAGGTGTTCTCCACCTGGTAGTTTCAGTAACTTCCAGCTGCAGGTTCTCCTGGCAGACAGAAAGCCTGGAATTCACCCTGGCCTAGTGTGGGTTACCTACCCTGCAGCAAGGGGATGTGCGCCTCTCAGTGCTCTGGCCTGGCCCAAAGGCACAGCTCACAAACCACTCATACGAAGAGTGGAAGAATCAAAACGGAAAATTAATCACAGAATTGGGCCAAACCTATTTGCGCAAACGGATAGGAGTAGCTTCTATTACTGCAAGTATAGCACTCTGACCCCTAGTGGTTAGATGACATGGAGACAATTCAGTGTTTCTTTCAAAGCGAACAGCAGGTTAATTTATTTCACATCACGTTTTTATATAATGTTTTTTTCAGTTTACTTAAGAATATCAGTGTCCTTCCTTTTTATCCTCGCCATTGAAGCCTTCACCTATTGAGGGCAAAGTTTCTTTTCTTTTTTTTTAAAGATTTTATTTATTTATTTGACAGAGATAGAGACAGCCAGCGAGAGAGGGAACACAAGCAGGGGGAGTGGGAGAGGAAGAAGCAGGCTCCTAGCGGAGGACCCTGATGTGGGGCTCGATCCATAACGCGGGGATCACGCCCTGAGCCGAAGGCAGACGCTTAACCGCTGTGCCACCCAGGCGCCCCGAGAGCAAAGTTTCTTTTGACATACTTTCTGTCTCCTCTATCTCAACTGTCACCATCTTTCTCCTTGGGTTTGTATTCAGATCCTGTGATAATGTCCTAACTTATTTCCTGATCTTCAGTCCTTTGTGAGAACCAACACCTGAAAAGGCTTCCTAAAAAACTGCTTTGGTTGTATAGTTTCTAGCTGGGGAGTTTACTCTGACACTTGATCAGATCCAACCCAAGACCCTGGGTCTAGAACCAATTTTCATGTGCTCCCTTCATTCTTTTTGCTTATGAAATCAGCTAGCTTTCTGTCACATGCAATGGGAAGCTAATGTAAATAATAATGCATTCACGTGATATGTGTTGGCCTGCTGAGCTTAAAAAATTGAGAACACTCATCCTTTTCTGATCTCATAAGAAATACATTAATACATTTAAAATTTCATTCTACTAAACTTATCTAATATTCTACACAGAAAACTTCATTATATTTCTCAGCATTTTTCAAGGGTGAATTAAGTGCATGATTTATTTCTCATAAAAAGACATCAATTGGTACAAATTTATAAGTATACTAACTAAAGGCTCAGATCATAAGCTGAAACTAAAATACATGTGCCTAAATGTTTATAATTTTCATGTTTCATTCTTTCTTTCTTGGTTAGTGGCTGAGATAGTAAGAATTCTAACTTCATTATTGTCTACATTTTCTCTTCAAGTTTCACTATAAAGACAAACAGAAAATGGAGTTGATCACTGACGGCTTATAGATTTTATTGTATATTTCCCTTATTTTTGTTTTTTCTCTCCAATGTTTATCTCTATGTGAATTTTTGCATTTTCAATGTTAGTATACAATTTCTTTCTTCTGAAGTATTCATATAAAGTTGCTAAAAAAGACCAGAGTAGGACTACCTACGCTTCAGTTTTCTTCTCTGTAAAAAGAGGATAAGAGTGGGTTCCCTGGGTGGTGCAGTTGGATAAGTGGCTGACTTTTGGTTTTGGCTCAGGTCATGATCTCAGGGTTGTGAGATCAAGCCCTGCTTCAGGCTCCACGTGCTCAGCTCAGAGTCTGCTTGAGTTTTTCTCTCCTTCTCCCTCTGCTCCTTACTCCCATTTGCTCTCATTCTCTCTCTCAAATAAAAAAATAAATCTTATTAAGAAAAGAGGATAAAAGAATAATAATAGTACTAATTAATAGGATTATTCATAGAGTTATTGTGATGAATCCGTTTGATAATTCACACGGAGGGCTTACTGTGGTTATTGGCACACACTTAAAAGTTCTCAAAAATTGTTAGCCTTTACTATTATTTTATGGATTCACTTGCATTTTTAGTGTGTCTTTGTACACATAAATTGGTTTGTCTGCCACCAAATTAATATTATATTTAATATTATATTTGTGGGCTGAGAAAACAATAAGGTAGAGTGTCTATTCTTACAAAGTTTACAATCTAATTTGAGAATCAAAGCATAGAGATTTAAAATTTATAAACAAAATGTGATATATAGATATGACGGAATATTATTCAGCCTTAAAAAGGAAGTTCTGACACATGTGACTACATTGACATGGTTGAAGACATTATGTTAAGCAAAACAAGTTAGTTACAAAAGGACAAATATTATATGATTCCACTTATATAAGGTTCCTAGAGTCATTGAATTCACACACTCAGAAAGCAGAACTGTAGTTGCTGGTGGTGGGGGGAAGAAGAAAAGGGGAGCTATTGAATGAGTACAGATTAGTTTGGGGGGATGAAAAAATTCTGGCAATGGTTGCATGAAAATGTGAATGTACTCAATGCTACTGAATTGTACATTTAAAAATGGCAAAAATGGTAAATTTTATGCTATGTATATCTCACCAAAATAAATAAGACATATAATTTTAATATTAACATAAAGGAAAATCAGAGTTCGATACTATAAAATAAACAGATAAACCAGTAAATTACAAATTATCAAGTGCCACTTTAATTTTATTTATAAAATGTATCTTTATTTTTTAAATAATTAATACATATGCATGGTACAAAAATAAAAGTTACAAAAGGGAATACAGGAAGAGTAAATCTTCCTGTAGCCAATATATATACATATCAATAGCTGTACTTGTACACTGTGAACACAATGTTGCAACTTTCTTTTTCCACTTAACCAATGTCTTGGATAGTACATTAAAAGCAACCTTATTCTTTCTTAAGAGCTGTATAGATACCATAAATATATTTAACCATTCCCTATTGAGAAGCCAGAGAGGGTTTCTGGTATTTTGTTATTACAAGCAACGTTTCAAAGAATAACCTGGCACATATGTCATTTGGTGTAACTGTGAACATTTCTGTAAGATAAATTCCTAGAGGTAGGGTCACTGGCTTTTGAAATGATTCATATTAAAAGCGTTTTCCCTTACCATTTCCCCATTCCTCACAGCCAACAACACCATTTAGGTTTTCAATATTTATTCATGTCTGAAGTGTTGTCCTCAAACCCATCCTCCTGAAAGGATCACCTGCTCAGACACTTTCACACTACCTAATTCATCCAAGATTAGGTCTGATGTCTGTTTTAGCAAACAAGGCTCACCTTCATGTAGTCCCTGCATTTTCCCTCTCCAGCCTTGTCTACCATCACTCCCCTTTACTCTTTTCGCTTTTGTAATATACAAGAGTTTATACTTCAGGCCTCTATGCATTTGCTCTTACTCTCTCCCCGCCTGGAATACCTTCCTCCATTGCTCTTACTTCCCCCCATGGGGAGTCTTGACGCCCTTATGTAAAAGGAGGAACCTCCCCTTTGCGCTCCACAAGTCCCTGTGCACTCATCTTCCACAGAGATTGCTCTTCTCTACCGAAACGATATCCTTGAAGTATCCTTGAGGGAGGAAGTTGCCTTTTTTCCCTTTCTAGCTCTGATATCCAGCATCGTGCTTGAGGTCATGTGGTGTGCACTCAGTAAAATTTCTTTAAGTGAACTCAACTAGATCTTAGGGCATGCTTATGGAGAGGCCATTTAGTGGAAGTTTATGTGCCAGGCAGCGGGATTACAGTGAAAGAGATGGGGCAACATAAAGGTACAATTCTAATTCAGCCGGGCGAGGACTGCTGTGGATTCTAGGTCACAGTTTGGATTTTTTTCTTGGATGTGGTGAGCAAAGGGTGGCACTGTAATTAGAAGGATTGCACTAGGCATAAAGCTTGTGATTTCTGTCTTCTTCTTCATGGCCAATTGTCTTCATTTCTTAAAGTGGAGATGCTCTTTCAGTAAACAAGGTCAAGCACAGTATCTTGGGTAAAAAATAATAAAGTGAGAAAACATATTGAAGGCAACTAGGTCAGAACCAGTACATTCCATGAAAATTCTTTCTGCTAAACTGCCTTACAGTTTAGTTGCCTTCTAAGCATTAAAAAAATCCCTTGCTTGGTGTTAAATGATAAATACTGTTTAATGCAACTGTTCTTCGTCCTTTTCTACTCTCTTCTCCAATATGACCTCTTTTCATAAAATTTTGAGGAAGAAAGTAAAATGTAATGAAAAGAGTAGGTAATTTCAGAATTGGGCAAAACTAAATTCAGCACAGAGGACTGTCACTACTAGCAGAATAACTTTTGGCAAGTACTCGCACTCCCTGTTTCCTCTTTTGTAAAATAATAATAATAAGGAGAAGGAGAAGAAGTTCGGAGATAATGTTTATGTTAAGCGCTTAATACGGTGGCTGACACATAGTAAGAGCTCAGCAGAAGACAGCTATTAATCGATTCTAAGAACCTGAGGTTTTGGTGTCTATATTAACTCTTGCTACCAAAGGAATTCCAAACGTAATCTTTAGCAAAATAAGTTAAACCCGAACTCGCACTTTCAGCGATGATTCAATTTGACCTCTCCGGGCCACCGTCGCGGAGCATGCGCAAATAGACGTGGCGGGACGTATATGTCATGGCGAGCTCCATCTGAAGTGTTTCCCGTATCGGCAGAACGGCGTGTGGTTCTCTCACTTTGGGCTGGTATGTTATTTCCTGATCTCTAGGTAAGGGTGGCGGGTGGATCTGTATGGGGCAGAGTGTGGCTAGAGCTTCTTTAATGGTGGAGCCTTGTTTCTCCAGTTTCGGTCTTTCTCGGGCCGTTTACAGGTTTGTTTCGTAGTTGAAAAGGGACTTGCCAGCTGGGGTCTGGGAATTAATTGGGAAGCGGGTGGCACTGCCTGAATTGAGGACAGAGTCGTTGGCGTTAGGTGCTGCAGGGCTGCAAGGAATATTTAAGGGACTTCGTTCCTTATTGTCTAACCGAATTTCATTCTTTCTCCCACTTTCTGTGCTGAATTTGTGGGCTGGGACAAGGCTTTCGCAGTTATGTAGCTTTCACACAGCTGTATTTCAAGAATTTAAACTGAAGTTGGCTAGAAGGGGCAATGTCTTGTGGTTTTTCACTTTTGTTCCCTTTTTCTCATAAAACCTCTCTGTGAATCTGGGACGACACGTGTTTTTCTGGTGGAAGGTGATCTGTATACCTATCTCATTGCCTGGTTTCCGTTTTGTAGTTGGTATTACTCGAATAACGCAGATGTGTTGTAGTGCTGGTTCCTGGGTAATGTTTTTTACTGTAGTCAGACGCTCGATCACCATCTTGGCAAATAATGGTGGGTGTAAACACCTGACCCAATCAGTAAGAAGTTGGAAGTAGTAGGGAACATCATTCACCGTGCTGTATAAAGCAGTCTTTAATGAAGTCTAATCTCTTCTAGCTAGTTTTAAAGAGTTCTTACTGTGGGTTTGTGAACTTGGTCGGAGCTTGCTTTTTCTAATCAGTTTTTATTTTCCAGACTTTCCAGAGGATTTGAGACTAATTGCAGATAGTCAAGGTACTCATTTATTTCAAACCTTTTATGCTTGAAAGAAGTGTTACGCTTTAGAAAGTTCCGAAAGGCAAGCCTAGTTTCTTAGTAATGTTGCCGCCATCGTTCTGTGGAAATACCATCCTCTCCATATCATGCCATATCACTAAATCTAATTTTCGTTCTCTTTCCATCTACTTAAGCAGCACTGACCTTGTTGGCCTCTGACATGTTCTCTTCCTTTGCCTTTTCTCACCCACAGATTGTCGCTATTATAGGCTGGTTCTCTTATATTTGGCAGTTAAATTTGGAGTTCCTCAAGGCTTGGTTCTTAAACCTTTTTCTTTCTGGGTAGTCTAATCTCCATTATAGTCAATGCTGTTATTTTTATTTATTTATTCATTTATTTATTTAATTTTATTTTCGCCATCCTGGTGGGTATGGAGTGGTATGTCATTGTGGTTTTGATTTGCATTTCCCTTATAGTTAATGACGTTAAACATCTTTTCATGTGCTTGTTGGTCATTTGTATACCTTCTTTGGAGAAATACGTGTTCATATCTTTTGTCGTACTTTACATTGGGTTATTTGTCTTTTATTGTTGACTTGTGTGCTTATTGCATCTGGATGTTTATGAGACATATGATTTGCAAATATTTTCTCCCATTGTATGACTTGTCCTTTTACTTTCTTGATGGTGTCCTTTGAAGCATACAAATTTCTAATTTTGTTGAAGTCCAATATTTTTTCTTTTGTTGCTTATGCTTTTGGTGTCATAACTAAGAAACCAATAATACTTAATCTAACATCATGCAGATTTACATCTATGTTTTCTTCTCAGAGTTTTATAGTGTTAACTTTCAAATTTAGGTCTGTGGTCCATTTAGAATTAAATTTTTTATGTAATGTGAGGTAGGGCTTCGACTTTTTTCATTGTATGTGGCTATGCAGTCGTTCTAGCACTATGTTTTGAAAAGACTCTTCTTTCCCCCCAGTGGATTTTTTTGGTACCCTTGTTGAAATCAGCTGATGAGGTAATGCATTTTTTTAAAAGATTTTATTTATTTATTTGAGAGAGAGAGAGAGGTAGTGAGAGAGAGCATGAGAGGGGGGCACGGGGAGAGGGAGCAGGGAGCCCAATGCAGGGCCAATCCCAGGACCCTGGGATCATGACCTGAGGCGAAGGGCAGACGCTTAACTGACTGAGCCACCTAGGTCCCCTGAGGTCATGTATTTTCGAGAAATATTCTAGATGATTTTTATGAAAGAATAACTCTAGAATAATGATTTTCAAACTTTATTGCGCGTCAAGATCACCCGGAGGGCTTGTTAAATATTGCTGAGCTTTACTCAAAGTGTCTGATTCAGTAGGTCTGGAGTGGGGCCCAAGACTTTTCATTTCTATCAAATCTCCCAGTAATGCTAATCATACTGATCTGGAAACCAAGAACTATGAAAACTACTGGTGTAGGACTTTGATATACAATGTGCTACACGCATGAGAACTACTGGAAAGTTTAAAAAATAATATCAATTCCCAGGGTCTGTTCCCCAAGATTTTTTTTTTTTTTAAAGTAATATCGAGGGGCACCTGTGTGGCTCAGATGTTTAAGCATCTGCCTTCAGCTCAGGTGATGATCCCAGGATCCTGGAATCAAGGCTCACGTAGGGCTCGTGGTTCAGTGGGTAGCCTGCTTCTCCCTCTCCCTCTGCCTCTCCCCGTGCTCATGTTTTCTCTGTACCTTTCTGTCTCAAATGAATAAATAAAATCTTCAAAAAAAAAGTAATCTTGAGTCCCACACTGGGACTCATGACCCTGAGATCAAGAGTCCCACCCTCTACCCACTGAGCCTGCCAGGTGCCCCTGTTCCCTCTGATTGATTCAACTGCCCTGGAGCTGAATTGTTGGTATATTTTTAAAGATTTATTTATTTGAGAGAGAGAAAGTGCTCAAAGGTGCATGGGTGGGGGTGGGGTTTGAAGGGCAGAGGGAGAAGCACGCTCCCTACTGAGCCAGGAGCCTGACATAGGGTTCAGTCCTAGGACCCCTGGATTAGCTCTACTTGAGCTGAAGGCAGATCCCTTAACTGACTGAGCCACCCAGGCACCCCTCAATTGTTGGTAATTTTTAAAAGCTTCTCGGGTGAATACAGTGAGCACTCAAGATTGAGAACCTCTGGATGAATGGTGGATCTCAGTCAGGGATGTTTAGTAGAATCACCTGGGGAGGGTTTTGCGTTAACGTCCTTAAATTCCACTCTCGGAGATTCTAATTCAGAATGGGACCTGGGTATTTGATACTGTAAAACCTCCCCAATAAATCACACATGGAAGTAACATTACTGTAGGATATTTCTCTTTTTTCTTTTCATCGTTTTCAGTATCTCCCTTTCCACTGGTGATTTTTCTTCCCTTTATCAAACTTGAATTCCTCCACCTTTTGAGAAAAAACTTTATAGTCCTCTTATTACCTTTAAATATTGTCTTGCTTTCTTTTTAGTCTCAAACTTTCGTTTCCTTATTACTCATTTATAAATTTCTGAGGGCTAACAATTCCCTCTACCAGTTTGTTGGAAGTAAAAACTCTATTAATAGTGATGAGTGAGATTGTTCTAACGTGCTTATGATATGCAGCCGGATTTACCATCCTCTGCTTTATATTTGTCCCCTTAGTTTCTCTAAAGTGAATTTCTAGAAATGGAATTGCTGGGTCAAAGGATATATATTTTTTAAAGTTTGCTAGGTATTGCTAGAAAGCCTTCCAGAAGGGATATACCAGTCTTACCATACTTTCAGCCAACCTAGGGCTTTTGTTCGTCTTTTTTTTTTTGTCAGTGGGGTACACAAAAAAATAATTATTGTTTAAACACTTGCTATTAGTGTGCTTAAGCAGTATTTCTAGTGCTTATTGGCTATTTGTATTTCTTGAGTGACTGTTTTTTTTCTTTGCCCCTTTTTTCTGCAGTGTCTTTATTTCTTAGCGTCGCATTAGTCTCTTACATGGTTTAGGCTTTGCCAGTGAGGCAGAACTATAGCTGGGGGAGCTTGGTGTTGAGAGAAGGCCTGGGTTCTAATTCTAGCTCTGTCGGTGTACAAATCTTTTTCTTTCTCTGGACTTCAGTTCTGTAAAATGAGAGGCCTAGCAATGTTTTCTTCTTCCCTCACTGTGTGATATTGTATTTCTACTTCAGTGGACCCATCTCATCTTTCTCTGTGTTCTCTTTCCCTTCTTTGGATCCATACACAATGCTGTATGGGATGTAAAAAATGTAATTAAGAAATATGGCTTTTAATGTGTCCTTCAATTCAGAATCCTTCAGTCATTCTTTTGTAACATTTGAAGGCACTACCTGGTTTTACCCTTTCTCACTCACCTTATTTATTTCATAGACTAATAGTGATAGAAGAAACACTAAGGGTTATTAGGTATTTGCTTCAACTTCACATCCAGTGTAAGAATTTCCTCCTATGTTATAGAAAGACTAGCTGAATTTACCTTAAGCATTTTATTAATTCATTGATTTGGTTAACAAATACCGTGTGCCTCCTGTATGCTGGGCATTGTCATAGGTGTCATAGATACAGTGGTGAGAAAGAGGTGATGCCTTTTCTCCTTATGGAGCTTACACTGCAGTGAGAAGGATGGAATTATGTTCTGCAGTTATGGTGTCAGCTTAGAGGTCATTGTGAGTGTGTGTGGATGCTTGGTCTCTGTGTGGTTATTTTATTTTATTTGCCTGAGAGAGAGAGCACAAGCAGGGTGAGCAACAGGCAGAGGGAGAGGCAGGCTCCCTGCTGAGTAAGGAGCCCGATGCAGAACTCGATCCCAGGACCCTGGGATCATGACCTGAGCTGAAGGCAGACACTTAACTGAGCCACACAGGCGTCCCTGTGTAGTTATTTTAGATGTGGTGGTTAGGAAAGGCCTCTCTGAGGAGGTGTCATTTGAATAGAGAAATGGGCAGCAAGCCATACCAATTTTTGGGGGATGATCTTCCAGGCAGGAAAAAAAAAACAAGTGTGAAGAGCTCTGAGTCAGAAACCAGTGTGGCATACTCAGAGAATATCTAAAAGGTTTAGTATAGTTGGGTCAGAGGGAGTAGCCAGGGGCCATATCTAGTTAGAGTGGGTCATCTACAGTAAAAAAAAGTATTTATTGAGAATCTGCAATGTGCTAAATGTAGTTTTAGACACTACTGGGATAAAGCAGTGAGCAGAACACACAAAAACCTTCACTTTCGGGGAGCCTGGGTGGCTCAGTTGATTAAACGTCCAGCTCTAAATGTCAGCTCAGGTCATGGTCTTGGGTTGTGAGATCCGGCCCTGTGTCCAGCTTTGCTGAGTGTGGAGCCTGCTTGGGATTCTCTCTCCCTTTCCCTCTGCCCCTCCCTGTTCACATGCGCCCTTGGATGGAAAAAGAAGGAAAGCTTTCTTTCAGTAAAACAGCAGCACCTTTACCTTCATGGAGTACATATTGTAGTAGAAAGAGCTTAAAAAAGTAATGAAAACCTCCAAGTGGGAAATGAAGTTGCTGTGGTACGGAAACAAGGCAGGGAAGGGGAGAGCAAGTGTGTGTGTGTGCGGTGAGGTGGGAGTTGCTCAGAAAGGTTTCACTGGTGACGTTTGAACAAAGTCCCAAAGTCATCCCAGACAAGACTAAGACCCTGGGATGAGTGCGTACTGGTGGGTATGAACTAGCAGGGAAGCCTGTGTGTTGAGTGGAAAGAAAAGCGGAATGGTAGGAAGGAGGGTCAGAGAGGTGACAGGAGGCTGATTATATATGTCCTCGCAGATCTTTGCAGCGATTTTGGTTTTTTTACTCTGAGACGGAATGCCGTTGGCAGTCTGAAGCTTGAGATGAAGTTAGGTTTTAAAGGAATCCCTGGCTGCTGTGCTGAAAATGTCCTTTGGGAGTTAAGGGTAGAATCGGGGAGACTAATTATGGCAGTAATCTAGGCAAGAGTTGATGTCTTGGTTCTTGGAAATAATGCTGCGATAAACACAGGGGTGCATCTACCTTTGAGTTAGTGTTTTTCTTTTCCCTGTGTAAATACCCAGTAGTGGAATTATTAGATCCTGTGGTATTTCTGTTTTTTATTTTTTGAGGAACCTCCATTCTGTTTTCTGGGGTGGGTGCACTAATTTACATTCCTGCCAACAGTGCACAAAGTTGCTTTTTCTTCACATCCTCTCCAGCACTTGTTCATTTTTGTCTTCGTTTTAGACCTTCTGACAGGTGTAAGGTAATAGCTTATTGTGATTTCAATTTGCATTTCCCTGATGACTAGTGATATTGAGCATTGCTTCATGTGTCTGTTGGCCATGCTTGTCTTTGGAAAAATGTCTGTCCAGGTCCTCTGTCCATTTTTTAATAGGATTTTTTTTTTTTTTTTGGTGTTTGAGTTTTTTATATATTTTGTATATTACCCCTTATTGGATATATCATTTGCAAATATCTTCCCCATTCAGTAGGTTGCCTTTTTGTTTTGTGGATGGTTTCCTTTGCTGTGTAAAAGCTTTTCATTTGATTTAGTTCCAGTAGTTTGTTTCTGCTTTTGTTTCTCTTGCCTTAGGGGATGTATCTAGAAACAGAAACTGAACCATGTCATCTGCGAATAGTTACAGCTTAACTTCTTTTTTACCAATATGGATGCCACTTCTGTTCTTCTCTCGTCTGATTGCTGTGGCTAGGACTTGCAGTATGTGTTGAATAAAAGTGGTGAGAGTGGAGGTCCTTGTCTTGTTCCTGACCTTAGAGGGAAAGTTTTCACCACTGAGGAAGATGCTGGCTGTGGGTTTTTCATATATGGTCTTTATTATGTTTAGGTATGTTCCCTCTAAATCCATTTTGTTGAGAGTTTTTTTTTTTATCATGAATGGATGTTGAATCTTGTCGTATACTTTTCTCTGTGTTTATTGAGATGGTCATATGAATTTTATCCTTTTTGTGTTGATGTGTTCATGACATCGATTTATGAGTATTGAACCATCCTGGCATCCTAGGAATAAATCCCATCTGATCGAGGTGAATGATCTTTTTTAAAGTATTGTTGTATGAGGTTTGCTAATATTTTGTTGAGAATTTTACATCTGTGTTCATCAGGGATATTGGCCTGTAGTTTTTTATGTGTGGTGTCTTTGGTTTTGGTATGAGGGTAATGCTGGCCTCATAGAATGTATTTGGAAGCTTTCCTTCCTCTTCTGTTTTTTGGAATAGTTGGAAGAGAATAGGTATTAATTGTTTAAGTGTCTGGTAGAATTCACCCATGAACCCAGCTGGTCTTATATTTTTATTTCTTGGTTGTTTTTTGATTAGCGATTCAGTTTCACTACTTGTAATTGGTCTATTCAGATGATCTATTTCTTCTTGTTTCAGTTTTGGAAGATTATGTGTGTTTCTAGGAATATATCTATTTCTTCCAGGTTGTTCATTTTGTTGGCATATTGTTTTTCACAGTATTCTCTTATAACCCTTTGTATTTCTGTGGTATCAGTTGTTACTTCTCTCTTGTTTCTCATTTTATTTGGGTCCTTTTGCCGCCTTTCTTGATGAGTCTGCCTAAAGGTTTTTCACTTTTGTTTATTTTTTCAAAGAACCAGCTCTTGGTTTCATTGATTTTTTTTTCTATTGTTATTTTAGTCTCTATGGCATTTATTTCTGCATTGATCTTTATTATATCCTTTTTTCTACTCATTTTGGGCTTTGTTCTTCTTTTTTAATTCCTTTAGGCATAAAGTTAGATAAAATTTTTTTCTTGTTTCTTGAGGTAGGCTGTATTGATATATACTTCCCTTTTAGAACTGTTTTTGCTATGTCCCATAGATTTTGGACTGTTGTCTTTTCATCTTCATTTGTCTTCATGTATTTAAAAAAATTTTTTTAAAAAAGATTTTATTTCTTAGAGCAGGAACACATGCACAAGCAGAGGGAGAAGCAGACTCCCTGCTGAGCAGGGAGCTCAATACAGGGCTTGATCCCAGGACCCTGGGATCATGACCTGAACCAAAGGCAGATGCTTAACTGATTGAGCCACCCAGGTGCCTCTAAATTTCTTCTCTGATTTCTTTTTTGACCCATTAGTTGTTTAGTATCATGTTGTTTAGTCTTCACGTGTTTTTCCCAGGATTTTTTGTTGTGATTTATTTCTAGTTTTATACCATTATAGTCATAAAAGATGCATGGTATCATTTCAGCCTTCTTAAACTTGTTGAGGCTTGTTTTTTGGCCTAATATGTCATCTCTTCTGGAAAATGTTCCATGTGCATTTGGAAAGAAAGTGTATTCCGTGATTTTTGGGTGGAATATTCTTATATATCTGTATGTCCGTCTGGTCCAGTGTGTCATTCCGATACATTGTTTCCTTATTGAATTTCTGTGGATGATCTAGCCATTGATGTAAGTGTGGTGTTAAAGTCCCCTACTATTATTGTATTACCATTAATTTCTCTCTTAATGTCTGTTAATATTTGCTTTATCTGTTGAGGTGCTTTGGTGTTGGGTGCATAGATACTTAAAATTGTTATATCGTCTTGGTGGATTGATCCCTTTATCATTTTGTAATGCCCTTTGTCTCTTATTACAATCTTTGTCTATTTTGTCTAAGTATTGCTACCCCAGCTTTTTTTTTTTTTTTTTTTGACTTCCATATGCATGGCAAATGTTTTTTCCATCCCTTTGCTTTCAGTCTGTATATGTCTTTAGATCTGAGGAGAGTTTCTTACAGGGTCTTTTTTTTTTTTTAAGATTTTATTTATTTATTTGAGGGGAAGGAGCAGAGGGAGAGGGACAAGCAGACCCTGCAGTGAGCACGAAGCCTGACATAGGGCCCCATCCTGTGACTACGAGATCATGACCCGAGCCAAAACCAAGAGTCGGACACTCAACCAGCTGAGTGCCCCAGGTGCCCCAGATGGGTCTTTTTTTTTTTTTTTTTTAAATACAATCTCTGTGTCTTTTGATTGGAGCATTTAGGCTATTTACATTTAAAGTAATTATTGATAGGTGTGTACTTCCATTTTAAAAATTTGTTTTCTTGTTTTTATAGTTCTTCATTCTCTTACTCTTTCTTTGAGATTGATATGTATTATAGTGTTTTGTTTGGCTTTCTTTCTCTTTATTTTTTTGTGTATCTGTCATAGGTTGGGTTTGTGGTTACCATGAAGTTCATATATAACATACTAAGTAAAGAACAGTTCATATTGATTTGATGGTCATTTAAGTTCAAACACATTCTGGGGAAAAAAAAACCCCAGAAAATCTTTTTCCTTTTTCTTTTTCTCCTTCTCTTTTTACTCCCTGCTCCACATTTTATATATATGTTGTCCTGTTCTACATCTTTTTCTTATGTCTAATTATGTCCATTTCTTTTCCACTCAAAGAAGTTCCTTTAACATTTTCATAAGGCTGGTTTAGTGGTGATAAACTCCTTTATCTTTAGTTTGGGAAACTCTTTATCTTTCCTTTAAATCTGAATGATAATCTTGCCAGGTAGAATATTCTTGGTTGTGGGCTTTTTCCTTTTAGGGCTTTGAGTATATCATGCTCTGGACTTCTGGCCTGCAAAATTTCTGCTGAACCATCAGCTGATAGCCTCTGGTGTTTCCATTTTAGGTAACTTTTTGTTTCTCTCTTGCTGCTTTTAGGACTATCTCTTTATCTTTAACCTTTGACATTTTAATTATTATTTGCTGTGGTGTGAACCTCCTTAGGTTCTTTTTGTTTGGAACTCTCTGCTTTTTGGACTTGGATGTCTATTTCCCTCCTTAGGTTAGGAAAGTTTTCAGTTATTCTTCAAATAAGTTTTCTGCATCTTTCTCTCTTTTTCCTCTGGGACCCATCTAATGTGAATGTTTGTTCACTTGATGTTATCTCTTAATCTTTCCACATTTTTTAGAATTCTTTTCTCATTGCTGTTCACCTTGTGTGCTCTCCATTACCCTGTCTTCCAGATTGCTGATATGTTCTTCAGATCCTCTAACATACTGTTGATTACATTAGTGTGTTTTTTATTTCGGTTGTTGTATTCTTCAGCTCGGATGGCTTCTTTTCAGTATTTTCTATCTCTTTATTGAAGGTTTCACTGAGTTCTCCCACTCTTTTTTTCCAGCCCAGTGAGTATCTTTATGATCATTACATTAAATTCTTCATCACGCATGTTGCATATATGTTTGGTTTAGTACTTTTACTGAGGTTTTTTTTCTTTCTTTTTTTTTTTTTCTTTTGGAGCATATTGCTCTGTCTCCCCATTTTGCTTTATTTCTGTGTTTGTTTCTATAGATTAGGCAAAAGGGTTACTTCTCCAAAAGTTGAAAGAGTGGTCTTGTGTATGGTGATCCCTGTGCAGACTGTGTGTTCTTGTTGACTTTGCTGACTGGCTGGAGCTGTGGCTGTATGTGCTTACCTTTTTGAACTGTGGCTTTTTGCAGAAAAAATAAAATTAAAAAAAAAAAAGAAAATAATAAAAGGAGAAGAAAATAAAATAAAGAAAAAAGACAAGGAAAAGGGAATAAGAAGGGCGCCTGGGTGGCTTGGTGGGTTAAGTGTCTGCCTTCAGCTCAGGTCATGATCTCAGGATTCTGGGATCGAGGCCCACATCAGGCTCCCTGCTCAGTGGGTAGTCTGCTTCTGCCTCTCCTCCTGGTTCATGCTCTCTCTCTCTCTTTCTCCCTCTCTCTCTCTCTCTCTCTGTCAAATAAACGAATAAAATATCTAAAAAATTCTCAAATCCTAAAAAAAAAATAAGAAATAACAAAACCAAAAAGAAAAAAAAAGCAAAATAAGTCAAATTTTAAAAAGTTAAACTGTAAAAATTGAAACACACACATACAAAACACTGAACTGCAGCTTTTGTTTGCTTTGTCCCAGCACCACAGGGCAGCTGGTGTGGGCTTGTGGACCCTGGGCTCGCTGAGGTCACAAGCTCTCTGTGACGACGGGACCTGCCAGTTATGGCATTGGGACTCTCTACTTATGGTGTTGGAATCCACCTCTTATGGCAGCCAGACCCTTCTTCAGTCTTGTCTTTTGAGGTGGAGAGGGAGATTTTTCTGTGCCCCAGCACATCTAGGGCTGGTGTGAACTTGTGGACCCTGGGCTTGCTGAAGTCACAGTCTGATTGGGAGGATTGGACCTGCCTGTCATGGTGTCTGGACCCTGTTCAGATCTAGGCTTTTAAGGTATGGGAGCATCAGCTGTAGTTCCCCAGTCCCTCTGACCTGGAGAGCTTTCCTGCAGGTCCTCTGCTGCGTGGCAGACTTTTAGTGTGGTCTCTTTTATATGTGAGTTGCTCTTTTTTTTTTTTTTTTAAGATTTTATTTATTTGAGAGTGAGTGCGAGCGATAGAGCATGAACAGGAGAGGGGCAGAAGGAGTGGGAGAAGCAGACTCCTCACTGAGCAGGAAGCCCGATGCGGGGCTTAATCCCAGGACCCTGAGGTCATGACCTGAGCCAAAGGCAGATGCTTAACCAACTGAGCCACCCAGGCGCCCTTGCAAGTTGCCCTTTTATTTTATTTTATTTTATTTTTTTTTAAAAGATTTTATTTATTTATTCGACAGAGATAGAGACAGCCAGCGAGAGAGGGAACACAAGCAGGGGGAGTGGGAGAGGAAGAAGCAGGCTCTCAGCAGAGGAGCCTGATGTGGGGCTCGATCCCATAACGCTGGGACCACGCCCTGAGCCGAAGGCAGACGCTTAACCGCTGTGCCACCCAGGCGCCCCAGCTAGTTGCCCTTTTAAACCATGGTTTTTGTTTTTGTTTTCTGTGCCCAAGGACAGAGGGGTCTGTTCCTGGTCCTTTAGTTCTATCCCTTCCCACTGCAGTTCCCAGTGTTGGTGGTGGCGGTTCCCTCTGTGACCATGTTTCTGTCTCTCTTGCTGTTCTCTTGCTATTTTGTCTTCAGTTATTCGGGAGTTGCTCAGTCAGCCCTCAGTTCTTCAGGAGGAGTTTTTCTATTAATAGGTGTAATTTGGTGTGTTCTGTGGAGGAGGTGAGTTCAGAGTCTTCCTACATCACCATCTTGAATTGGAATTTGCAGGAGTTTTTCTTCTTTTTTTAAAGTTTTTATTTAAATTCCATTTAGTTAACATACAGTGTAATACTAGTTTCAGGGGTACGATATGGTGATTCAGCACTTCCGTACAACACCCAGTGCTCATCGCGGCAAGTGCCCTCCTGAATCCCCATCACCTATTCCCCCCACCCCCCCACCCGCCTCCCTTCTAGTGACCATCAGTGTGTTCTCTAGAGTTAAGAGTCTGTTTCTTGGTTTGTCTCTTTATCTTTTTAACCCCTTCGCTTGTTTCTTAAGTCCCACGTATGAGTGAAATCATATGGTATTTGTCTTTCTCGGACTGACTTATTTCACTTAGTGTAATACACTCTAGCTCATTCCACATCATTGCAAAAGGACGATGAGTTTTTCTTTAAGGGAGAGGAATATGATTGGGATAGTTAGGGGAGGAAGTAGGGTCAAGATATGGTTTTTGTTTTTTCAGTGGGAGAAATAACATCATGTTTCTATGTAGATAGTAATGGTTCAGTGGGGAGACAGTGATGATGCAGGAAGAGGAGTCATTGCTGGGAGTCTGTGTTTGAGTAAGTCAGTAGAAGGATTGTTCTTGGTGGGGGGTGGGTGGACCGTTTATTTGCAGGAACAGATTGGTAGGCAGAGTACATGGGCAGAGAATCATTTCCCTGTAAAAGAAGGAAGTCATCCATCTGTGCAGAAAGTGGGAAGGGATCTGAGGGTCTGCTTCATTCAGGCCTTCTGTTTTTGGTACCATCTTTAGCCTCATTAAGAAGAGATCTGTGAGAAATTAATTTTCAGAAAATTCCTAAGATAAATGAGTTTTAGGTTCTTTACTGCAGTTTTTCACAGTCTTTGCTCTACTAATGAATACTAGGGATCTCTAAGGAGGCAGAGTTTCCTAAATTTGTTTGACCGCAGAACCACTTTTTTTTTTTCACTGATCCTTCATATTTCAAATAAATAGAACCAATTTCAGAAAGATTAACCTAGTTCATTTCTCCTCTAATTTGCTGAGTTGGCCAGGGCTCTCATTTGCAAGAGCAGAAAACCCAATTTAAACTAATTTAAGCCACAAAGGGAACTTACTGGCTCACATGACTGGGCAGAGCAGGGCTTTGATCCAGGTGCTCAAATAATGTCAGTAAGGCTTTTTCTCTCTCCAGCTCCTATTAGGCTTCATTCCCTAGGTATTTGATGCCATGTTGCCTGCCATAGGGCATTCTCAGTTTGACATCCTCCCAATTTATCCACTTCAGTGAAAAGGGAAGCCATCTTTCCTGTTAGCTCTGGCATAGAAGTCCTCTTGATGATTTTCATTGGCTAGGCTTGTCAAGTCCATCCCTGAAGCAATTATTGTGGCCAGGAGGATGGGTTGCTTTAAAGGCTTGGGTCATCTGCCCCATTCCTGTGTCTAGGGAAGGAGAGGCCTGTGATTGGCAGTCCCACCACGACTATCTGGTATACATGTAAACTACATTTTAACCAGTCTTTTTTAGATTTGATTATTTCTAGTTTTTTGCTGCTACTACCAATGTCAAACTAGCTGAGCTTTGAACACAGGTTTGTCTGATGGACTGGGCATAATTTGTCATAGTTGTAAAGAGTGCATTACAGTAAAGGGCACAAAATGATCCTGGCGGGACGCTGCTCTGTTCATTGAAAGTTGTTAGTGGAAGGGTGGGGATCTGGCGGATCGAGAGGGGAAAATTTGTCAGAGACTCTTGAGACCAACAGAGAGTATTAGGATCCTTAACACTGGTTTGGGCAACCCAGATGAGGAATAGTGGTCACTCGGTATATCTACATTAAGCAGGCAGTCGAGTGCTGCGCAGCAAATGGGCTTGGGCTCGTTTGGCGTGGTTGCTCTTTGGGTAAGTTAGCTTTTCTAACTGTGAGGATGGTTGTACCACCAAACTCATGAAATTGCAAATGGTTCATGGATGACCCTGTGAAGCACTTGCTTCATGTCTAAACATAGTGGTGGTACTCTCAGCTGGTGTGCTCGAGTATATATTCCTTTTACTTTTCAGGTAATTTTTTTCTTAATTATTTTATTTTCACGTAATTACAGATTCACTTTCAGTAATAAAAATTATGTGGAGATGCTATAAGATTTATCCAGTTTTCCCCAATGGTAACATCTTGCAAAGCTGTAATATAGTATCACAGCCAGGATACTGACATTGATAGAGTCAGGATGTAGAACATTTCCATCCCTCCAAGGATCTCTCATGTTGCCTTTGGATAGTCACATTCACTTCTCTCCTGCCTGTCCTCTGCTTAATCCTGGTAACCTCTGTTGTGTTCTCCATTTCTGTAATTTTGTTACTTCGGACTCAAGTATGTTATATAAATGTAACCATAGAGTAGGTCACCTTTTGGGCTTGGCTCTTTTCACTCCGCATAACTCCCTGGAGATTGATTCGGGTGTGGTGCGTATCAGTAGTACATGTTTTATTGCTGAGTAGTATTCTGTGGTACGGATGTACTACGGTTTGTGTAACCATTCCACTCACTGAAGGGCATCTAGGTGTTTGCAGGTTTTGACTATTACAAAGAAAAGTGCTATAAACATTTGTGTTGAGGCTTTTGTGGAAATATATGTCTTTATTTGTCTTGGATAAATCCTCAGCGGTACAAGTTTTGTGTTTTGTGGAGTTTGTTTCGTTTTATGGAGTAGAATGGTTATTGTCTGAAAGTTTTTGGTTTCACTAGGCTGCCTCTTTTCTGGTTCTTTGCAAAGAGAACAGGCTTGTGCAGGGGGTTGGGGGGAGCTTCTATTGTCTGCATCTTTTGGGTTGCTGGCTTCCTCAGCTTCAAGTCTGGGATATAGGAGGCAAAACAAACCCCAAGCAACTCACCATTGTGTTGTTCCTTGGGTTCCCCGGTCCCTAGCCAGTTTACCTCCTTCTCTCTACTTTTCGAAGTCTTCTCGTGTTTATTTTATATATAATGTCCCTGGTTTTAGTTGTATTTAGTGGGAGGGGAGGTAAAAGTATGTCTGTTCTTTCTTCCTGGAAGCTGTATCCACATTTTCTTTTCTTAATTATAAACATTTTGAACATTCAGGAAAGTAGAGAAGGACAAGCAACACCAACACACCTATTTCTTAGATTTAAGACTTGTAAATGTTTTCCTGTATGTCTTACCTATTTTTATTGTTTTAAAGTAAATTATAGGTATAATGATATTTAACCTCCGAGTATTTAATATGCATCTCTAAAAAGATTTTCTAAAAATAATAAATAAAAAGTAATATCCTGTATACAATGTTAGAAATAAGATTTTTAAACATAAGGACAGTATTTTACATCTAATGACTTAACGGTAATATCCTAATATTATCTATCACCCACTTCATATTCTGATGTTCCTAGTTGTCCCCAAAATATCTTACAGCTAGTTGGACGAAGTATGATATAATCAAGAACATGAATTACCTTTAGTTTTGTTGTGCTTTTGAGTCTCCTTAACCATGAACAGTCTCTCTCTTATTTTTTTCTCCGTGATACTGATCCGTTGAGAGGATAGATCCAGGTGAACCTTGGGATGTCCCATTACCAGTAGGATTTGTCTGATTGTTTCCTTTCCTTGCATTTCTTTATCTTTTGTGTTTTCTGGAAACCTGAGGTTAAACTAAAGGCTTTATTAGACTCAAGATCAGCAAGAATGTTTCATGGGTGATACTGCATTAAATGGATTTCTCAGGGACTCATGTGCTGCTGCCTTTTATAACTTTCTTATATGATAGAGAAGATGCCTTCTGCGTCCTGCGACACACTACTGGATGACATAGAAGATATCGTGTTACAGGGAGACTTAAAGCCACAAGATAGGCATTCTGCACGAAAGCATGTTGTTCCAAAGGCACGAAAGCGAAACACCCAAAAATATTTGCAAGAGGAAAACAGTCCACCAAGTGATAGGTAAGCTCTTGTTTTGAAATTATGTTCAGTATCCTACCAGGGAAGAAACTGGTACTACCGTATGTGGTATATATATATAATGTCTCTTTCTGAAAGTCTTTTGAACTTTTGAGAGCAGATATGTAGATTTATTTTTTTATTTGAATGGTTTCAAATTTAGCAAAGTAATTGCTTAAAAAAGAAAAAGATATCAGATGGCACATTTCTTGAAGACAGGGCCAAGGGCACTATTTGGCACAAGCATGGGGGGAGGGGTCGCGCCCACTGTCCCAGGATCTCTGATATTACTGCAGGTGGTATGGAATCTTGTGTTACTTCCAAATTAAAACTTTTACTGGAATTTTTAATTCTTATGAGACAGTGGTGGTATGGTGATTTGGGTATTTCATTTTTCTTAACAAATTTACAAATACTTCTGGATCGGCTAAAGGCATTGGGCACAAATAAATTCGTGCTGTTCATTCTGTTAGGTCTGTATTTGAGTGAAATTCTAATACAGCCTAGCCAGGAAGGCTTATGCAGTTGTCTAGCTTTAATATGCCTGCATTTGTTTAGATAGTAAATTGTTGAAAGCTTTAGTACACTTGGTTATTTTGTATGAAATAGTAAGCTTTTAAAAATCTGTGAATTTAAACTTTCTTTTTTTTTTTTTTTTTTTTTTTTTTTTAAAGATTTTATTTATTTATGTGACAGAGAGACAGCCAGAGAGAGAGGGAACACAGCAGGGGGAGTGGGAGAGGAAGAAGCAGGCTCACAGCGGAGGAGCCCGATGTGGGACTCGATCCCGGTACGCCGGGATCACGCCCTGAGCCGAAGGCAGACGCTTTAACGACTGCGCTACCCAGGCGCCCTGAATTTAAACTTTCTTATATTTAAATGACTGAAGTTTATCAAACGTACTTTGAATATGTCTTTAAGGTAATTTCTATTTAATTTTAGATGACTGGGCAGTCCAAATTGAAAGTCTTTTTTTTTTTTTTTCCTTCCTAAAAAATATATTTTTATAACTCTACTTTTATGTGTGAAGTATTTTTAATTATGCTACAGGGTGATAGTTTTTCTGTTTTGATTCAGCTATTTGTATCTAAGTTATAAAATAAAGATAGTAACTATTGGGGTGCCTGGGTGGTACAGCGGTTAAGCAGCTGCCTTCGGCTCAGGGCGTGATCCTGGCGTTATGGGATCGAGCCCCACATCAGGCTCCTCCGCTAGGAGCCTGCTTCTTCCTCTTCCACTCCCCCTGCTTGTGTTCCCGCTCTCGCTGGCTGTCTCTATCTCTGTCAAATAAATAAATAAAATCTTAAAAAAAAAAAAAAAGATAGTAACTATTATATAGGAGTCAGTGAGCAGATAGATGTACTTAGTTTTCCTCATTTGCTTCTCTTGCTAGAACCATTTTCTTTGCTGTTATTTGTATTTACCTTTCTGTGAGTTTAACTTTGTGATAGCACATTAGTGGTACTGAATTTAAACTACAATTCAGAGCAAAAAGAGATCTTGTTATACAGAGAGTCTTAATTTAAAATGTAATTCAGAGAAGAAGGAGGTCTTTTTATGTAGAGAGTCTTAGAATTCTGTGGTTATTTTATTTTGATTATAGACTTGGTATAACAGTTGATTGTGGATTAAGTTGGTGCATTTCATGAATAGATTGTGAATGGGTTGCTGTGTGTTTTTGAATAATATGCCCAGAAATCATCTTGTGTTTTTTTGCTCTAAAAATCCTTTGGTGAGACTTAACTTTTTTTTTTTGATTGATTGTTTAATAGCACCATTCCAGGCATACAGAAAATTTGGATGAGAACGTGGGGTTGTTCTCATAATAATTCGGATGGAGAATACATGGCTGGACAACTAGCTGCTTATGGATATGAAATTACAGGTAATGAGATCTATAATGTATTTTATTGATTCAATGTTTCAGAGCTAAGTTTTTTAAAGATATGTATTTTAGCTTCAACAGTTAAAGCATATTTTAACAATGATTTTAAGGCAAAACAAAATGATAGCTATTATACATTGGATAATTACAGATATCATATTTTAAAAATACTTCAAAAATATTTTGAAATGAATTTAGACTTACGGAAAAGTAGTAAAATTACAGTTTGCATATGTGCATTACCCAGCTTCCCCTAATATTAATATTTTACATAATTATACTGTAATTAGTAAACTGGGCAGTTAACATTAGAGCAATACTCCTACCTAAACTGCGTATCTTATTTGATTTATGCCAGTTTTCCCATATACATTCTGTTGCAGGATCCAATCTAGGATCTCACTTTTCGTTTATTTGTAATGTCTCCTTAGCCTCCTTCAGTCTGTGACAGTTCCTCAATTTTTTCTTGTTTTTTATGTCTGTGGACTGTTGAGGAAAACCAGTGAGTTACTAGTTACGGTGTAGAATGCCCCTCAACTTGGGTTTGTCGGATGTTTTCTCATGATTACGGTAAGGTTATGTATGCAGTCTTGGCAAGAAGGGCACATTGAGTTCTCAATGCATCATATCAGGGAGTTTATAATGAATCAGTATGTCTTATCACCAGTGGACTGTGTCTTCCAGACTTCTCCATAGTAAAGTAAATATTTTTTCTCATTGTAATTAGTAAATATCCTATTTCTCCTCAACCTTTTCTCTACTAATTTTGGTATCTTGATAATTTTAGTTTCTGTCCATGGAACTTGTTTGCAACAGTCATTACTGTTTGTTGAGTGGTGATTATCTGTTTTCTTTTCTTCTACACTTACTCATTGGGATTCCTCTGTAAGGAAAGACTATCCTTTCTCCCCTGTTTTATTTATATGTATCCATATGGACTTACGTATTGATTTTTCTATTCTGTGGGTTATGGTCGAACACTGTCATTATTAATTCTGCTGCTCATATTGTTCTGGCTTTGGCTACAGGGCCTTGTTCAGGCTGGCTCCTGTGTCTTCTCAACGTGCCCCCATTCTTTTTGAGCACTTCCTTATTTTCTGATACTACAAGATGTTCTAGTCTTGTATTTTCCCTTCCCCAGCCTTGGAAGCAACCACTTCTCCAGGAAGTCCTGATCCCTTTCATAAGAAGAAGGGTGTTCAGAGCGAAACGAGAACCGTGGACACTAGGTGTGCTCACCGCCACCGTGAAGTGTCCATGCTCCTAGGTGCTCTCAGTGGACTGAGCTGGGAAATACGTATAGTAACCAGCATGTACACACCTCTGTGTTACTGTATCTATCTGCACGTATATTAAATGGGGCCATCATTTGAATGCTTTGCGCAGGCACTGGCCAAGTGCTTTCTATATATTAGCTTACTTAGTTTTTGGGAGATGAGGAAATATTGGCATCCGTACTTCACAAGTCAGAATGGAGGGATTGTGTCCTACCTTCTATCACCCAGCGAAGCCTCTGTCACTCCAAAACACTGCTCTTCACCACTGTTCTGGAGCTTATAGTCACCTCTGTGTGATTGGCAAAGTCCTAGCCTCAGTGTGTACCATGAGAATTTGGGAGGTTTGGAACTTCTTTCCTAGCAGTCTGTCCTTCAGCAACTAAATGATCCTAATGTCTTAACTCTGTGTTTTTGATAACTTATTCCTTAGCGAAATCACCCTTAATAATTTGTTCTTTGGATAAAAGTATCAAAATGTGCTTTTAGAATTATTTCTCTCTAAAAAAAAAGCATTATTTTTCTGTATTCATTAGTAGTTTTTAGTGTAAATTAGTATAGGTTTGCCTATACATCCTGATGGTGCAGTTTGGTTACTCGGACAGTAGCCTATGAGGTAATTTCCTAAAACATTTAAAAAAACGAGCTTGACTTCTCCCTGGTGGTATTAAATATCTAACCCATTTTAACTTAAATTTTAGTCCGTTAGCAGTTTGTATTTGGTCTCATTACAATACCTTTCTAAATAATAAAGGTAAAACAGTAGTCCTGATGTGTTTATACAAGAATACTAAGTTTTGTTATGTATACTCAGTTTTAGCTGCTTATTTGGGAATAGTGGAAAAGGAAGATTAAGGGAGTGTCACTCAAATATGAAATTTATTTTTCTTATTAATGTGGTGTATTACTTTTATATAGTTGCATTACCTGTATATATTAGTATTAACATTATGTACTGCTGATTGTCCCCACTTTAGAAATTTATAGTCTGTGTTTAATTCTAGTCTAACTTGTATGCAGCTGACTGTGGAGGCACTTTTCTTACTGGTCAGGTGCTGTAGCCCAGGAAGAATGAACAGTAGTAGCTTCTGTAAGACATTTAAAGGAAATCTCTATAGGTTCTATTCTTAGATTAAATATATGAGATGAATGATTTCTGGGTTATCTGTGCCAGTAGTCTCTTTCATTAGTGTGGAATGGTGGGAGTTTATAAAAATTATTATTGCTAAATAATTTAAAATGTTTTATTTATCAAGTATAGACCTAAAATATTTTCTTTTAACTTTATAATTGATGTGAAGTAGGTATAAAATATAGATTATGTAAAATGTATGCAGAGATTTTTGGAAACAGTATATAAGAAATTCAGAATTAGCTCTCAATTACCAATAATAGATATTTTTACTGTTTGGGGACAAAAGAGAAATTATGTGGGTATATACTTGAAATTGCTTTTAACTATGTGAATCCAGAAATGTAATTATTCCATAGGGAAATCTCATAGAGGCTTACTCTGAGGTGTTAGCTCTTGCCCAATGTGTTTTTTTTTTTTTTTTAAGATTTTATTTATCCATTTGAGAGAGACAGAGAGCACAAGCTGGGGGAGCAGCAGAGGCAGAGGGAGAAGCAGACTCCCCACTGAGCAGGGAGCCTGACATGGGGCTCGATCCCAGGACGCTGAGATCATGACCTGAGCCGAAGGCAGACGCTTAACCATCTGTGCCACCCAGGTGCCCCTCCAATGCCTCTAACTGTTTCTATTTTGAGGGAAAAGGTGGTTCATAAGTTATAAAATAATGTTCGCTTGTAAAGAATGAAACCTACCAAGGAGAAATGATATCATTCCCTCAAACTCAGAACAGTTGATTGTATCATGGATACATGGATGCGTGATGCAGCAGGTGCCGTGGAAAGCAGTGAAACTGTCCCCATCAGTACCACGGCTTTATAAGGAAACACGATTTGAATGCATACATTCCATGAGTGTTGTTTCTTCAAATAAGCAATTTTTGTAGACTGAACTTTTTTTTCCCCCCAGTAATGCTGCCTTTGGGTCATTTCTTTGGAGGTGTTGGGGAAGTATTTTCAGTGTCCTCAATTGGTGTTGGTGGCTGATCTTCATCTCTTCAGGGTGCATGTAATGTTAGAGTGGTCACAGGTCATTCGAAGATGATACATAATAAATGAAATATGTGATATGATGTTGAACAATGCTATTTTAGATAAAGTAAGTAATTTTTTTAAATCTTGATTGATTCTGAAAACTGTTATAGAAGAGTCTCAGAAAATGTTTATAGCTGTGATTCTTATGGTTTTTGGGTCTCTTCAGAATCTCACAACTCACATAATTTCATCAAAGAATTCATAACCATTGCTTAGTCCAGTAGTGGAATAAAGGCATGGTCTCCTAAGGTGACTGCTTTAGGGACAACTCTCATTTAGGTAGAGATATGTTAGAGATATTTTATTTTATTTTATTATTATTTGTAAAGATTTTAATTATTTATTTGACAGCACAAGCAGGGGGAGCAGCAGAGGCAGAGGGAGAAGCAGACTCCATGCTGAGCAGGGAGCCCTACGCGGGGCTCGATCCCAGGACCCTGAGATCATGACCTGAGCTGAAGGCAGATGCTTAACCGACTGAGCCACTCAGGTGCCCCTAGAGATATTTTAGATAGAGAGATATTGGAGGGAGAAGAGATGTGGAAAGAGGTGTTTTATTTGTAGCTGTGCCTGCTGTGATTGAACATAGCATGTGCTTTTTGGTTAGGGGAAAAGAGTCCATTACAAGGCCATTGACTGAGGTTCTAGTTCATAGACATAAGAGAAAAATGTGAGTTATATACATGGAATATTTGTGATAAGCTTATGTGGGTGGGAATAGGGCATTTAGCTTGGGTGCCCCCCAGTTTCAGAGAAATCATTTTTAAATTGCTGGGCTTTGGGTGCCTGGGTGTCTTGGTTGGGCGTCTGCCTTCGGCTCTGGTTGTGATCCCGGTGTCCTGGGATCACGTCCCGCATCAGGCTCCCTGGTCAGCGTGGAGTCTATTTCTCCCTCTACCCCTCTACCCTACTTGTGATCTCTCTCTCTTTCAAATAAATAAATAAAATCTTGAAAAAGAATTGCTGGCTTCTACAGTTCTTGATAGTTCCTTTGTATATTTGTCTATCATTTATTCATTCCACAAATGCTGTCTGAACATGATGTGTGTTACAGGGTATATAGTGCTAGGAGGTGTGAAGACGTGAAAATGAACTAGACATGGATTCCAGCAGATGAAAAGTTTATTGGTTTTTGGCAGAGGAAAAGCCTTCATATTGTGTGTTATATCTTAGAAGTTAATAGTAAGTGGTCAAGCTCTTAATGTATTCTTTTAGGATACAGTGAAGTAGGACCTCTTTGTTAAACAAGCTTTCACAATTTATACTTTAGAAATGCTTTGTGATAATGTCAAGTCAGAAATAACATTTATTTTTTTAGCATGGTAAGTGTACTCTTTAATCCCTTATTATCTTTTTCATCCATCCCCTACCCACGTCCCCTCTGGTAGCCATCAGTTCATTCTCTCTAATTAAGAGACTGTTTCTTGGTTTGTCTCTTTATCCTTTGCTCTTTTTGTTTCTTAAATTCCACATATGAGCGAGATCATATGGTATTTGTCTTTCTCTGACTGACGTATTTCACTTGGCATGATACTCTGTGGCTCTATCCATGTTGTTGCAAATAACAAGATTTCATTCTCTTTTATGGCTCAATAATATTCCTATGTGTGTGTCCTATCAATGGCACTTGGGCTGCTTCCATAGTTTGGCTGTTGTAGATAATGCTGCTATAAACATAGGCGTGCATGTATCCCTTTGAATTAGTGTTTTCATATTTTTTGGGTAAAACCCAGTAGTGTGATTACTGAATCATAGGGTAGTTCTATTTTTAATTTTTTGAGGAACCTCCGTACTGTTTTCCACAGTGGCTGCACTAGTTTGCATGCCCACCAACAGTGCAAGAGGGTTTCTTTCTCTCCGTGTCCTTGCCAATACTAGTTGTTTCTTGTGTTTTTGGTTTTAGCCATTCTCAGAGGTGTGAGGTGATATCTTATTGTAGTTTTGATTTGCATTTCCCTGATAATCAGTGATGTTGAGCATCTTTTCATGTATCTGTTGACCATCTTTCTGTTGCCTTTGGACAAATGTCTGTTCATGTCTTCTGCCCATTTTTTAATTGGATTATTTGTTTTTGGGTGTTGAGTTGTATCAGTTCTTTATATATTTTGGATACTAACCCTTTTTGGATCTGTCATTTGCAAATATCTTCTTCCATTCTCTAGGTTCTCTTTCAGTTTTGTTGATTGTTTCCTTTGCTGTGCAGAAGCTTTTTATTTTGATGTAGTCCCCAGAGATTATTTTTGCTTTTATTTTCCCTGCCTCAAGGGACCTATCTAGAAAAATGTTGCTTTTACTGATATCAGAAAAATTACTGCCTGTGTTTTTTTCAAGGATTTTTATGGTTTCAGGTCTCATATTTAGGTCTTGAGTTTATTTTTGTGTCTGGTGTAAGAAAGTGGTTCAGTTTCATTCTTTTGAATGTTGCTGTCCAGTTTTTGCAACACCACTTGTTGACGAGAGTGTCTTTTTCCCATTGGATATTTATTCTTCCTTTTTTGAAAATTGATTGACCATATAATTGTGGGTTTATTATTGGGTTTGTTCCATTGATTTATGTCTGTGTATTTATGCCAGTACCATACTGTTTTTCTTTTAAGAGTTTATTTATTTTATTTGAGAGAGAGGGAGAATAAGCAGGGGGAGGAGCAGAGGGAGAGGGACAAGCAGATTCCACGCTGAGTGTGGAGCCCATCATGGGGCTTGATCCCATGACCCTGAGACCATGCCCTGAGCTGAAACCAAGAGGCAGATGCTTAACCAGTTGAGCCACCCAGGCGCACCAGTACCATACTGTTTTAATTACTACTGCTTTGTAATGTAACTTGAAATCTGGAATTGTGATACCTCCAGTTGTATATTTCTTTTTCAAGATTGCATTGGCTATTCAGGGTCTTTTGTGGTTCCATACAAATTATAGGGTTGTTTGTTCTGCTTCTGTGAAAAATGCTGTTGATATTTTGCTAGGGATTACATTAAATCTTAGATTGCTTTGGATAGTACAGACGTTTTAACAGTGTTCTTCTAACCCATGAGCATGGGATGTCTTTCCATTTCTTTGATCATCTTGACTTTCTCTCATCACTGTTGTATAGTTTTTAGAGTATAGGTCTTTTACCTCTTTGGTTAAGTTTATTCTTAGATATATTATTGTCTTTGGTGCAATTGTAAATGGAATTTTTTCTTAATTTCACTTTCTGCTGCTTCATTATTAGTGCAAAGAAATACAGCAGATTTCTGTACATTGCTTTTGTATCCTGTCACTTCACTGAATTCATTTATCAGTTCTAGTAGTATTTTGTTGGAATATTTTAGGTTTTCCAAATTTAGTATCATGTCATCTACAGATAGAGTTTGACTTCTTCCTTACCAATTTGGATTTTTTTAAATTCCTTTTTGTTCTCTGATTGCTCTGGCTAGGACATCAGTACTGTGTTGAATGAAAGTGGTGAGTGTGCACATTCTTGTCTTGTTCCTGACCCTAGGGGAAAGGCTCTTAGTTTTCACCATTGAGTATCATGGCTGTGGGTTTCTCATATATGGACTTCATTATGTTGAGGTACGTTCCCTCTAGACCTACTTTGCAGAGGGTTTTTATCATGAATGGATGCTGTATTTTGTTGAATGCTTTTTCTGCATCTATTGAAATGGTCATGTGGTTTTTATCCTTTCTTTTACTGATGTGACATATCACATTGATTGTTGATTGTTTTGTGAGTATTGAACCACCCTTGCATCTGGGGAGCAAGTCCCACTTGATTGTGGTGTATGATTTTTTTTTTTAATGTATTGTTGGATTTGGTTTGCTAATATTTTGTTGAGGATTTTTGCATCTATCAGAATATAACATTTTATGTTAGAATTAAGAAAATTAATGTCCTTGTAGAAATAAGTACTAGTTTATATGGTATAGGAGATAATATTATAATTGAATGTCCAAAGTGGAGGCATGTTTCCTGGACCTGGCCATTTAATTTGAAATAGCTTTAAATTTTAAGACTGAGATTAATGGGATATATTAGATTGATATACACAGATGTTTGTGTAAGGAATACATTCAAGGACATTTCACATTAATATCTTGAGCTTACCTGTATAATAAAAAGATACTAAGATGTGTAGACTCATTCTGTGGGAAGCTGAAAAAGCAGTGGACCTCCACCTTCTTCAAAATGAAACTAAATGAAAATGTGTATTTTGCTTCTCTTAGGTGACACTGTATTTTGTGCCAGCTAATTCTAAGTGAAATCAGGATTTTTGTATACATTTCCAGGCAAGGAAGTTGAATTAGTTGAAAGTCTATAATGTGTTAGGCATTTCACATAAGTTATTGCAAGGATCAAATGAAGTAACTTTGGCAAGAGGCTCCTGCATATTTTAAGACCAGCAGATTGAGACTGGGAGAAGGGAGACGTATGATTTACACACCTTCACCCAACTACTATGTGCTAGAGCGGACATTGAGACATAGCTGTCTGTCAGCACGGCTCTGCTCTTTTGCTTTATACCGTGTAGTCACTCAAGCTTGATAATTTGAAGGCAGGTCAGCATGGAAACCTAATATTGGATAGGTTTTATTAGATAGGTTGTGTTTGTTTGTTCGTTGCTTTTTATTTTTTATTTTTTTGCTGCCCAACATTTTGAAATTTCTCCTGAAAGACTTTTAGGACTCTTACGTGCAATTCTTATTAGAAGCCTTTTTGTTGTTGTTGTTGTTTTGGAGGGGAGAATGGAGGAGGATACTTAACCACTGGAATCCATACCTCAGGAATATGCTCAGTTTCTTAATTTCAGCGCTGTGTTGGGAGTCGGAAGTAAGCTATTTCTTTAGTTATAGATAGCACTGTTGGCTGACAGCTACCGGGTCCATTTCCCCCTCCTTTATCATAACTGTAAAGTCATCTACTGGTAGAACATAAATATAACATCTTTCTTTTTTGCTTCGATCAGCAGTAATTGCCTATGTTCATTCGGGGTTTACCATGTGCTGGGCCCCATGCCAAGGGCCTTCTCCATATTCCTTCATTTAATCTTCACAGTAATATGTGAACACTGGTACTCTATTTCTTTTTTTTTTTTAAAGATTTTATTTATTTATTTGACAGAGAGGCAGCGAGAGAGGGAACACAAACAGGGGGAGTGGGAAAGGGAGACTCAGGCTTCCCGCTGATGCAGGGCTCGATCCCGGGACCCTGGGATTATGACCTGAGCGAAAGGCAGACGCTTAACGACTAAACCACCCAGGTGCCCCGGTACTCTATTTCTGTTAAAGTTTTTTTAAGTTTTAGTTAAAGTTTTTTTAAGTTTTAGTTGACACACCTGTTAATTACGTTCAGGTGTACAACATAGTGATTTGGTAGCTCTGTTATGTTCTGCTCTTCTCACTACAAGTGAAGCTGCCATCTGTCACCATACAACACTCTTACAAGACCATTGACTGTGTTCTCTATGCTGTACCTTTTATTCCTGTGACTAACTCATTCCATAACTGGAAGTCTGTATTTCCTATACTCCTTCACCCGCTTGCCCATCTCCCCAACCCCCAAGTGAAACATCTTGATTTTCGTATTCTAGAATTCTCTAGTGGAATTCAGTGAAATAATCATCAGCTGTCTTAGTGTAGGGCTTGGGTCTTCCACATAGAGCTCTTTAATCTAGCCGCCTTATTCCTTAACCATCACTGCTATTATTTACCTGTGTATAGTGTGTTACAGTTCATAAAACACGTTCATCTCTATTTCTAATTTTATATAGATTGTACCTGAAGATAGAGAACAAAGACTTTGTTTACCTAGGAATTTAAAGAATTACTGAAAAAATCCTGACATTTAGGTTTCTGACTTAAATTACACGTATTAGTAGTATTTACAGTGAGGTATTGTTATGTGGTGAATAGACGTTTTATTAAGTGTAACCCAGAGTTTTCCTTGGAGAAATTCTTCATTCTGTAGCTAAGGGTGATGCCTTCTGAAGTCCATCTGGAAATTATAGTGAAAATAAATTCTGATGATTTGCAGAGCGTAGTATAAGGGGTCACCATCCGCTCATGGATATAGTTGAATCTTAGTTCTGAAGCTCAGTGGTAAACATAGGAAGGTTTTATTTTTTTATTTTTTAAATTTTTAAATTTTTATATTTCTAAAATATTTTATTTATTTATTTGTTTATTTGAAAGAGAGTGGCAGAGGGAGAGGGAGAAGCAGGTTCCCTGCTGAGCAAGGGAGCCTGATGTGGGACTTGATCCCAGGACTCTGAAATCATGACCTGAGCTGAAGGCAGACACTTAACCGACTGAGCCACCCAGGCACCTAAAAGTACTTCCTGGGGTGCCTGGCTAGCTCAGTCAGTTAAGTGTCTGACTCTTGGTTTTGGCTCAGGTCATGATCTCAGGTTTCTGGGCTGAGTCCTGAGGCAGGGTCTGCTCTCAGCAGGGAGTCTGCTTCCCCTCTGTCTCTCCCTCTGCCTCTCCCCTTGCTCATTCTCTCTCTCTCTCTCTAAAATAAATAAGTAAAACTTAAAAAAAAAAATACTTCCTTACCTTGCCAGTAATTCACTTTTTTTTTTTTTTTTTTTTTAAGATTTTATTATTGGGGCACCTGGGTGGCTCACTTGTTAAGCGTCTGCCTTCGGCTAAGGGCGTAATCCCAGAGTCCTGGGATCAAGCCCTGCGTTGGGCTTCGTGCTCTGCTGGAAGCCTGCTTCTTCCTCTTCCACTCCCCCTGCTTGTGTTCCCTCTCTCGCTGGCTGTTTCTCTGTCAAATAAATAAAATCTTAAAAAAATTTTTTAAAATTTATTCATTTGTGTATGGTGGGGGTGGGGTAGAGGGAGAGGGACAAGCAGACTGCATGGAGCATGGAGCCTGATCCCACGACCCTGAGATCACCGACTGAGCCACCCAGGTGTCCCTGCCTGTAATTCATTTACCTTTGCTCCCTGGTTACTGTGGCCATATTCATATATTAGGTTATATGCATGAACCACTGGGAATATTCTTCATAAGTCTTAATAATGGCAAAAATAACAAGAAAAATATTATTTCACATTGAAAGTTGAGAATTTTACTATAAGGTGACTTAGTATAAGGATGTGACAGCATGGGGATGGCAGAAGCAGCCGTTTTTTCAGGATGTGACTCAGTAAAGGTGATGGACCTGTTGTGGGAGAAATGACTGTTGTTACTGGATCACAGAGCTGTATTCTTCCAAGTCTTTCCAAAAAGTTCATCTTTCAAGGATAGAAGTCTTTTTTTTTTTTTTTTTAATTTTACTGATTTGAGAGAGTGAGAGAGAGCGAGAGCGAGTGCACGCACGCGCATGAGCAGGAGTTGGGGGAGGAGCAGAGGGAGAGGGAGAAGCAGACTCCACACTGAGCAGGGAGCTTGATGTGGGGCTCGATCCCAGGACCCTGAGATCATGACCTGAGCTGAAGGCAGCCGCCCAACCATGAGCCACCCAGGTGCCCCTCAAGGACAGAAGTCTTAAAGAGGTTTGGTAGTCTTCTTACCTTTTGTCTGCCCAGTTGACAAAAACAAAAAACTCGCAGTATTAGGATTTGATGCGAAAAAGTAATTTGGAGATCTCTGAATGTAAAATGAGACCTGTAGGCACATTGCATTATAGTATGTATAATAAACAGCAGCTCTTTAGTAAAACTAGACAGCCTTTTTTGACCAGACCTCATGTTACTGGAAGATGGAATTTTGGAATCCTATACTTGGATTTCTGGAATGGCTGGCTTGAGCCAGGCAAAGTTGTTTTGTGATTACAGAACGAATTGAGTAAAGAAGGTCTGCTTTTGTTAGAAAGTGGATTGGGAATGCTAACAAAGTAAAAGATGCATTGGTTGAAGTTGAGGAAGAGGAAGAGCAATCTTAGGGGGTTGAAATAGGATTTTGAAAGTGGAGGATTTTGAAAGTGGGCATAGTTGAGAACAAACTTGAAAAGAATTGAGAGTGTAAGAGAATTAGCATGTGTTTGTGCATGTTTTATGTAGTATTAATGAAAGACTCCATCATCTGGAAGGATATGGACAAGTGGAAGTGGAAAACCATTTATATATAATATAATTCAGTCTTAGAAATGCTTCAGTTTGGAAGGCCATTGATATATATAATTGATTGCCATGTATTATACATAACTTGATTTTGTGGCCCCCTTGTAGAAGGTTATGTCACCTGAAAATGGAGCCCAAATGTACACCTCTTAAGGAAAGCATCGTAGTAAAGATTCTGTAGCTTACTTGGTATATTGTGATCAATGTTTGTCCTTATAAGTTTTTTTTTTTAGTTTTAAACAACTGTAATGAAGCATAGTTTATATTTCATTTACCCATACAATTTTACCCATTTTACCTGTAAGGTCTTGTAAGGAGGTTGTCTTTTTTTAAAAATGTGTCCAGGATGACTGAGAAGCGGAGGAAAATTGCTTTTCATTACATCAGGAATTATATTATGCCTTATATTGTAAAAACTGAATGGGAGTCTCTATTTAAGTCCCTAAAATTTGAATTTGATATGCTAGCAGTTTTGTTTAAACTTTGTGATGCTTCAGTGGAACATAACATTTTAAAAAGATGTTTTAATACATTTTAACAGGGTGTTGGGACTCATTACTGTGATATAAAATAGGAAGCATGCTCATTTTCCTGATTTCTGTATTCTAGTTTTCTTTTTCCTTCTTTAAATGGAGCATGGAAATATTTAGTTTCTGTTACTTCTGTGACTTTTCATCTGTTGGTCTAAGAGTCTCTTTTTTTTTTTTTTTGTGAGTGTGTATATGTATTTTTTTAATGTGTCTCTTTTTTTAAAAAAAAAAAGATTTTATTTATTTCTCTGAGAGAGAGTGATTGAGAGAGCACAAGCAGAGGGAGAAGAAGCACAGTGCCTGCTGAGCAGGGAGCCCAGTTCTGGGCTGATCCCAGGACCCGGAGATCATGACCTGAGCTGAAGGCAGATGCTTAACCTTCTGAGCCACCCAGGCACCTCAAGAATCTCCTTTATCATGTGAAGCACAAAATTACATATGTTTGAATCAACAGTTTATTAAGTGGCATAATCAGTAGTTTTGATTTTTGTACTAAATTGTGGGTTATCGGTACAAATTAATTAGTGTCAGCCTTTTTTTTTTTAAATCCCAGGCATTATTTCCCTTCTGTTTGAGAGTAGACTTGCACGGTTGATTAGAATCTTCACCTTTTAAACAGACAAAGAGAAAGTCTAGTTCACACTTGTGAATTCTACAATGCGTTGGTTCTAAGTCATAATTTTTCTTAGCCTGGTATTACATCCAAAGTGAAATACCAGTAATAGTTAATAAATTATGTGGTAATTTATTTCGAAAAAAGTTTTGAACTCTCTCAGTTTTCTTACCTAGTAGATATGGAAAAGGTTTGTCTTTTTGTCTTTGGGCACTTGAATATCGTGTTTCATCCTGTTCCAGTTTTAGCCTGACCTTTCTAGGTTACTTAATTCTTGTTTGTATGTCTTGTACCATGTAGGTATTACTAATACTTCAATTCATGTGTAGTTGTATTTTTGTGAATAAATTGCTGTAGAGTGCTAAATTGTGTGAAGATGACTACTCTTTAAAATTGCTGGCATTCTGGTATCGAACAACTTATTTTCTACTTTTAATATTTTAGACTTTTAGGAGAGAAAAACAACACAGGCCCAAAGATTTTCAGAGACTTGGTATTTGCTTAACTGCTTAATGATCCAGATTACCTTTTGAGATTTTGTTAACTTTATTTTGGATAATTTATTTAGAAATTGTTTTAATTTAAATTTTCTTTTTCTTTTTAAGGAAACGAGTAGATAATAAATTGGCGTGGAAGCTTCACTTAAAAATCTGGTTTTTGTGTTACTGTCTTTGATTTTTGGGAAAAACCTTTTTTTTGAGATGTTGACCCTTGAATGTGTGAACTAGTATTGGCTCTTTTTGACTTTGAACAGTTCAGTGGGTTTGGATTAAAGATATGATGTATTTTTAGCTCTTGGACAATAGATGGCAGTATTCTATTGCATGATCACTGTCGCTGTACTGTTCTGTATGAAAAGTGAATTTCATGTTACAAATAGTCTTCCTATAAAATTATTAGAAGTCATGAACTTGGTTAACACCTAATTTTTTTTTCTAATTTACTACTTTTTAAATTTTGTAGTAGCGTTTATGTAAGAATTAGACAAGTTGACCTTCTCAGAGGTAGCACGGATCATGTGCAATCTGCTTGCGACATGCATGCCGGGGACCAGATGTGAAGTTACTCATTCATTGACTCACTGCTTGACATCTTCGTAGCTCTTGCCCTGACTGTATCTGTCCTAGAGTTTGGTGGCTGTCTTCTTTCCCACAGGAGCTTACTAAGGTGGGAGTTTTTGACTCTGAGGACAAACACTTGCTACCTTTACCATTGCATTGCTTGGACACTTTCTAAAAACTAACCTTTGCATAAGATGCATTTTGAGTAGCTCATTAATCCTCAAATCTGTTAACATATATTAAGGTTAAAGAAGCTTAATATTAAAAGAGGATGCTGTAAGTACAGCCCTTTAAAATTTCCTACCATTCCCACTTGACCAACATGTGTTTGATGGTTAATATAAGGGGAGGTGATTTGAAGATCCAGGCATTTGCAGAGATTTTCCTTTTGGTCCTTCCTTTACTGCAGCTTGGTGATTCTCACATTTAAGAGTCTCTACGAGTTTTTGTAGTGTTACAGATTCACGTATGTCATATGTATATGGTGATGGGGGCTCGCGTGTGTGTGTGAGAGAGAGAGAGACAGTTGACTGTACATATTAGATCAGATTTCATCATTTTAGGTCCCGACTCCTTGTACGTTAACTCTGCTTGCGCTGCCGCATTCCATGTATTTGCCTGGCTTCGAGGCCGAGAGGAAGTGGTCCCTCAGCTAGTTCCTGTCTGTTTTACATGTTCTCTCCCAACATATGTGAATTCCTTCTATCTTACCTTTGATATCTTTACCTTTGACATCTCAGAGACAAGTGTCGCTTCATTTTTAGGATCAGACTCTAGCCAGCTATTAGTATTAAGCTAGACTGTAAAACCAGCTACTGCTGCATAATAGCTGTATGACTTTGGACAAACGACAGTATCTCTGTGCCTCAGTATCCTTATTTACTTAATGAAGACAGTAGTAGTTTTTTCTAAAGATTAAATGTATACGTATATGTAAAGTGTTCAGTGTGTGTTTGGCTTATCATTATTATTATTATTATTATTATAACTTTAAAGATTTTATTCATTCATTTGACAACAGAGAGAGAGCACAAGCAGGGGGAGCTGCAGGCAGAGGGAGCAGGAAAACCTGGGGCTTGATCCCAGGATCATGACCTGAGCCGAAGGCAGAGGCTTAACCAACTGAGCCACCCAGGCGCCCCATGGATTATCATTATTATAATTAAGCACAGAACCTGGTACAGAGTAGGAATTCAATGTAAGTGCGTTAGTGAACCAGTAAAAATGTTGTTTTGACTATATCGTAGTAACTTTATTCTTATCTTTCCAGCAGAATAAAACAAAGTATATTCTAAAGGTTAAATAAATGTGGGGTGTGTGTGTGTGTGTGTGTGTGTGTGTGTGTGTATGTGTATGTATGTATGTGTGAGAATCCCTTGAGTTTTTCAGTAGAATCCTATTTAGGTTTATGTCACGTCCAGTCTGCATAGTCTTGACAGGTCTTGAATAAGATCCTCATACTATCACTTTTCCTGACATGGACACTACAAATTATATTGAATCAGAAATCTAATTTAATCCATCCTTATTAAATGAGAGCAGTAATTGCTTTCAATTTAATGGGATTGAGTTCAGTAATAGAAATTTTGATGTTTCTTCATACCTAATAAAATTCGGTTATATATATTTCCATATATTTGTGTGTATGCCTGTGCAGTCGTAGAGAGACAGGTGATCTTGGAATGTTACTTGTATTCAAACGTTGAGTTATTTCTGACAGTTGGTAAGGCTGCATAGTGTAAGGATGGCAGTGGGAAAGGCACTTCTTCATTCTTTTTCCCTTCCTACGCAGAAACTAAAGCAGAGAGAAATAAAACTAAGGGTCTTCAAAATGGGGTTTCATCCATTCAGCAGTAGGGGAAAGCAGTTAAGCGTCTCTAGAGAAGATGCGGAATGCTGTCTGCTCTGGGGGGTGAGCATCCAGCCCTTGTAATGATGAGAAAAGAGCTATTGGGTGAAATGAAATCCTTCTAAAAAACTTAGCATGTTTTTGCTCGATTCTTCCCACTAAGTCATTTTTAGAAATAGCTCAGTTTACCAGCTTTCATGTCTTACACTGTGCCTTTTTCTTGAATATGTTATGATTAAGAGGTGAGGCTAATTCATGCACTAAATGCACTTCTGGGTTAAGGTCAAACTGTTGCATTGGTTCTTGGAGTTGTGTTTCAGGGAAGAAGCAGTGCCCGTGGCCCCTCCCTCGGGCTCCCTCTCTGGTTTGACTCTTGTAGTGTTTTCCATAACCATTTTTTTTTTTTAAGATTTTATTTATTTATTCGACAGAGAGACAGCCAGCAAGAGAGGGAACACAAGCAGGGGGAGTGGGAGAGGAAGAAGCAGGCTCATAGTGGAGGAGCCCGATGTGGGGCTCGATCCCAGAACGCCGGGATCACGCCCTGAGCCGAAGGCAGATGCTTAACCGCTATGCCACCCAGGAGCCCCGTTCCACAACCATTTTTTAACTATCATTATATTAGGTGTTTTCTTTGTCAATGTCTTTTTGATTTAGTTGCTATGTCATTTAAGATGGAATTGTTACATATTAACTATGATTTTGAAGTCTCTGTAAGGAAGTACTTGAGTGCGGTTTGAGTAAAATTCATGGTAACAAGCGAATTAAAGACAAAAATCATCGGGAATATTTTGTGCTCTGTGTGTGAGAGCTGAGTTGTTAGCTAGCTGGGAAGAACAAAGGACCTGTGAGGGTGTTCTTGAACACTGTACGTTATAGGTCTTACAAAACCAGTCAGGAAATCGCTGAAAGATGTAAAAATGGAAGGCATTGAAAATGGTACACAGACTTCTAAATATGAGATCAAATTAAGGTAGAGAAGCTTTAGGGGAGAGTATTTGAAGCTTATCATTTCCATCTCTTCAGTAGCAGCTTTTAATCTTGTGACTTTGGTGAGTTGCAAATCACATGCAAGCCATAAATCTCCTGAGATGGGGCGGGGAAGGTAGCGAGAAGGCTTTGAGTTTCCAGTGAAGGTTTTTCTCTCAGCAGAGATAGGAAGAAGATGGTACTGGATGAAGAGGTGGTGGTGGTTGTGTTTGTGATGCGTGAAGTGCTCTGTGAGTGCAGTCCATGTTTGTGTAGCCTTCATGGAGGAATGTAAACATAAATGTGTTTCCATTTGCACATGTCTGCAACAAGCACTGTAAAAACAAGAACTATTTTGCAAAATCTTCCACAGGGTAGAAATGTGTGCATTAATTGCAACAGGGGATAATTTTAGGATTTGACTTATTCTATAATGTTTTAGGAATTAATATGGGAATTTAAAAACTAGCAATTTTGAGCTAGTGATGGCTCAGCCATTCTCACCTGAGGGATGTTTGGATCAGTCATTAAAACTTTCTGAGCCTTGTCAGTTCTGTTTGTTCGTTCTCTTCCTTTCTTTCTTTCTTTCTTTCTTTCTTTCTTTCTTTCTTTCTTTCTTTCATGAAGTGATGTTCAAACAGCCTCATGAAATTGAAGTGAAAACATGTAAACATGTAATGTTTTAGTTTTCAAAAATATTTATAATTTAAAAGGTAAATAACTCATTTATTTATTAAGGTTTAATGTTATTAAACTGTAAACTGATGGTTTTTGAATTCCTTGCTTTACTCTTTCATCTGTGTTGCATTAAAGATGTTTTTCTACAATTTAGAAGCTCAATTTCTAAGTATACCAAAAGGTGGCACTGTTGACCTATGTTTAATATTTTAATTTGCTTTTTGATGAGAACATGTGTTGGATGTTTTATCTGCAAATGTATTAAATTGAGGTTATATTTTTTACATTTAATTTTCTGTTTTGTAAATGGATCTTTAATTCATGTAGGGTTTACTAGGACCAGGTTTCATTTTTATTTTGAAATGGTTTGGATATTCAGATATTTAACATTTTGTAGACATAAACTCCTGTATAATCAGTATAATTAATGATAAAACCTTGTATTAATGTGACAGCTAATGTTTCATGGAAAACATAGTTGCTTTTGTATAGCAAAAACCATTAATTTTTTTCAGCCTCTAAAAACAATCCAGTGATTAAAACGTAACAGCCATAAATAAATGATTTGTGTGGGCTTTTAGGTCACACCGCGTAGGTTTATCCATTCTGGAATGTTATTTTATGTTAAAAGTACCTCTGAAAATTTAGAAAATCTGTCCTTGCTTGAATTTCCTACTGGCAGTAATGTGATGAAAGGAGAATCTAGGTTCTATGAATAGCTTCTCAGGTGAGAAATGCAAAAATTAGATAACAGCAATGTGACTAAAGGTGAGGGTCATTTATTTAGCAGCATGCGGTGCATATACTTCCCATACGGTCAGGCGAAAACCTCCTGATTGTTCATTCATGGAACGTAATGCATCCAACATAGTTTATGACCCGAGCAGGAGAATACAAGTAGGATGTTTTTATGTCCAGTCAAAGCTGTCTGTAGTTGGTTTTCCATATGAACAGAATTTGTCAGTAATTTTTACTGGAAGTAAAAGCATAGGACACCTCTGTTACTAATATTATAAAATGCTTGACTCTTGTTTGAGGGGCAGGGTTAAAAAACCTAAGGTAATTGCGAGTGTGCTTCCACTGTTTCCTTTATTGAAAACTAGAAAAATGTTTCAAGTTAACATAACTTGTACTTTTGAGTTTTTGTTAATTTTCCTTAAATACCATTTTCTAAGGAGCAGGACTTAGAAGTAAAGAGTTTGCCTCTTTTTTTCTTGAAAAAGTCATCCTTAGACCTCTGACGTGACCGTTTCAGTTACTGACTGTATGTAGTTTGGGGGAAGTGAGGACATACATGGCAGTTAGAGGTTGTTTTATGTTCATGAGAGTGTGTGTGCTTATATTTAAGTATTCACTCTTGTTGCTGCCTTTGTTGACGTTAGTAATAGGATACATATGTGATTTGTCTGAATTGTTTAAAAATGCCTAATTAAAGAAGGATTTGATTATTCAGCAACTGTTCTAGTAGCTAAAGACTATTATTTAGATATTTTCTTCCAGTATTTGACAACTGTTCTGTGAGCTATGAATAGTATGAAAAATAGAAGGGATGTATTATGACACTTTAATACCTCAGACCCCATACTCGTAGGATACTATTATTGTAGAGATTAAAAAATAATGTTTTAATTATTTAAAACAGCGAGAAACTGATCTGCTCTCTCCCCTTTGTGTGTGTGTGTGTGTGTGTGTGTGTGTGTATGTAAAAATTCTGTGGATTTGGTAAATAATGAAGGTTTATTTTCCTAAATGACTTTGTGCTTTCAGATTTTTATAGGGAAATTAGAAAAATGCATTCAGAATGACTTTTAAAAAACCCTCTATTCCTGCAAAAATACAAAATGGAGAAAGATACCAAGTGTCCCCAAAATGCTTTAAACAGAATTCCCCTTCTCCACCCTCCCCAACCCCCCACACACCCAGGCTCTCCCTAATTCCAAATTTCCTTCTCAGGGAAGCTGACGGAGTAAAATGTGATGTTACCCAAGCAATACTTTTACTGCAAATAATACTTGTAATTAAAAGAAAGCCAATCAAATAGCATTATATATTTGTTATGAAAAAAGATCTGTCATGGAGATTTTATCTGGCTCCTGTAGATGCCTTATAATAATGTGCTAATTTATGCTGATGTTTTTACCTTGTGACACTTCTGTGTGGCCTAGGTATGTTAATATGTTACAGCTTTTTAATTTCAGTAATCTGCGTTGGTTGAATGTGCTTGTTAGTCCATGGTACCCCTCCCCAGTCTGTGTCAGGAACTGGAAAAGAACAGGAAAATGTATCTCAGAATCCCTTTCTTTAAGCATGCATTGGTAATAGAGGCAATTATAAAATGGACATAATTTTCATAAGACTGTTATATCTGAGTATTCACTCAGAGTAGTAAGTACTTCAGATACTGTCAGCTTTTAATCAGGAAAGAGAGTTGGGTCATTGGTATTATTAAGCAAGGCCTTGTTAATACCTTTTGATTTTTAAAAAAATTTTTAAAAAATGTCAGAAAATATTACAAGAATGAGAAATAGGTGGCATAGGCAGTTTTTAAGAAGTAAACCATTTTATTATAACCCTTTTTCTATTCTGTACACTTTGAAGATTATGTGTCTAAAAATCCCCATGGTAGGAAACTGCTGTATGTGGTTGAGAATTTCAAGGCCTCATGGTAGAAAAAGGGATAAGGATGACCAAGGTCTAAAACATATGTGAAAACGAAAATATTTTTAAAAAATTTGTTACAATAAAAACTTCACAGAAGGAAAATAAAAATTTGTATTACTTAAGTATAATTAATTCACTTCTTCTTCCCAGAAACTCCTTATAAATTATTTTTATCTTTTCCATAGAAAGTATTTATCCTAGGAGAGATTTTCTTTTTCTTTTTTTTTTTTTTTTTAATTAACCTCTTGTATTTAGCCCTTGATCTGCAAGTGTAATGCTCCTTTAGCTTTGCCTTGAAATTGTTGTTTCCCAATTTTGGGTCTCACTTCGATCTGAAAGACACTGACCAATTCAAATGTCTGAAAAACCTGGGATAATTTTTAAATTAGCATGCTTGGCATAACTGAGTAAGTATTACTCAGACCTCTCTGAGCTTGTGGTTCCTCGTCTCTAAAATGGGTTACAGGGTTGAGAAAATTAATATATGGTTGATAAGTGTTAGCTATTATTAACTATTAAAGAAAATTCAGTTATATAGAAATGTTTTAAATTTGAATCTCCGAAACAAACTGGAACTTTAAACGTGTTTAATTCATTTTAATCTACTTAAATGGTTTTGCGTTTCTCTCTTGCACATGGGTTTTGATGGTGAGTGTTAATTAGGAAATGAGGCTAAATAGGATATCGAGGTAACATATAATAGGTGGCTTCTTTGGGCAGCCGGCGAGGCAGAATGGAGTGATTTCACAGGAGGAAAAGGGATTAGGAGTTGGAAGATTGGAGGTTTTGCTTCAAAGATGACATTGTTAGTGAACTTATTTATCTTTTTTCAGTGAACTTATTTCCATTTTATTTTTTTACTTCTCATCTATGGAATAACCCATCTTGATTGTTCCAGAGGTATGAGGGACAGGTCATGTTTTTTCACATACGTTCTCATACTTGGAAAGAGGTAAAGCACTACATTAAGAAATGTCAGGTGTGAATCCTTTTTGGACATTTCTAACTCTGCTCCTCCCTCCTCTCTCCCCCTCCCCCCGTCCGGCTCGTCCTTAACACACTCCTTTCACCAAGATTATCTTTATCTCTGTTTGTAGCACTTATTAGACTCTGTTGGGATTATGTGTTCACAACCCTCTCTCTGTCCTATTAGGCTGAACTTGAGTACAGCTTTTATATTCATACGACCAACTACCATGTTTGGCCTATAATAAGCTCTCAGTGTTTGCTGAATGAATTAATATCCATATTCGTGTCATTCATGAGGAACAAGTAAAATGTACTGAGCAATCATATGCAGAGTTGGTTTCTCATTTGCGTTGCTCTTCTTTTTACTCTTAGGTGGAAATCACTGACGATTTCTTGCCACCTGAAAGAATTAAATTTAGCATTTTTCTAGTTCAAATAGTTCTTTTATAGGTTTTTGGGACTCTTTTATGAGCCTGACCACAGTAAATGGCCTTATTTGTGCTTTACAAATGTTGTGATTCATGGGCACTGTGAGTATAGATTTCATGCTTAAAGTGACTAAATAAAATGGGCACATTGTTCTTTGTTAGTTTCTTCAATTGGTTCTTTTAATTTTCCTGTTCTTACTGGTGATACCTTAAGGCATCTGGCCAGTGTTGAGTATTTCTTCCTGACTCATCATTCCTTCCGCCACCTGCCAAAGAAATGCTTTTTTACTTTGGTCAAGAACATTTGGAGTTAGATTTCATTATGGGTATAGGTCATGGGCCATCTGATAAGTCTAAGCATGTCATACTAATTAGCATTGACTGCCAGCCACTCGAATGCTTTAATTCTGGTGCTGTGCTGTTTTAAACCAAAGGTATTCTAGAGGATGGAGAAATCCTTTATCTGAGTATGAAACTAGCTACCAAATTTGAAGGTTCTTCCTCCACTCCCAGTACAATTTCCCTTTGTGTGAAGTTCCAGTAGATTGTATTAAGTTGATGTTTATGTAATCTTTCAGGGTCATTAGATTTTTTTTCTTAGGTATATTTAAATCACCCCTTTTTGAGATAATTTAGAAAAGAGGATATTGAGGGTTGGGAATTCAGGAGGAAGAAAAATGGCGGATAGGTCCCACGGTAGAGGTTTGAACCTTTCAGCCTGGAAGACAGAGATACTTTTGGGCCCTAGTATTTACCATCTTGTATTTGAGAGCCAGGAGAAAGTTGAGATCTGTGTTGAAGTGTCCCTGGGACCTTGTGGGACCCCAGAAATATAGGAATCTATTATAGTATTAAAGTAATTGATTGGGCTTATAAATGTTTTAGATACAGCGAAAGCACTTTAGAATGTATTTTATCTGTTGCAAGTCAAAAAATTTTCTCATGTTTGAATGAGACTGTAGAAGGGAGATCCTGAATTTTCTCAAAAGCAAAGGATAGTTGGCCTTAAAAATGCAGTGTTCATCATTATGAACTGAAAGGGTAAAATGTCACTTAGTCTTTTCTTTTAGTGCAATATCTTTATTAAGTAGTAGCAAATTAAAAAATTTTTGATAGGGGCTTTCATGGGTTTGTTCTTCTTTCTTTCATTCTCTCTCTCTCTCTCTCTCTCTCTCTCTCTTTCTCTCTCTCTTTAAATGTATGTGGGGCCTGAACCACGACCCTGATAACAAGACCTGAGCCGAGACTAAGAGTTGCATGCCCAACTGACTGAGCCACCCAGGTGCCATGGGCTCTTTTTCTACTTATGGTCTCTCTATTCTATTCTTCCCTTAGATCTTAAAATTACCCCAAAATAGATTCTTTTGCTATGGGAAGTTTTAGAAAATTGGCTCCCTGTTTGGGAAGGGATTACTTTCCACCTTTATTTCTATAAAGGGGAAACCTATGTAAATCTCTAGAAAAGAGGGTTGTGTTGATTTTAAAGAGTAAGTGCTGTAGGTGGGAGAACGAATAAGAAAAATGTTGGTGTTAGAGAGTAGTATCCATTGAGTGAGACTCTGTGTCAGGTTGACCAACCTGCCTTGTGATCTTAGCCAAGCCATTTAATCTTTCTGGGCCTCAGTTTACTTCTGTATAAAATAAGCGAGTTCAACTCCAGTATTCTCTTGTTCTTCATAAATTCATTTTTTCATTAGAGATTGTTACCTGCTGTTAGGTGCTGTGTATTTGTCAGTGAAAAAGACAGATATGGTCTCATACTTGTGAGAAGATCCCTATTTCTCCTGTCTTTGTTGACCTATCCTTCTCCCTGTTCTTCCCCTTATCTAGTAATGGGGTGGATAATGAGGAAATGAAGCAATGCAAAATGATCAGTTACAAATTTGGGGATGCTGTCTGCTTTTATGTACAAAGTGAATCAGCATTTTTTGGAGGAAAAACATACTTGCAAAGACCATAGTTTATATATGTTAAAAATGTTATTAAAATGAAGAATTATCTGTTAGTGGAAATAATTGGGTGACTTGGGAGAGAGAGGAATGAACGTCTGAGCTAGAGAACGATCTTGTTTCAGTGGACCAGGTATAAACGGGGAAGATTTATCCTTGATGCTGAAAAGTAATTAAAAAGTATTTGAGCTTTTTGGGGGTAGTTACTCATGCCGTTGTATATGCTGAAGGTCCGATGTAATTTTTTTTAATCTGGGGGAGAAACCTGTTTGGTATGTCAGCCTTTAGTCTGGAGAATTGAAATTTATTATCTCACCAAAGTGGAAAATAATTTGAATAGAGTTAATAAAAATGAAAGGAATAACATTTTACTTCATTAAGAAATACGGTGAGGCATCCAAAATGAAGAAAAGTCCGCACTTGGCTTCAAGGTTTAAAATGATCCTCCAGTCTGTGTAGGTTGGTTCAAGAGCATTTAACTCCGTCGGAGGCAGCCTGGTTAGCTTCGTATAATTTAAAACTCTGACTTCTCCCAAGATACTGATGAAAGCAACTAAATTTATTGGTTATTAGGTAGAGAGAGTAAGTTCAATTTTCTCCAGACTTGTGACAATTAGAGGTTGGTTCTAGCATATCTAATGCTTAAGTTTCAAGGCTACCTCTATTTGAGAGCTGTTTTGGGGAGATAACCTTGTAACACATACATTTTAATGAGTACATTACTCTGACCACTTGCTGAAGTCAACTCGGAGTGACTGCTGACCTGAAGTGAAGGCCCGTGCTCAATATTAATACAGCCCGTCTGCATCCAGACAGCAATCTTTCATTTTGACATGCACATAGTCAAAGTAAATTAATGTTTAAAACCCGAACACTTTAAGTTCAGCCAGTGTGTGCATTCCATAATAATCCTTCAGAAGCAGTTTACATAGAAATGCTGAGTGCTTTCTTATACTTTATTTATCATATGTATGGGTCCACATTGCGGTATTTGTAACAATATTTATCCAGTGCTGTTTTTGTGACTCACTTGTCCTGTGGTGCCTGAAGAAATTGATTATTTTAGGATTTAGTTTTTGCATGTTTTAAATAAAATTGCACTCTTTTTATATATTCATGCCTGGCAAGACAGTAGCCTAATTTCAGTTATATTGTTTTTAGATACTTTTATTAAGCTAATTCCTTTCTTTAATTCTGCTCAAATAATCGCAAGTTTTTGAAAGCGTGGTACTAATTTTTAATAAACTAGGCTAGGAAATAGTGTGTATTTGTGACTATCTATGTAACAAGGATATTGCTGGAGGATTTTTCTTTTCTTACGTACCATTTTCTAAACTTGCTTTTATTGGTTGAAAAAACATTCATGGCAGATGTAGTAATGGGGAAATTATATTAACATTTAAGTATTAAATTAGCTTTTAGCCAGAGTCTCCTACTAATATGATGACATTCAGTGAGTTCAGGATTTTAAGGACCACGTTGCACAATTCATTGTTACACATTTCCTGTTTGCCTTTTTGAGAAAGTATGTTAGGTCTGCTTTTTCAGATTGAAAATTTCCATTGTGGATTTCAGTGGTGGTCTTATTTTACTTTGCTTGTCAATGTTGGCTCTTGACGTATTAAGAATATGTGTATAGTGACCATAATGAGAATAGTATGCTATTGTTGCTTTGTATAACAAGCCAGTTTTCATAACACTCTAACAGTTTAATTCCAAAGAAAGACCTCAAGTTGTATTTATTAGCAAACATGTTTCAGCACGGGGGTTTTCCATTCTCCAAAACAATGGCAGATGCAGGTGAACCTAATATGTGCTTAAAGAACATGTGCTGCGTTTACTTTCTATCTCCTATGTCAGCATAATGTTTTTATATTTTGTCTTAGAGGTATCATAAATGCCATACTTTTGCTGTAAAAATCAAAATTAGATTCCTTCTGTGTCTGATAGAATTTATTTTCTGTTCAGAAATATAATATTTGGTTTAGGTTATAGACCATCAGATAACAACTGTTAGATTATACTTAATACATTTATAGTTTCCTGGGTCTTGGATATCCCTAACATCAGAAAAATCTGTGCTTTCCCCATGGTACAGTGGATTTAGATTGGATTTGGAAACATTGCACAGAGAACACCTATTGTTTCCACTGAATGATGTATGCCCTACAGAGGTGAACTTTTTGACCCACCGCTCTTCCAGTAGTAATGGATTTACACTGATTTGAGCATAGTCTCTCACTTGGTCCTGTTTTCAGTTCTCATGTGTGATGACTGGCTGGCAGAATTAAACATCTGCTTTGTGGCTGTGGAAGGCAGTGTAACTAGCGGGCTCATACTTTAAAATTTACAATGCAGGCTTGATTAGTGTTATGTTGTCACTACCTGAATTAACTAGCTGTGGATAAATTGTCTGTATCATGTGAACATATTCATTTTTGTTCTGCCATGTGGGGAATTTTTGTCCTCTTATGAGTTTTCATAAAGGCTTATATTAGCATGGATCAATTAGAAAATCAGCATTTTAACACCACCTCTCCCCCAGTCAGAGACTTTGTGAGTGATTTCTACAAAAAGAGAATATGTAAGAGATTACATGGTTGGGGCTGCTGTTTGTGATCTGATTCTAATTTGCTTGCTTTTATAATTCTCCCACAAAAACCAGCCATGTTATACCTCTAGAAAGATCAAGGAGTTTAACTGGAATGTTGTGTACACATGTAGGTTTTTATGGAGTCATCTGTACATCTGTACAAACACACTGTAAAATAAGTGCATTTTGCTGAAGTAATAAGACCTCTTGGAAAGTAAGAGTTACTATGGAGTCGTCAGGGGTCTTTGGCTATTTTGATGGAAGCTATCCCTGTACCTCCAATGACAGAAATACAACGGGCAGACATTTTCTTTGGTGAAACGTAGTGCACAGCAGACTGTGACCTCCACTTCTTGCAGTTTTATGGACTTAGTTCAGAGGGCTGGTTACTGAGAGCAAAATATGTGCATGATTACATATAATCAAGGTTAATTTTTATCAAGGGTCACCATGTTTTTGCTATGGTCTGACAATCATGACCTACATTAAAAGAGCCCTGTGGGTCTGTCTGGTATGTTTTTGCTTGATGTCTGGGTAGTTTATTTCAGATGCTTGTCAGTTTCATTGTATATTATCGTTTGGGGCTCTTGTTGGATTTTCAGGTATACCATAAACACAGTGCTCTTTGCAATTAGATTGTCGTGAGGGAGCTTCTGTTTTATGGTGTGTAAACATTCTTTAATCTTGAAGGATGAGTAATTTGGGGGACATTTTCCATTTGGTTTTGTGTTATGTTCAATTTGTGGATTATTTTGAAGTAAGATACATTTTAGCCCTACAACCGAGATCCCAGATTTCGTTCAGTTAATTCATTCTTCAGTTAGTTTTTCTTGAGGAAAATGTTTTGGAGTTTTTAATTCAAATGCATTTTCCTTGCTTAAGAAAAATCCAGATGAGTAGTTTATTTCACAACATAGCAACTAAGTAGGACTCATAAGACAAATTTACAAATATTTTCCTCTTCTGCTGGTACAAAGGGAATGGTGGGTAGTGTTTAAAAAAACATGTGATTTAGGACATTTTGGTAACTCAAAGACAAAACTTAATAGCTGTTAAAACTGGGTATTTGGTTTTATAGTTTTGAAATCATATTTAATTTTGGCCATATCTGTCTTGGTAGTTTAAAGGATAAACAGTTCAAACAATAAGAAAAAAGCAGTTTGTGTTTTGTCAGTTTTCAACTTTAGATATCAGTAAATCATTGCTGTAGCCTTCTTTATCTTTTGTTTGCACAAAAAACCTGTTAGAATTATGTCTGGGGGGACCATCTGCTGTGGTTCCCAGTCTTGTCAGTGTGATAAGGGATAAGCTGTATAAACAGGGGAACCAGAAAAAAAAAAAGAGAGAGAGATTGAGAGAGAGAGAAAAGCAGGCTGCTTTTAGGAAGGAAAAAGTCTGATGTGGATTTAATTTTATAATGTAGCCACAGAAAGTCATAGGATTTTGCTCACACTCTGTCAGGATTGACGCTGTCATGTATTTATTTAGAAACCACAGGTCCATGTTATTTAAATGGTTTATCCTCACGTTAGTATTATACCATTTTTTTTTTTTTTATTATAGGATTCCTGTTTTGGAGGTCGAGCTTTTAAAAGTTCTTTGAAAATACATCAGTATAGCACTTGACATTGCAGTATTTTCCAGATTGTCTCTTTAGTTTTTGAATTATTTTTTTCTAACTATTAATTTTTCTCTCAGTTGAGTCCTCAGAAATCATCCTCTTCCTTTTTCATTTGCAATGAGGTCATGGTGCTTCATAAGGAACAAGCCAGTCATTTCCATGGCAACGCACTCTATCAAAACATCACAAATCTGTCTTGTCCCTTACCTTTAAACTCTCAAGTGCGAGAAGTGTGTAAGCAGCACTGTTGTTCTTACAGCACATTGAATTATAGCAGGAGTGCAGAAAGGAGAGGAAAGTCAGTTAAAAAAAATTAATCTGAAAAATACCTTAAATTCCCTTAGCTACATATATGTGTATATTTGTGTGTGTATACATATAAAATTTATTTATTTTTTTATGAGAACTCCGTTTATAATTACATATAAAATTTATATTAAAATACGTTTTATATTAAACAGTTTTTTTAAGATGGAAAAATAAAGATTTCAAAAAATCGATCTGAAGAGTGATCCTTTAGCACCGGTTCAGGAATAATAAGAAACTGAGTTGTATGGTGCATATGAACGCTATACACAGTTGCTCCACTCATGAGAAGCCCACCTTTGGTTTGAGGCTCTAGCACATTCCCATCAGTCATTTTGGCTTAAGGCAGTATTATTTTGGCACGATAGTGGCACCTTGAACTTTAAATCAGTTCCAGAATTTCGTTGGTTTTTTTTTTTTTTTTTTTTTTTTTTTTTTCCTTATTAGGAGGTGCTAGTGAGATGATGTGATTACGGTCAATCTTGATCAACTTAGGTTTGAACTGTGCGGGCCCGCTTATGCTCAGGTTTATTTTGATAAATACAGTACAGCACTGTAAGTATATTTTCTCTTCTTTATGATTTTCTTAATAACCTTTTCTGTAGCTTACTTTATAGTAAGAATACAGTTTATCACAAAATATGTGTTGATTGACTGTGTTATTGATAAGGCTTCTAAAGTAGGCTATTTGTAGTTAAGTTTTTGGGGAGTCAAAAGGTAGATGCGGATTTTCAATTGTGCAGGGGCTGGGGGTTCTGACCCCTTAATTTCCACGATGTTCAAGGGTCAACTGAACTTGTTTATAGAATAGAAGAACAAGTGCTGTATCCTAATTACTGAGAACTTCATACTCCTTGAGTCAAGATGAGCTATTACAGAGTACAGTAACATTTTAATAATTAAAAATTTTTTCATTCTTTCCCCATATGTATTTTGCAAAACTTCCAAGGCTCATTGGTGTAAGCTGTGAGAATGGTATACATTGCAAGGCTTAGTGCTTGCTGGTTTCCTGTGAGCCCCATTGCGTGCCGTGTGGTGTGTCTGTGCCCGTCCTTGTTGTGGGGGCTGTCGCTTGACCTCCAGAGGCAGCCTCATCTGACCCGCTCCTCCCACATGACTGTAGGAAGTTTGGAGGCAGCCACCTTCTTGTCTCTGTCTGTATGTGGCATGGAGCGAATGCTCAGTAAATGTCTGTTGCGAGAATAGTGATCAGAATGAATGGAGTTAGTTGTTTGTGATAAACTGTTGTTTCTGTGGCAAAGCTGTATTCTGTTTTTTTCCTGTGTGTGTTTAAAAGGAAGTTGGACTGTGTTCTACGTAACCATTTTGTATCTTTTTTTTATTCCCCAGTATAGCTGGATATCTGGGGCCCTCCTCCTTGCCCTGCCCAGGCCTTCTCCTTAGCCATCCCAAGGGAACTCCTAAGCCTGGCTCTTCCCGCTTATCTTCATTTCTGATGGGCTAACCTGGCAATTCTAAGGTATCTGTTGTGGGAGAAGGAGCTGCTGGTGGTGAGGGTTTCTAAAGGCTGCAGGCAGTGTGTGGTGGACGGCACTACATTTTTTATTATGAATTATTTGGCAGAGAAAGGGACTAAGAGAATAAGCTAAGGAACAGCTACACACCCCCTACCCAAAGTCAGAAATGAAACATTATGGATATGCTGAAGCTCCCTTCTGTACGGAGTGGGGAATAGGTGGGAGACACTTTTCATTCTCCCTTTCTGCCTCTTTGCTCCAGAAAAGCTTCAGCCTTCAAAGGAAATCTTCCTTTCCTCTGTGCTTTCTGCGTACCACCTCGGGCCCGTGTGTGTTATTGAACCTGCCAGGGCGTTGTAACCATCTGTTCAGATGTCTGCCACCTCCAGCGGGCCGTGCTGCGACTTCGTGTTCCCGACACCGTGCACAATGGCTGGGATGGAATAGGTGCTCACTAAGGGCTGGCGGCGTGAATAAGTGAGTGAATGAATAGGCATGATTCTTTTCTGACGACCCCCCTTTCAGTGTAGGATTCTGTTGAGCAAAACTATTTCCTTGTCTAGCCCCATAGTTCCACGGCCTTGCTGCTCTCATTTGAACAAATTGAATTAAACATAAAATCCTGTAGAACAGATGCATTTACAAGTCCCTGCTCACACAGCTGCTGGTCTCTTTAATAAAAACATTGCTGTTTTGATTGAGCATTCATAGGCCTTCTTTCTGTTAACTCTGTTTGTATCGTGCTGTAAGCAGAGACCACAGACTCCCGGGATGAGTGCAGGAATGAGCCAGTGAAGAGAAGTGAGACGGTAGGAGACAGTGAGATGCAAGGCAGAAGGGTGGATGGGGAGCAGGTTTTGTTCTTCGGTGTGGTTTTAATAAAAAGAATAAATACATATGTGTGTCCTCCCTGGACCATAACTTGGAAGTCTTCGTCTCCGTATTTTCTCCGGCAATTATTCTAATCTTCCCTCTCCTAAATCACCTGTGTATAACGTTCCTCCTTGAGGTTACCCAGAGCATAAACGGATGTATTTGCTTTTTAAATTTTTAAAAAGTTGAGGCATGATTTCTATCCAATAAAATGTACAGGTCCTAAGTGTTCAGTTCAGTGAATGTTTCCCCAGTGTACGCATCCATGTACCCCGCGCCAGAGAAGATGGGGAGTATTTCCATGTTGTACCTCTTTCCCGTCAGTCCTCCCTTCCCTTTCCCGTCTGCCAGCGGCCACTTTCTGATTGCGCCCCCTCTTACTTGTGGACACCACGTGAACAGCGTCATAGAGTGTGGCCGTTTGGCTTCTTTCGCTCAGTGTTTTTGAGATTCATCCGTGTTGTTGCATGTGTAAGTTTCATTTGCTTCTGACAACAAAGATGGATACATTAGCAGCCAAATACACGTTTATTTTTACCTTAAAGCTGAGAAACTGAGGACTGCTTTTTCAGGAGTTATGTTAATAGAATTGATCAGAACTCCAATGTATGGAGCGGCAGCCCCTATGCCAGGGGCTTGGCCTGCGTTATCTTCGGTTCCTGCCGCGTCATCTCTTTGCTTAGTTCTCTGTGGCAGACATCCTTGGTGAAGGTCTTGACATCTGATGGAGGACTTGGTGTTTGCCAAAGAAACTGTCTTGTGTTGTGAAATTCTGGTTGTTTTCCTCACGACTGAGCACTCTCTGTGGCGGGTATTGGGGAACTAACCGTGAACGGCTGTGGAAAGACGCACTGGGTAGGAAAAGTCGTGCAGGAGTTGAGTTCCGGTTCCGCTCACGCTGGCCGCAAAGAAATCGCCTTTGTATGTAGGAAGAGTTATGTTAACTTTCTCAGAGGTGCTTCTAACAATGTGATGCCCTTGTTTGTGTTCTGAATTCTGTCTGTCCAGCTTTGAATTTTTACTCATAGGTTTGTTTTGCTTGCGCTTCCGTGATACCTACTGTGTGCCAGACACCCTCCCAAGGGCTTCACATCTGTCAATTCTCATACTTCTGCGAAGCATGGGTTTTTTCTTTTGAATCTCTGTTTTGCACATGAGGCCGTGAGGTGCTCAGATTATAGAACTGGACCAAAGTCGCATAGGAAGCAAGAGTGGGGCTGGGATTCCTGCTCAGGCAGTCTGGTGTCAGAGCCCTGTGCCCCCCCAACCCCGAGTCCCTGACCACCACGTTCCTTACTTTTTCCTGATCACCCTGCTGGGTGAGTATTGGCAGGGATGCTAGGGACTGACGATATCCAAACAGATGTAATGACTGTAGCTTACTTTTTATGACTTGTATGATTTATGAAGTAGGTCTTGACATTGGTGGGGGGGGTGCTAGGGAGGATATTTAGGAAGGAACTATTTACATTTGGAATCTATGCAATAATAGGGTACTTTAAGCCTCAACAAAACTAATCATGCATCCAACATTGTGCTTATTCAAGCCTGTATGTGTAGTGGATCGATGCTTCTCAGGGAGTTGTCTGTAGATCCTGGGGGTGGGAGACTCACTAGATTTATTGCAGGGAATGTACTGTGTGTTGTCTTAGTCATTGGCAGTTGAAAGTATGATACCACCATGAGGGGTCCTTGTACTCAGAAAGATTAGACACACATGCACTAGGTCCTTGATATTGGTGAATTTAGCATTTGGGGTTTCAGTTATTTTTGAGCATCCAGAAAGTCCATGACATTTAGTAGTTTGTCATGAGAGTATCAGTTTCATACAACTGTGGGGTTATGAGAATTAATAAATATAATGTATGTAGAAATTAGCCACCAGGAGGCTGGAGTATACGTTCTAGTCATTTGGTTCATGAATGAACTTAACAGAGGTTCCCACGTGTCTGTTTCACTTTCTGATACTCATGAATTTGGGAAGCGTCCGAATGCTCCATTACCGTGTCCAGAGGGCACGGATGTTGCCACTCCTGCTCCATGCAGGCCTATGGGGTTTCTTCCCTGGACTTGGGCCTTCAGTGTTACTTTGCTCTCTTGTCCTTTATGGAGAGGTCACTGTTTACTTCTGTTTGGTCTTTAAAGATGAACTTTTTTTTATCTTCTTGACTCCCCTCTCCAGGCTATAACATAGGCTGTCACCTTTCTTAGCTGTGGGTCAAACATGCTGGGCAGTATTCTTCCCCTTAATGCTGTGCCCGCCGCACCTGTGTCTCTCTCCTCAACTCATCGTTAGGTTGGTTTCACTGACACTTTTTCTGCCTTTTACTTTTCTCATTTTAAAATACATTATTAAAATTTCTAGGAGAATCCGAGGTGTTTTTATAGCTCAGCCTCCAGAGCCTGGGTCCACCCTTGATGCATTAGGTCTCTTTGCTTCCTAGAAACTTGGGACAGTGGATGTTGTGGAAACAAACAAACAAACAAACAAACAACCTCGAATGGGGTTATTGTCATTCACCCTTATTTTTTAAGTCAGACTTCCTTTTTACCGTGCTTTACTGTAATTTGAAAAAATGGGTTATCGCATATTTATATTTTAGCAAAGGTGCCATATATCCTCTTGTTGGTAAAGGTTGTTTTAAATACGTAGTTTTCTGGTGAAGAAGTGTTTTTCCCATATACTAATTCATAAGATATGCTGTCTGTATTTGATTTAGTAAGAAGCCTTATAATTCAGAGTTTCAAAAGGAGTCATTTTTATAGGGCCTGTTGAGTGTATACTTAACCATGTAGAAGATACTGAGGTTGATGCTCTGGGGGACACAGAGATGAAGTTCTATTCTTCTTTCTTATAAAGCATTTATCCTTTTCATATTTTTTTTAATTTTAATGTTTTTTTATTATATTATGTTAGTCACCATACAGTACATCCCTGGTTTCTGATGTAAAGTTCGATGATTCATTAGTTGCGTATAACACCCAGTGCACCATGCAATATATGCCCTCCTTACTACCCATCACCGGTCTATCCCATTCCCCTGCCCCCCTCCCCTCTGAGGCCCTCAGTTTGTTTCTCATAGTCCATAGTCTCTCATGCTTCATTCCCCCTTCTGATTACCCCCCCTTTCTTTATCCCTTTCTTCCCCTACCGATCCTTTTCATATTCTTGAAGGTGTTAAGCTAATGTTTTGGGCAAACCAAATATAATCCCTGTTGTTATAGGTTAGGTAAATATTTGAAAAAAAATTTACATACTGTATGAAATTCTTAATTTATCTCAACTTTCATTAATCTTTATTTCTTTAATGCTGTTCCTCATGAAATGTTGATATTAAAGAGATCCAGGTAGTGTGACAGAGTCATTAATGATGGATGCTTCGGCAGCCTTCAGAATTGAGCAGCGGAAGATTTACAGCCAATACAAAGTGCCTGTGGTAATCGTTAAAGTATGATCTCCAGATTTGGTATTTTACATCTCTGTGATTTATAATAAATATCATGAAATTGCAGGTTTTGCTTTTTGCAATAAAGTATAAGTCAGTAAATAATGTTACAACCTTAACACCCAGTTTTTGGCTTAGCAATTCATGGTAATATCTAAAACGTACTTAACTTTTACTGTGTGCTAGGCATTATTCTGAATGCTTACATATATTAACTTCATGCTAAGGATTAAGCATGGTTTTCAAAAATGAGTACTAAATCCTTTTGGAAAAATCCAGCAGAGCTGCCTTGCAGAGCCTGTGTTTGGAAAGTCCAGTCCCCATCTCCACCCCTCCTTTAAAAATATGTGCATACAGATATACAGGTTAAGTATATTTTCAGAACTAAACATAGCAATTCATAGTTACTTTTTGGAGAGGAAGTATTTTCTTCATGTATCTGACCCACAAAATACTCTTTTTATTTCACAAAACATTTTACACAGACCTTTTCATGTATTTGAAGTAAATATTAGCATGTTGCTTAATATTCAGCATATCTGAGATACATTGCTATGGGCTGAAAGAAATAATTTTAAAAATGAAAAGATTTGGTCCTTGTTTTTATTTTTTTCAGTTATTGCAGTGGCAAAACATGGATGATCCAAATATAAGATGATGCTGTATTTTCCCAATGAGAAGATTAAATGAACTGTTTGGATTAGCTGGAATATATGAACTTTAGGAATGAAGATGAAATTGTCGAATGAAATTGTCAGATATCCTCACCTTTAGTTAAGTTATATATGCATAGTTAAAATTGCATTATATGGAGTAATTTTAAAGTTGTTACTTTTCTTTTCCGGCTTTTCCTCTCTAGAATCACTTTTTGACTAGTCTGACACAGTTTTCTAGACTTGATTTCCATTTGACTTGTTTCAAATTCAGCATATTTAGAATCTATCTATGATGTGGTTGCTAGAAATTTCTTCCAGGCGTCTGTTCTTATAATTAAAGAAGAGTTGGTTTTGTCTTTCCTGCCGTGGAAGCATATATGTGGATCTCTACAGTGTAACCATTTATTATAATGCTTTTAAAAAATTAATCTTCGAAAGACTTGTTACAATGAAATCCAATACTTGCCTGTGTGAGGTTATATTCCTAGGAGTTAAATCAGGGTTAAATCTCACTGCAGCTGTTTTTACTGATTCTGGCGACTTCTAGGCTTCCGGAGATCCTGTTGCTCAGGGTAATGTCTTCTCCAAGTGATAGTCTGTTATTCAAAGTAAGGGAATGGAAAGAGTAAGAAAGAGCTCCTGATAATAAGAAAGACCTCTGCATGGATTTTATTAGAAATATAAAACAGTTCCATCTTTTCTGTGGGTAATTTTTGGAGGAAAAATAAACTGTGCCTTCCATTTGAGCATTTGTTCAGTAGCTAGCTGTCAAGTCTGGGCGAGAATAGGTAGGTGGTACTTAAGCCCATTTTTCCCCTGGGTATACTGTCACCATTGTGTACTGCTTTTCCTTGCCATGAATTTAGCTATTTTTGCCTGTTTCTTCATTTTCACATTTCTCTGCTTCATATTATCTTGTTAGATTCCCCCCCTTTAGTCAGATGAAGACTATTTATCACTATTGATGTCTTCAGAATCATAAATATCTGTAACTTAGAGTGTGAGACTAATGTTCTGATGGCATAGAGTCTACCAAATTGACCTCCAGTACAGACTGATGTATTTCTGGAATGAATGTTTCAGTGATTCTTGCTTGCAGATTAAACTTTAATATTTGATATCAGACCTGTGTAATGTGGAAAGATAAAATACACTCTTAAAAATATTTGCATGATAATCTAAAGAACAAAAACATTTAGTAGGAGTGGTGGTAGAAATGTTTCCAGGATCAACACTTGAATGCTATGGGAGAGCAATTTTTTTTTTTTTAATGGCTGGCAGGTGGCAGAGTTGAAAAACAGGTTTTTATAATGGAAATGCTACGAGTCTTAGCTTTAGTGGTGTGAATGGTATTGTTACAATAGATATAATAGATGTATTGCATTATCTTATCTAATCAGACACTTTTGTTAGAAAAAGCTCTCCTCCCCATTAGTTTTCAGCATGCTTGTTGCAGAAAATGGTTCTTTTGAATGATTTTAGCTACTCACAAAATTTTTGAGAGACTAAGGGTATTTTTGTTTTATCTTTGTCAAATTTTAACAGATTTAATAAGCCTAAATGTATTTTATTAAAAATACTACTTTAAGCTAGGAAAGTAAGTATAGGAAACAGCCCAGATGTATTCCGGATTAGAGGATATGACTTTGCCCCTTTAATGAATATCAGTAATGTTGGCAGTGTTCTCCTGTTTTTTTTTTTTTTTAAATGTTAGTACTCATATTTCACATTTGATTTGTTTTCAATATCCTTACTCGTAGAAAGGGGCTCAGGAAATTGAATTACATTTTGTATATTTAGTTCTAATCTCATTTTTATTTTAAAAATCCTTACAATTTCCAAAGGCTTTTGTAAATAGGGGTCTGTAGTGTCTGTAAGTCTGGGAGGCTAGGAGGGAAATATCACACAGGAGTGGGGTTTGATCACAGTGGGGAAGGTACTCTATAGTATACTTAAAGGAAAAGGAACTCAATTGTATTCCAAGAAAGAGTAGAACCAGTTGCTCTGTTTTGAGTAAATAGACTACTGTCTGAGGGGGTCAGTCAAAGTCATAGTGGATAGTTGCCATTTGGGGACTTTAATCCAATGGGCAGGAAGCATTTTCTGCACATGTAGGCTGGAAATGGACACATCCTTCCTACCCCATCTGAGAGCAGCAGCATTGGGTGGGGAGTGGGGATGGGTGGGGCTGTGGTTGGTGAGAGCTGTGATGCCTTTTCTTCTGTGAAATGTTGAGCATCTACAGCGCAGAACTGACGAGTAAGTCCTGCACCTGTCAAGGCTTAAGCTGAGGTTCCTGGGTAGCTAGGTAGTTCTGAGAAGGTATTTGTGCAGTGGAATTCTTGAATAATTTCATGTGTGCCAGCTTGCTAGTGCTAGAGATATAAAGATGACCAAAACACAACCCATTTTTCTGAAAAGCTGTCAGTCCAGGGAAGCACACAGCCATTTAGGACCATTGGAAGAGAATACCCATACATTCTCAATACCAAATCTCCCTGCCGCATGAATTTGCTTCATGAACCACCTTCTGGTCTGTCCACTGCACTTGCTGAATGGTCCATGCTCTTGAGACCAGCTCTGTCCCTTGTGTACTCCTCCCATCTCGCTCTTTGACACCATATTCCTCTCCAACTTTTACATCTCCTTCTTCCTTTTTGTAGCAGAATTCCTCGTAAACAGTTGTTTATACCTGCTGCTTCCCCTTCTGTCTCCGATTTACTCCAGTCGGGTAACTGTTACTAGAATTGCTCTTGCCACGTTCGCCAGTCACCTCTGTCTGGCCAAGTGCAGCTGTCACTTCTGAGTCCGTGTCTTATAGTCTTTATCTGTTAGCAGTTGACGTAGCTGATCACGCTTTCCTTCTTGAAATACCTTTATTGGGCTTCCGGGACACAAGTTCCTCTTGGTTATTAGTTCTTTTCTCATTTCACTGTTTGCTCCTTCAGTCATCCTTGCTGGTTCCTGCTCAATATTATGATTATCTGAATGTTAGAGCCCCCAGGGTACTTCTTTGTATTATTTCTCCACCTGTACTAAGTTGGAATTTTATGGAGCTCCATAGCTTTGAAGTATTCTCTGTATGCAGACACTACCCAAATATATATTTCCAAATCACATCACTCCTTTGAACCCTGGACTCTCTGCCTATGTATCATCTGAATTTAAATCTTTAATAGGCTTGTCTGTTTAACATGTCTAAAAGGCCTAATCTCCCCCACAGATCTCCTCTATAGTCTTCCTATCTCAGTAGAAGGAATCTGTGTCCTGTGAGTTGCTTAGGGCAAAAATTTTGGAATCAAGAATAACTACTCTTGTTTTCATGTCCCACTTTGAATCAGCAAATCCTGCTGGCTCCATCTTCAAGACGTATCTGGAGTCCTGTCATTTTTATCACCTGCATTTAGGCCACCACCTTGGTCTCATTCATCTTGCCTAGATTATAATAGTTGCCTGATTTATCTTTCTGCTCCTGCCCTCCAAATCTGTTTTCTACATAGCAGTCAGATTCTTTGAATACCTAAGCCAGATTATTTCACTCTTCTGCTCAGATTTCACAGTGCTGTCTAATAGAATTTTCTGCAGTGATGGAAGTGTTCTGTTTTGTACTATTATGGTAGCTATGGCCCCATGTGGTTGTTAAGCACTTAAAATCCAGTTAGTGCAAGGGGGCAACTGAATTTTAAATTGTATTTAATTTTAATTAGTTTAAATATCAATAGCTACATGCGTGGAAGCCACAGTTTTTATTCATGACATGAGAGCTGTTAAGAGAAGTGGAACTCTCTCTTCTCTGACTTCATCTCCTGCCAGCACTGTTACCCTGATTTTCTTGCTGTTCTTTGAACATACGCAAGCATGTGCTCATACATCCTGTTCCTATGCCTGGAAGGTTCTTCCTCCAAGGTATCCACTTGTTGTGTTCCTTCATTTCAGGTCTGTGCTCAGATGTCACCTTGTCAGAGAGTTTTTCCCTGAGCACCCTATCTAAAAAATAGCACCTTTCCCTCACTTTCTGTCTCCAGTCTACATTATTTCCTTTGAGTACTGATCACCACCTGATGTATTTATTTGTTCATGATCGGTTTCTTCCCCACTAGAATGTAAGTTCCAGGAGAGGAGGGGCCTCTTGTGGTGATACAGTTGTAGCCCCAGAGCTGAGAACAGTTGCCAGCCTGTAGTAGGCACTCAGTCAATATTTAGTTAATGAATAGTAATTAGAGTCAAGGTGATGTGCTTTTGTTGGTGTATGAATGAAGGCTTCTTGTAGTTACAGAGGAATTCGTAATGCCTTTAACCTCAGGACTTGGGAAGACTTCATAGAGGCAATGAAGTTGGAATGAGGCCTTCAATAAGCAATAGAAATATGTCTAATTTTAGTAGAGAGATTAAAATTATGTGACTTACTTTATTTTTAGTTTTCCCGTGTTTTAAATGATGGTGACATTTGGTATATGAGTTCCGTCATGTGGTGGGCTCTACGCTGGGCGCTGGCGATGCAAAGAGTAAGATGAATGAGATGCTCTCACTTCCTTCGGGGAACTCCGGGTACTACTGTATATGATAATACAGTAGTGTCCCCTGATTGTGACTAGAGGAAAGTGGTAAAAGGTTCAAGTCCAGCTTTATTTCTTCTAGCATTTTATTTATTTATTTATTTATTTATTTATTTATTAATTAATTATTTTTTATATTTTTAGAATATTTTATTTATTTATTAGAGAGAGAGAGAGAGACAGCCAGCGAGAGAGGGAACACAAGTAGGGGGAGTGGGAGAGGGAGAAGCAGGCTCCCAGCGGAGGAGCCTGATGTGGGGCTCGATCCCAGAACACCGGGATCATGCCATGAGCCGAAGGCAGACGCTTAACAACTGAGCCACCCAGGTGCCCCTCTTCTAGCATTTTAAGTGGTATGTTTAATTATTTAATCCTGAAGAGATTGATATGTACAAATGTCAGTAGAAATGTCTGTTTCCATCAGCACCAGGTTTTTGTTAATAGGGATCAAATTTTCTTTTCTACCTCCCCCCTCTTTTTCTCATTATGGGATTGGAGCTCTACAGAAAGCTGAGACAATTAAACTTTCAAAAATTACAAATCTGGATTGTTGAGATTTTCATTTTGAAAGAGAAACACCAACTAGGATTATATGATGATTTTGGACTGCTACAGAATAGATACTAGGTGAGTATTGATGAGTTTAATGCTGTTGAAATCCAGTAGAAACAGATGTGACACTGCGCCTTAGTTCCCTTTTCATTACCTGTTGTCGTTCATCATGATGTGTTATGGGCGATGAATGAGGTTTTCAAAAATACTCATTCTTTTCTACAACCCACAGAGTGTATTCTTCAAAGCCACCTTCTACATTCCTCCCTCATCCAAGAAAACTCATCTTTCCTCCTAGCTGCCTGTGTTACTCTTATTTCTTTGAGCCCACCTTTGAATTTAGGACTTGTAAAATTATAAACATTTATAAATGTTTGATCTCTATGTCCATGGAACAGCTTTAAAAATCTTCTTTAATCTCCGAGATGAGGCAGTCAAGAACAAGGCATCTTCGATTACAGAATCTCTTTGAAGTTTTCTATTTCAGTTTTTCCCTCTAGCGCTTCTACTTGCAGTGGCTCAGAGGTGGTTTTTTTTTCATTAAAAAAAATTTCCCCCTTTTGCTTAGGTCTTTTTGGCAGTCATTCAAAAGTTCAGAGGCAAAATTAGTAAAATTATACTTCAAGCTTTGTTTATTGTTTTCAAGCTCTGCTTTTCTACTAAGATAGTTGTTGGGGATGGAAGGAGATCTCCTTTTAAAGTATTTTCATCTATTTTACATGTTATTGCTGCTTCTTGTGGATATAATAGTCCTAAGCATGACCTGTTATTTTCCTTGAGTAGACTAGGAAGCTTAAATTAATTGAGATGTCTTGACTGTAGTTTAGCTATTATCCATTTTTGTTTTAAAGGATTATATACTTAAGTTTTGAAATGAAAAATTTGAAATCTTATAATTTTAGACTTTTGTGGCTTTACATGAATCAAAGTCTTATTAGTTCAGGCGATAATATTAAAAATATCACTACAAAAAGAAGGGTATCTTTTTACTTTTTTTTGTTCAGGTTGTCCTGCCTGAAATTATTGGTGGTCTTTTTGTCTACCTGAATACCTACTCTGCTACGTTAAGAAATTTGCTTCACCTTTTGTTACGAGATTCACATACTATGAATGTTCAGGCTAGATTAGAGCATTAGAGCCAATAAAAGTACACGTATCACAGTCTGTTGTATATTTATGCTGGGCTTTTACTTCAGTGATGGCTTTACTGTTTTCTCTGTTACACTTAATATCATACACACGCATACAATTCACACACTCACGCTAAGGAGAAAGAGTTTCAGATTGCCTCCTATTTGATTTAGATATAATTGAAACTCTTACTGAAAGCCGGTGAAATTGAAAGGCCTAACTTTATAAGTAGAATTTTTGTTTCTTTAATTCTGTAATTAATAATTATTGTTTCACAAGTTTCCTTTGGTGGGTGTTCTCATGGAACATTCTAGGATCCTGTAATACTTCTTGTTTGATTAGAAAATGATTCATTACTTGTCTCTCAGTTCTTAAGGAAAGCGGGGTCCTCCTCATTGACATCAGTGGGATTGAATTTCAGAAGAAGAATATACCATGAAAAACACTTTCTTAATTATTATTTTAGGTAGTTTTTCTCTCATTTCAATGAAATATTAAGAATAAAGTCCAGATTTATGTTTTCAAGTTTGACAGAGTCATTAATTGTATTGCTTTATTTGAAGCATTGGCGAGATGTTACAGGGAAGGAGGTAAGAGGGTGTGTGATGGTCCCAGTTTGCGTTATGTGCAAGAGCCATTTCATTACTTGCTGTGTGACCTCGAAGACATTGTTTACCCTCTCTGTACCCAGTTTTCTCATCTGTAAAGTAGGATAAGAGTACCTATTCTATATGGTTGTTATGAATAAGAAATGAATTTAAATGAGAATATTCAAGATACTTAGGAGTGTCCTGAGAAGCAGCTCAGTGTAATAGTAGTAGGCAGCGCTGCTACTGTTGTGGTGGTGTTGTGTTGTTAGGGTCGACAGCTAGGTCTGTGTTTGAATGCTTGCTTTGTCATTTTCATAGTCGAGTGACTCTCCCCGCTTGCCTTACTTGAAGTGTGATTTTTCATCTTCATAATGAAGACTGTAACATGGTACCCAATAAAGTCATCGTGAGGGTTAGCGATAGGCTATGTAAATGGCCTGCTATCAGGCAGAGTAGGTGGGGTGCCGTGACTTTACTAATCCTAGTGGTAGTTTTTATATTGTTTCCACTTGAAACCCTGCCTGATACCCGTTTTCCTTTTTCCTTCATCTAACATTGTATTTAACCATATCCTGCTAAGTGGATATCTAGACAGTTTCTAAAAGGAGGAACTCTTTTGGAATTCTAGGGCTTTAGACATGATTGAAACAAATGTCTCTTAATTGCAGGTTGAGGGAGACATGGTGGGGATCATTAGGGTCCCACTACTGAGTGCCAAAAAAGGATGTGAGTGCTGAGCCAACATTTTCTTCCTCCTTTACCTCCTGTTATTCCCTTCTCTCTGTGCATTAATATCTGTTGTGAGGTTGTTATGGTAGCTGGAGTCATGGTGCAGACATGGTAGTGCCTGCGATAGGAATTGCAGGCCTTTTATTTTAGACTGATGGCCTGGGGGCCACAGAATGCTGTGCAGGCATTAATGCATTCAAAGAGCTTCGAAGGCATCGTTGGAAAGATGAAGTTGCATTTCCTTAAACGCTTGTATTTGTAATGGGTCTAGTTACCAAAAGCATTGGCATAATTTGGAATCTAGGAAAGGCTGTGCTGGGGGCTAATTTTGTAATAAATTTGCTTTTGCTAATGTCACATACTGATTTTCTTTGCCCCAAAAGGCAAAATTGTTTCTAAACTGAAACCTCAGCTTACTGAGCCTAATATTGATTTTGAAGGCTGTATAGCGATGACAGAAAAATAGGTTAGAGCCATTTTTGAAGAGAGAATACATTTGAACTTTTACATTAAGTACAGCATGTGCTACATGTCTGACACATCCTGCTAACGCAAGTCATTAATGACATGACCTCCTGTCATGAGCACAGACACATGTTTTAAATGCATAAATGACAGCGTACTGAGAAATGTCTGTTGTGTTCATTACAATATACATGCGAAACTGGAGTCACATTAAACATTTCAAATAGCTAATTTTATCAACTCTTAATACGTAGTTAGTTTTTAGCACTGAGAATAAAGGTAATTTAGATTAGTAAATTAGTAATCTATTAGTAAAATAGATTTACTACATGCTATACGATTTCAGCCTCAGGAAGATGAAAGGGGATGGTTATTTTTCATATACTTAAACATTGGCATTTCTATTTTTATACTCAGGGTTTGTATGTAACAAAAGAACTTAGAATTTTTATTATTATAAAACTATAATTATAAAATATACTTAATGCTTTTTAGTCTGCATCAATTTAATTGCAGCCTGTTGGAATGTTCAAATTCCACCTTTAGCTTCTGCAGTTAAATAAAAAAGTATTTTCTGCTATTGTGGCTTATTTTCACATTATTTACATTTTTATTAATTTGATCTTTAGGATGGGTTTTATTTTCACATGGTTTAAAATACCTAGAATACAAAAAGATTTATAGGCAGGAATTTTGTTTCTATCTGAATACCTTAATTGCTCAGTTCTTCTACCCTTTCCAGGTAAAAACATTAGTTTCTAGTGTATCATTCCATAGTTTGTAAAAATGCAAACAAATAGAACCATATATCTTTATTTTCTCTCCTTTATTACATTTTATTTTTTTATTTTTCCTTTATTACATTTTAAAAAGTGGAAGTCCAGAGATAATAGATAGTAAATGCTAGATATTAGATAAGTACTTGGAAAGAACAAAGTCACAGTATTTTTATATTTGGAAATCCGTTCACTGAGTTGCGTGTATCCCTCCCTTTCCCTGTTATTTCAGGTTGAGTGTACATGTTTGCTTCATCTTCAGAAGCGAAAGTTCCTGGAGAAGACCTACCCTTTCTGGAATTGTTTCTGTTTGACCCATCCTATGCAAACTTACTCACTCATGCAAACACTGGGTGCTTTATACAAATATTACCACCTGTACTTTTTATTTGTGTTTCTCAAAGGAGTTTTTGGTAAAATTTGCATAATGACTTGGCTCATTTAGCTTTGTATATTGTTAAGAGTTCAAATGCTGTGGATATGAAAGATTATAGTGTGTACCAAATAAGAAGGTTCTGTGACAGGTGACGTTCTCAGGATAACTCTGTTTTAGGTATTTAAATCTAATTTGCATATTGAATTATGATTATTAACCTAACTCCATTTACAGTTGATGAAAATTTGCATAAAATTGGTCTTGATAGCTTAACGTATGGTGAGCAAATGTTAACTCCTTATGTAGTATGCGCAAGTCTCACTGTCATGGTGAAAAATTAATCTAAGCACATTTGGTATACTGATAATCTTTTCTAGAAATTAACTGTGGTATCATGTCAGAATGTCAGAAACAGGTCTGACAGTTTGCCTTTTCATACTGGAAATGGTGGATAGCATATTTCAAATCCTAGCAGCTGTGCGATATCAAATTCTTTCTATATGACTCTCATTCGTGGTAGGCCCGTCATTCAGGAGGGCCTTGTGGCTTGTGATTTGTTTGATGATTTTGAGAGAAGTTACAATAATTTTATTCCTTTTATGTTGGGTTTTGCTTTATTGCATGCTTTCTTTTATGGCTTAACTGGTAACTTCCCAATTATTTGGTCTTTTCTTTCTTTCTTTGGTTGTTTTTTTTTTTTCTTTAATTTGTTGTTTGGAGAAGATGATTCTTTTTATTAAATACTGTGTGGGTATGCATGTGTAATGGTTTACTGGGGGCAGTGCGGGTACAAATCTCCTTTTCAGGTGAAGTTCCTGGCTGTTTACAGAGGTTGATTATTTCTTAGAACACTGATTGCTTCAGATTTGCAAAAGCAGAGGAGAATCATGCCTCTTATTTTACCTTTTTCCATCTGTGGTTAAACCTCCTGTCAGGATATTGGTAAAGGTGTTAGGCCATTGACTAGGCCTCTGTATTTGAACAGTTTGTTCTACCAGTTTCACTGAAGTCCTTACTCTTTGTTAGGACCTTGGGATGATACCACTTTCAGGGTGGTGACTGAACGAACATCAGTCCTTAAATAACACAATTTCTGTTAAAATTTTTCTTCTTTTCTCAGAAGAGTGGTCTATGCCTTCTAAAATAAGATTTTAGTAAGATGGTAATTAAATAATACTCAGGGTGTTTGATTTTATTTATAAAGTTTTGGTTGTTTTGAGCAAATCTCATGATGTACAAAAAAACCCGGAGGGCGAGTATACATTTTAACCAGTATTTATAAATTATGTCTGGCTAGCAAGGACTCTTGAGTGTATTTAAAGTATTAGATTTGTAAAATTCACTTCATGTACAGTATTAGATTAGGATGTGTGTTATATAAAGTAAGGTATTCCTCTGTGAAACCTGGCATGTTTTTTCATTCCCAGATTCTGTGGTGTGCTGAAAGATAAACAGTCATGTCCTTAGTCCCATTGATCCCAGATCCCCTGAGGGAACTGGCAATTTCCCTTGGATGGCATTGCTAAATCTCCAGTTTTCTTTCTGCATTGTTCTCCCTGTGGCCCACACTTTGGTCAGATTACTGAGAAAGTCAGTGTTACTGATAAATGCTTTGTATATAATTCTAAAAGTCTCAGTACCTCTGAGAAAGAGCAGAAACACATAATTAAATGCAAATGGTGGCAACTTGTTTAATTTTGAGTTAATGTAGATTAAGCCAGTGTCATTGGTCACTTGGGGTAGTACCACTTGGGAGTCCATAATAAAGATCATAATGATGCTTATTTTTTTCTTTTAGGTAAATTAATGTTTGAGGATAATAAGTTTTTATTACGTTTTAACAAAAGATCATTTTAGAGGGAGAATAGTAAGTGGTGATTTAAGTTTTGAGTTGAATGAATGGATGGAAAAAGAATAAACTGAGAGTTGATTTAAATTTGTCCTCGGAGAATAAGAGATCAGTGCTGTCAGAGCCGCTTCTCTGGGAGTGAGCTAGTCATAGATGGGGGTGAAGAAGATGATGATGTGAGCAAAAATCCGGGAGGATCAAGAACTGGCGTACTAACAGTGCAAACTTGCAAAATGTAGCATGCACTGCATTGTGGAATTGTAGTGGAGGCAAAGACTCGATGGCATTTAACTCAAGCGCGTCTTGTAGCTAACAAAACTGAGGCCCGTGTAGAGTGGGGCACCTGCACCTTGTGCCAGGTTGTGGAACTAATTAGTGGCAGCCTGGACTCTGATCTTTTTTATTCATCCCCAGCACCGTTTTCTGCACTATCGTCCTTCCAAGTTTATTGCTTCTGCAGAATTTTTACTGGGTTACTGGATGGTTGGGTATGATTGAGAAGGGAGGTGGGAACACCTAACGCGAAAGTTTATTTCACAGTTGTCAGACCAAGGCCGCTGACAGTCAGTTAATAATAGTAGCTAATGTAACAGTGAGGGCTTGCTATATAAGAGGCACATGTACTTTACATGTAACTCTCCAGAGAGATCAGTGAGGTGGATAGCATTGTTATCCTATTTCGTGGATGCAAAAGCTAATAAGTCTTAGGTGAAGTAATGTGCTAAAAATGCATACCTACTGAGTGTGGGAGCACAGATTTGAATGACCATATCCCATTTAGCTTCCCATGGTATGTCATTCCACATATAAGGGGAGACCTTTGAACAAATCCAAAGTCCTTTTCAACTCTAACACCCTGGGACCACTGAATTTTAACTCTTTCTAAAAAAATTTTTTTTCTTTTCGGTTATGATATGGAAGGTTAGCTAATTGGATTATACTCTAGCTTCCGAGGTGGGTAGACTCCTTCATGTGACAGAGTTCATGTGACAGAGTTCATTCAGGAAGGTCTGCTGACTCTTTGGAAGAATTGAAGTCAGCTTCGCTGTTATTTGGTCCTTAGGATTTCAGACTTTGCCTTATTGATTAGTGATTTCTTTCTGTACTGGTTTTAAGCCATCTTTAAAATGGTGTAATTATAGCCCTTTGAGGATTGATGGCAAATGGACAAGTTACCCAATTTACCTTAGCTTGGAAAATTGGAATACATACCTACCTCTTGTGTTTCCATATTCTTTCTCTGGGATTCCTCAGAGATTACCGATAGATTCTACAGCCTCACTTGCTTGTTCTGTCATTACTCTGGGGTATCAGTTACCTGGGCTGGTTTAGAACAGTGACACTTAATTCTTCTTACTCATCTTGGCCTCCAATTCCTTTTAACTATATTTATTGTATTCTTTTCTAATGTGAAGGAAATGGTCACATCCAGTTTCTCAAGGCAAGGAAGAGAAACTCACTGGTAATCTTTTCTCTGGGTCTCCTTTATTATTTGGGACTATAGCCCTACCATACTGATTAAATCAAAGAGGGGTGTAGATTCAGGGAGTGGCATCCATCTGTTCCAACTGTGTTTTAGAAACAAGGAGGATATTGTGAGCAAAGGTGGTATTCTATGACTTTCCCCCTCCTACTTTTTCCTTCTGCTCCCTATTATTTGCCTCTGGCAAGTACCAATAAGAGTCACAGTGCAGACCTCAGGAATTTGATGCAAATCTATGTCCTCTACTGCAGATAATGATTTTTCTTTTGAGAAACAGCTCTTGGCTTGTATTGGCCTATCAGGGACTGAATACCCAATTGTGAGAAATCAGGTGACCATGTGGCCTGAGCTTCCCTTCATGAGTTAGATGTTGTCTGACCCATTTTGCCATAGAGGGAAAATGAACAGCAGCACTCTGTTATCAAACGGAGATGGTATATGGCAGGCCAAACTTGGGTGGGTCTGGACGGTATGGCTAGCTTATATGAGCAGGTGGCTCAGAAAACTTTGAGGCCAACTTCTGTTTCATTGTTTCCTTCAGACCATGCCTATGGCCTTCTGGGAGTTCCTTATGACCAGTTGAACAAAGAAGAAAAACCTTGAGCCTGGTTTACAAATGAGTCTGTATGACGTGCATTCAAAAGCAAACATTGCAGCACTAAAGCCCCACTCAGGACTGACCATGAAAGACAATGATGAAGGAAAGTCCATCTAGTGGGCAGACTTTGAGCAGTGTGTGTGTGTGTGTGTGTGTGTGTGTGTGTGTGTGTGTGTGTTTCCTACTGTATTTTGAGTAGGTGAGCAGAGATAAAGATCTACATTGATTAATGGGCAGTTTCTAATGTTTTGTCTGGATGGTCAGGGACTTGGAAGGAAAAGGAGCTGAAGATGGGTGACAAGGAAGTGTAGGGAAAAGTGTGTGTGTGGACCACTCCGAATATCCACAGACTGCAGATTGTGAATGCCCACTAAAGGGCATGTCCTGCAGAGGAGACTCTTGCTATGAGGTGGACAAAATATGTGCTTTGTGAATGTCAGTCTCTTTCTGTAGCTACCTTAGGGCTTGCTCAGTGGGCCCATGAGAAGGTGGCTGTGTTGGCAGGGCTGGAGAGTCCATGGTTCAACAATACGGCATTTCTCTTAACAAGCTTGACCTGGCTAATGCTATTGCTAAGTGCGTAATGTGGTGACAGAGAGTCCAGCATTGAGTCCCTGATATAGCACCATTCTTCAAGGGAACCAGCCAGCTTACCTGTTGGTAGTTGACTACAGTGGTCCTCTTCCATCATAGAGAGGGCAAAGGTTTATTGTCACTGGAATAGCCAATATTCTTCACATGAATTTGCTCTCTCTACCTATAATGTTTCTGTTAGCATCACCATCCGTGGATTCACAGAATACTTTATCCGCCGTCCTGGCGTTCTGTATTGCTTTGCTTCTTCTGAGGGAATGAATTCCACAACAAGGAAGGTGCAGAACGGGCTTATGTCCTTGGAATTTACTGGTCTCCAAGTGCCATGTATCCTGTTACCTGAAAGTGGCTGGCCTGATTGAAAGGTGAAGTTGACTCCTCAGCAATTCATTACAGCACCACTCGAGGGACAAAATCATGAGCAGATGGGGTTCTGTTTTACAGGATGCAGGATGTACTTTGAATTATATGGTGCTGTGTCTCCCAGGGTCAGAATTCTTGGAATCAAGGGTTGGAAGTGACAGTGGTTTTTCTCATTGTGATACCTAATAATCCACTTGTAGAACTTTTGCTATCTGTCCTGGGAATACTGGGTTCTCCTGGTTTGGAGATCTTAGCCCGCAAGGGGAGGATGTTTCCACTACGGGGACACAACAGTGGGTACATTGAATTGGAGGATGAGGCTGCCACTTGGCCATTTTGGGGTCCTTGTATCACTGAGCTAATAGGCAAAAAAAAAAAACAAAAAACAAAACAAAAACAAAAAAAAGCTAATTTACTTGCCGGATTGATTGATCCTGATTACCAAGGGGAAATTGGGTTACTGTTGTACAGTGGAGTCAAGGAGACAAAATGAATTCAGGAGGTTTTCTGGGGTACCTTTTACTACTTCCAGTTCCAGTAGTAGAAGTTAGTGGGAACCTACAGCAGCTCATAAAGGGCAGAATGATTAATGCCTCAGATCTTTAAAGGAAAGGTTAGGGTCATGTTGCCGGGTGAAGAACCCAGAGCAGCTGATAGAGCTTAGTCTTTCTTCCTTCAATTTGGGTCTTTTTAAAAATCTTTCCAGTCTGTGCTTCATTTTTTGAACATATGTAATTTAGTTATAGTTTTTTTTATTGTGTTTCTCTTCTAATTTTAACATCTGTGTTAAATCTGGGTGCATTGTGATTTACTGATTTTTGTCTGCATTATGGAATTTGATTTTCGTTAGTTTTTATATGCTTGGCAATTTCTGATTGGATGTTTGACATTGTAAATATTACTTTGCTGGATAGTTTTGTATTCCTAAATATTCCTCATTTTTGTTCTGGGGTGCAGTTTGATCCTTTTGAGCCTGAGCAGAACCGTGCTCAGTCAAGGCTGCTACTGAGGCAAGACCCTTCTGTGTACTCTACCCTGTATTCCCTGAATCCCATTTTGCCTCCTGACTGGAAAGAACAGACATTACTTCCAGCCCTGAGTGAGCTCTGGGCACTGTTACCTCCATTCTTCTAACATCCTTCTTTCCCTAACTTTGGGTAGCTTTCTCACATGCATTGATCAAGACCCAGTGGGGTATTTCAAGAGCACCTTCTGCAGATCTCTGACATTCTTTTGCTGTGTAGCTCTCTTCTCTCTAGTACTCTGTCCAGCAAACTGTAGCAAATCTTGGCTTCTCCGAACTCTTAGCTCTGGTGTTCTCATTGTGTAGTCCTCAGGACTGTCCTGGTCAGCTCCAGCTCAGACTTGGAAACTCTCTCAAGGCAGTAAGCTGGGGCCCACCTGATTCCTGCCCCCTCCCCATCACGTGACGTTCAGTGTCTTGAAAACTGTTGTTTTGTGTATTGGCACATTTTTTGGGTGGTTTCAGATGGGAGTTTTTAGTATCATGCTTTAGACGACGTATTCATGTAACATTTAATAGGCTAAGATTAAAGAAAAAAACCCCATGTTGATTATTTAGAAAGTTAAAAGGAAAGCTTTCTGCATAATGGGAGCCTGTTTTCAGCAATTTATAACCACTTCTTTATCATGACAAGATAATTTGTTTTTATTGAAGATTGTGTCTCTCCAACTTTTTCCTTATAAGTTGTAGAACACAGAGAAGAGAGAAGGCAGATAAGATTGGCCTGATTGCCTCTGCAGGTTTGTAGACACAGAGAAGCTGAATGTGTAGAATTTCAAGAAGGTAATAGAGAAGTCTGGATGTAGTTTATCTGAGCACCAGAGAATCGTTCGTAAATAAATGCAGCATGAGAGAAGCAAAGAATCAGAAGCTTTAAAGCACAGTGTTCCTCAGGTCTTGTCATAAGGATATATTTCTGTGTTTGTTATTTACTGATTTGAGGTCTGCTTAGTGTGTGTTGGAAAATTTTATCAGTCGGAAGGAGTTGATCCAACATGCTACAGAAGAGTTAGATATGAAATGGGGAAGAAAGTTAGCTTTCATGAAACTTTTCACGGAATCTGTTTCAGTTCTGGGCAAAAATAAAACTGCGTGTCTCCCACTGAGGTTTTAAAAGGTATGAGGGCTGTTTATGTGAGTTTTCTGAAGTGAGGTTTTATTTATTTGGCTTCTTTTTGCCTTGCTCTATGCCAGTGCTATACATATGTTATCGCCTCTGGTCCTCCTGACACATCGGGGGAGGGGTGTGGTGTTAATCTGTCCTGAAGGTGAAGGTTTAGAGCCTTACAGGGTTTAGGTAGCTCACTTTGGGTCAGCACTAGGCGGTAAGTGGGGATTGTGCCTGGGATATCGACCCCTAAGCAGATACTCTTGATACCTCATCCATGCGTGGGTTGTGTGTGTAGTTGCTTTTTCTGAAGGTAATAGACAAGTACTTCTTTCTTCAGAGAAAGAGCAGAAAATGAACTGAAAGTAGTTCTTAGGTTATCAGTTTCTTCTGATTACCAGATTAACAGAAAAAGGGAAGTATGGACCAGGCAGCCTTTCTCACTTGGGTTTTGCTTTTTCCCTATTTACTCCAACATTGTATTTGTTGAAATGCCCATACTTGTTTTGTTGAAATGGCCACATGTGTTTCTAATTAAGATTGTTACATATTTTTAAATGCATACTTTAATCACTTAAGTATGCCTTCTTATTAAATGATCCATCGGCTGTCATAGGTTTTTATATCAGGTGGCACTTGGAGTCATAACTTTAGTACTGTAGGAGAAAGATTCAGAGCCTCCCCTTTCACCAATAAAATCATCTGAGCTCAAAGCCCAATTTAAGTAACACTGTAAAAGTAGAGCTATTAATAGAGGGGGTGGTGCCTATAGGTATTTGGCCTTTTTTTCTTGGGGTGGAGGTGTTTGTCAGATTAGAATAGTGCCTGGGTGTGTGGTGGTTTTGTTTCGTTGTTTGTTTCAGCCTGTTGCATTATTAGGAATGTCAAATAATGGTATCCTGAGATAGCTCTTCATAGATAGCTCATAGTAGTTTAAATCTGGCTGTGTTCTGTTGTTCCTGAAATAAATTAGCGTGTGTATAGGAGATTCTAACATACCACCATTTGGACAGATAGAAGTTTCCTAAGGAAAGGAAAGGTTTAAAGTCAGATTTTCTGAGTGGTATTGCTTTTAGCACTGTCAAAAGCCTGTGGCCAAAGTTGAGAAAGTTCTTGAACTAATAAAAAATAATTTGCACTGATGGTGAAATTGGCACTTTGTGTACTTTTTTTTCTTTGGTATACTCTGTATTCTTTAGGAGGTTGGAAATTTTAAGAATTTGAAGGTCTGCTCCTACTTTTAGCACTTTTTAAATTTGTTTCTGGTTCCAAGTTATATCAGTGTATACAACTGCGTTGTACAATGTTTTCGTCTATCCAAAAATAAGTAAACAAAATTCAGTGTGTTATATCCTTGATAAGAATACTATTTTGTTGCTGACATATGGTTAGTCATTAGTTGTATTCAGTACTATACTTTCCTCATCTAACAGCACCATCTGTTAAAACTTTGACTGATACCAGTAGAGAGAGGAAGCCCATTATTTTTTAGCTTGTGAACATGGACTAAATGAAAATGTGCCCGAGGTTACCTGCCGCCAAGTACTTTACAACTGGTTTAGTCAAACAATTGGAGCTGGTGCTACCTTGGGAAACCTGATCTGGAGAGAACATGATAATGCTTGTTTAGTGTCTTTATCTACTCTTAGCAAGGGTAATGTTTTATAAAAAAATAAATAATTAAGTTATTCAGAAAGATTTGCACGATATGCTTTGTTTTTAATGCTATCGAACTGCTGGTGTTTGTGGTTTGTGATTGTAGCTAGCATAATGAGAGTTGGAAAAGGTGTTTTTGCAATGAGGCAAACACCTTTACAGGAAAGATTTTTCATGGACTTTTGGATTTAGGATGATTTTGTACTAATAAAATCTTAAAATTATTAGACATCAGGGTGCCTGGGTGGCTCACTCAGTTAAGCGTCTGACTTTGGCTCAGGTCATGATCTTGGGGGTCCTGGATCAAGCCCCACATCAGGGTCCCCACTGAGTGGGATTTCTGCTTGTCCCTCTGCCTCTGCTCCTCCCCGCCATTCACTCATGCTCTCTCTCTCTCTCAAGTAAATAAAATCTTAAAATTATTAGACGTTTATAATTGATTTTTTTTCATGTGTGACTTTATCTGTGTTATGACGTAATGTTTTGCAGCATGGATGGGACTCGAGCAGAATGACTGGCCCTGCCAAGGGATGGGGGAGGCAGTTCTTCACAGCCTCTTTGTGTGCATGTGTGCGTGTGTGTATGTGTGGCAGTGGTGTGTGTGCTGTCACTGTCTTTTGCTATCTCTGTGTGGGCTCCTGAAACACTTTTATTTTTTTAAAATAGTTTCGACTTGGAAATTACGTGTGGTTTCCTCTTAACCCATCTTTCCTGCCCAAAACTCATTATAGGACCAATAACTGATACTCAGATCAGAGTTTTCCTTCCCTCTCTCACTCCCCGCTTTTCTCCCTTTCTCCCTTCTGTGAGTAAATTTTATCCACGTGATGACAACAAGAATTAGCAAAATATAAACGATCGGGAAATATGTCAACAAAATTCAACTTTGGTCTAGAATCTGTCCTGAATAATTGTTTCAGAAAAGATCTGTGGTAATAAATTCTGTGCTCATGACCAAAAATATTTCCTATCTTTTGGCATGGGTATAACTTCTTAGGTTGAAAAAAATTTTCCCTCAGATCTTTGAGGCATTCTTTTCTTTTAGAATTCAACCTAATAGATATGAAGTCTGATGGCAATCTGTTCTTCTCTCTCTGTAGTACCTTTTTGTATTTTTTCTTTTTAGAAAATATATAGGACCTTATCTTTAGCCTCAGTCTGAAATCTCGGAAGGGTATTTCCAGGTGTGGATGATTTTTCAGTTATCATGTTTAGTAGTCCGTGGGTTATCAGTCAGAAGGTTTACATCTGACCTCTAGGAAGTTTTTGTATTTTGTTTTTTATTTTCAGATCTTCTCTCTCTCTCTCTCTCAGTCCTGTTATATATGGTAGCCTTTATGGGCTGGTCCTCTATGTCTCTTAACTTTTCTATCATATTTTCTGTTTGTCTTTCTGCTTAACTTTCTGGAATTTCCTTGACAGTGGTACACTAAAATATACATGGTAGCAGTTAATTTTAGTGCATATTTAAAGATACATATGTGCGTTAACTGTACCTAAAGAAATCTGTATTCATAGCATTTCACGTTTTCATGCAGATTAATTTTTTCTTGAATTTTTATGTATACATATACATAATATTAATTGTATATATTAGGAAGACCGTGTTTTTATTTTATCAATAACTTTCTGGGCTCATCTTTCATACTTCTCTGGAATTTTCCCACATTTCTCTGCTATAGATTGCTTTTGTTTAACCACTAAACTGCTTTTTACTTTTGTTGTCTCCTTTCTGGTGGAGAAAGTGCATTAGTTTGCATCAACCCACCCTAGACTAATTTTCTTCCAGTTGTGATCATTTCATCATCTTACTTTAGTGTAGAAAAAAATTGCTGGCAAACTACTATTTCTTGATAATCTAGACTAGTAAATATAATGGACTGTTGATTGGGCCTTCGACCTCGCTGGTTGTAGGAGGGATTCTGATAGTCTCAATGAGAGCAAATTAGAGATGAAAGATTATTTTTGAAGCGATAATATTTTTGGGAGGCTAATTCATTAGTATATTTTGGATAGGGAAGGCTTTCTCTGTGACTCAGGACCCAACACATTTGTTATGTATTTCAGTTTAAAATTGATGGTGTATGTAATCAAGACTCTGGTGTTTACTATTGCTGTCATTCTTTTGGCTTAAACTAAGAATATTAAAATTTTTTTTAATGGATAATTTATTCACATGGTACAAAATTCTAAAGGAGCCAAAGGGTATACGCTGATAAGACTCCATCTATCTGACCCAGCTACCAACTCTTTCTGAAGAAACTTGGTATTACAATTTCTCTTTCTATGAGGAAGGATTTGGATTTATAAGAATAAATGTATATACACACAGTTGTGCACATGTGCCCACACACATTTTTTACTTTCTCCGTTTATGTAAAACCTAGCTTATAATACATGTAGTTTGGCACCATTTTCACTTAACAATATGATGGTGATCACTTAATACCATTTCATTACAAATTTCCTTATTCTGTTTTTTAAAGTAGTATTGTATTCTATTGTACAGATGTAGGATAACTTATTTAACCAGGTCTTTATTCTGGATATGTATGTTGTTTCTGTTCCTGTCTTTTGCTACTACCCACATCTGTGCTACAGGGAGACCCACATCTCTGTGTGTGTGTGTGTGTGTATCATTTTGCACGTGTGTAGATATATCTATAGAATAAATACCTGGGCTGAAAGGTGTATAAATTTGTAATTTTGATGGATATTGCCAAATTGTTTTCTCTAGTGATTGTACTAATTTATTCTTCCATTATCAGTGTTTGAGCTTGCTAGTTTCCCCAGAGCCTTGCCAACGTCGTATATTATTAGCCTTTTTTTTTTAATCTTTGCTAGACTGATGAATGAAAAGTGGTATCTCAGTGTCTTTTTTAATTTGCATTTCTCACAAGAGCTATTTTTATTTCCTTTTCTGTGACCTATCCATATCTGTTTATCATTTTTCTGTTGGATGATGATTACTGATTTGTAGGCACTCTCTAATTGGTAAAGTAAACTTTCGTGATACAATTTCCAGATTGTCCTCTTTTTGTTGTATTTGTTGTTTATGGTTGTTTTGGCCTTGAGGAAAGCTAATTATTTGTTATACAGTTGACACAAATGTTTGGTTTTTACTTCAAGATGATGATTATAATTCTCTGATTATTTCTGCTGTTACTTTAATGGTTTCATTTTCTTATACTTAAATTGACCTATATTCAGTTTATTTTGCTTTATCTGTGATTTATGGACCCAACTCTTCCCCCCAACCCCATGACTAACCAGTTCTGATATTCCCCCCCCTTCTGATGATTAATCAGTTCTGATACCATTTATTGAGTCATTTACCTTTTTCCTCTGATTTGAAATGCCACCTTTACCATACACTACATTCCTATATGCATTTGTATTTTCTTTTCATATTTAAGAATTATGTTTATTTTCTTTTCATATTTAAGAGCTAAGCTCAAACATACAAATAGAGGGAATAGGCGAGTGAACTCCATGTACCTATCAACAGATTGAGTAATTAAGATTTATCTCCTTCTTTTCTCTTATTCTGTTTTTGCTAAGGATTTTAAAGCAATTCCAGGTACCATGTCATTTGACCCTTATATAACTTCTGTATACAGCTCTAAAAATATGGATATTTTAAAAGATAAGTTAAATATTTGACTTTTTATTCCAAATTAAAGTGAAAACACTTTTGGGGCTAACAGTTGGTGTCTTTGCGTTTTTTTGCTTCAGAAGGTGATACCATATTAGATTTTTAGCTGTTTAGTGTTGTGTCATTGTAAAGCTTTCTTCCTGCACTAGTTTTTAGGAAGCCTGCTTCTGTGTTACATGGGTATTGAAATGTTTTATTAGTGTAGAGGTGTCCAGGTGACTTTACTAGTAGGTCACATCATGAGCAGTCTCTTTGGGCTGCATGAATAATAAAATTGTAAGCAGTGGTTAAATATAGCCAAATGTATAGATGGGAGCAGGGCAGTGATACACAGGCAGTTCAGATACCGCTTAATCTATTTTTGACTGTGTAATAGAAGGCTTCATGCTAGAAATTAATAATGTTTTGATTAAATTAATGACTGCAGTCTTGAGAATAAGGATGTCAGGGCATATGTCCCATTTGATTGTAGAATTGTACCATTACAATTAGTGCGCAGTTTCACGTTGTCAGTTTCATGTGAGAAAATATACTTCCGTGATGCCAAATGGGCACAACATTTTGCATAATGATACTTTGTCAATTAGATTGCATGTATAGTATGTTTCCTTTCAATTTAATCTTCTTAAAGCTGAGCTAACCTCATACGGTTTGTTCTTGATAATTCGGTTATGTCCTCAGATTTGTTCTACAAAGACAGCTTCAGAAACTTAAAATATGGTTCACATTTTTGTATGTCTATTAAATTCTTTTGAAAATGAGAAATTATTTTTATTAAATAGCCATGGTATTCACCAGGATTTACCTGGTATTCACTTGCAGTGATATAAAATAAATATAGATTTAGTTACCATTTGTACAATTTATAAAACCAACTTGGAAATTTTTCATTTTTCGAACAGTTCCACAGTTCCCTGATTTTCTCCTGCATACATATACATGTGATGCATACATATACAGTGAAATATTACTCAGCCATAAAAAGAATGAAATCTTGCCATTTGCAATTATATGGATAGAGCTAGACAGTATTATGCTAAGTGAAATAAGTCAGTGAAAGAAAGACAGATACCAGATGATTTCACTCGCATATGGAATTTAAGAAACAAAACAAATGAGCCAAGGGGAAACAAAGAGGCAAACCAAGAAACAGACTCTTAACTCTAGAGAACATACTGATGGTCACCAGAGGGGAGGTGGGTGGGGGACGGGTAAAACAGGTGATGGGGATTAAGGAGGGCACTTGGGATGAGCACCGGGTGATGTATGGAAGTGTTGAATCACTGTATTGTACACCTGAAACTAATGTTACACTGTATGTTAACTAACTGGAATTTAAATAAAATCTTGAAAAAATAAATACTATAAACTGGCTTAAAAAATAAATATCTCCCTAACTTCTCTGTGTGTTCAACTGACTTGAAAGGGTTATAGCACAATCTCTTAATGAGTGACTTAGTAGAAAACTAGTCACACCTCTCTTCTTTGACTTGAATAAACTGTTAAAGAATCTTTTCTCGTGTTCTAAATAAGTAAATTATGCATGGCAAGTGTACTCAGTTTTTCCATGTTAGAATTTCTCAGTATCCTTCTAGTAGGTTTTCAGCCCTATTTTTAATTCATATGTGCTGGCTAAATAAGTAAAACAAAGTTTGGGCTGAAAATCTTATTTCTCAAATACTAAAAACCATAGTTTATATTTGAGGGAAAAAACCCCCGCAAAACTATCTCAGTCTATTAGAGGGAAATGGTAAAATCTGGGACATTATTAACCAGGCAGTGTGTATGTCACAAGATAGCTTGAAGATATTCTGATTTATAAATTTAACATCCTTTTAGAATTACTAAATTTTTAACTGTTAAAGATAATTATTCATCCAGATTGTTAAATAATTTTATTTATTTATTTAATTTTTAAAAAGATTTTATTTTTAAGTGATCTCTGCACCAAACGCGGGGCTTGAACCTACCACCTGGAGATCAAGAGTTGCTGCTCCACTGACTGAGCCAGCCAGGCGTCCCTCTTAAAGAATTTTTAAAGAATTTAAATGTATGTACCAGTTGTTAAGCTTCTGCAGTGCTGGTTCTGTCCTAGTGGCAAGTTTGCACAGATCATCTTTAATCTTGACAACAGATCCACAAATATTATCCCCACATCATAGATGAAAACAGCAAAGCTCCAGAGGTTAAGGATCTGATAATGTTGCACAGCTAGTATGTTGGTGGAGTGAAGATTTGAGGCTTAGCCCCGGCCACCAAATGTGCATGGATACTGTGTTTCCTAGTACTTACTCATGTGTTTGAAATTCTATTTTTTTTTAAATAAAAATTGGGTTCTATCAATGAGATGTTTATGAATTTTCTTATTTTCCTTTTCATCCTCATAGTCTTGCTTTTGGATTTTTAGATGGATAATGTGAGCAAAGGGAGTGAAGAATAGCATTGGGTTGATTATCAAAATATTTTGTTTTCAGTTTCATTTGTTACTGGGCTTCCAGGTGACATTTTTCAAAAGTTTGTAGATTAAGTTTGGCTTCTTACCAGGTTAGAACACTTGCGTTTCTCTTTACTAATTTTATTTTATTTCTTTTGTTTAGTTCATTGAGATTTGAAAAAGATGGGTTCAGGGGCTGGCTTAGTCTGACGAGCACGCGACTCTTGATCTCAGAATTGTAGCCCCATGTTAGGTGTAGAGATTACTTAAAAAAAAAATCTTTAAAAAAAGAAAGAAAAAGTTGTGTTCAGTGCTTCTGTATTATTCTTTCACTTTGGTCAGCACATTTTTCTCCCAGAGTTATTTCCACTTGTACCTTGCTGCTTCCTCAAATTTACTATTTACATTTAAGTATAATTGTAATTTGGAATTATCTTAGCTGTTATCTAGTACAGCTTTCATTTTATAAAGAAGCTATATATATATATATATATATATATATGGCCATATATATATATATATAATTTTTTTATTTTTATTTTTTTTTTTACTATTCTGAAATAAAAGAGACCACTTGCATTTGCTAGGCTTTTTTCAGTAAAATGTTTTTGTGCATATTTGTGGGGACTAATTATATTGGTTTTGTATGGACTTTTTGGGAAAGAAAAGTACACTATAAGGTGGGATTTTTTGTTTTGTTTTTTGTTAGTGAGGCAATGAAATATAACTCTGTACATTTCCAGGGTAAAACAGGCACATAACGTCTCTTCATATAAACTCTTGTAGTCAGGTTTCATTGCAGAAAGCCCATTCATTTTTTAGTAACATAAAGAGAGTTTAAAGTTGCAGTGAAATCTATACCCTTATTTTAGAAGAAGAATTTTTGAAAAGTCTTAAATCAGTTTATAAGCTGACTTTGTAATAAGCAAAGAAAGCAAACTAGTAAGTTAATGCAGTGATCCATTTGGAATATGGGGGATGGGATATGATATAACATAGCTTGCCAGTTAGACTTATTTTATGCACTTAAGTTATTCAGTGTATTAATGGTTTTAAAATGGGATCCTTTACATTATACTTTCCCAAACTCATGGGGAAGGGGAAATTGCTATGTTATGTTCAAATCTTGTTAAAATAAAGTCTGTTGCTGTAGTTTATAGAAGAAGTAGTACACCTATTCCGAAACTTTTCATTCAGTGCAAGATGTTGCTATGTTCTACAAAGTAAATCAAGGTGGAGGTTAGTTATTTAATAAGAAAGGTTTTGTTGGTTTCTTAACCATGGTGCCTAATGTAAAGAAAAATAGTACTATGTAATAGACCCTTATTTTATTACTGATATATTTTGATGTGCTTTTAAATACATTTGGCAGCAGTGATGGTTAAGGTTGCAGAATCTGTTTGCAAATAACTTCTCCCATTCCGAAGGTTGCCTTTCAGTTTGTTGAATGTTTCCTTTGCTGTGCAGAAGCTTTTTATCTTGATGAAGTCCCAATAGTTTATTTTTGCTTTTGTTTCCCTTGCCTCAGGAGACCTATCTAGTAAGAAGTTGCTACAGCCCATGTCAAATAGGGTACTGTCTGTGTTCTCCGTATCTGATAAAGGGTTAGTATCCAGAATATATAAAGAAGTTATAAAACTGAACATGCAAAAAACAATCCAGTTAAAAAAATGGGCAGTAGACATGAGTAGATATTTTTCCAAAGAAGATATACAGATGGCCAACAGACACATGAAAAGATGCTCAACATCACTCATCATCAGGGAAATAAAAATCAAAAGCACAGCGAAATATCACCTCACACCTGTCAGAATGGCTAAAATCAACAACACAAGAAACAACAGGTATTGGCAAGGATGTGGAGAAAAGGGGAACCCTTGTGCACTGTCGGTAGGAATGCAAACTGGTGCAGCCACTCTGGAAAACAGTATGGAGGTGCCTCAAAGAGTTAAAAATAGAACTGCTCTACAGCCCAGCAATTGTACTATTCGGTATTTACCCAAAGGATACAAAAATACGGACTCAAAGGGATACATGCACCCAGATGCATTAGCAGCATTATCAACAATAGCCAAACTATGAAAAGAGCCCAAATGTCCATCGACTGATACATGGATAAAGAAGTGCACATGTGTGTACACACACACACACACACACACACACACACACACAGGAATATTAGCCATCAAAAAGGATGAAATCTTGCCATTTGCAATGACGTGGATGGAGCTTAGAGAGTATTATGCTAAGCGAAATAAGTCAGTCAGAAAGACAAACACCATATGAATGACTCCTGCGTGGAATTTAAGAAACAAAACAGATGAACATGAGAGGACTAAAAAGACAAATCAGGAAACAGACTCTTAACTAGAGAACACAGTGATGGTGACCAGAGGGGAGGTGGCTGGGGGGATGGGCTAAATGGGTGATGGGGATTAAGGAGGGCACTTGTGATGAGTACTGGGTGTTGTATGTAAGTGCTGAATCCCTAAATTATATACCTGAAATTAATACTACACTGTATGTTAACTAACTGTAATTTAAATAAATACTTGAAAGAAAAAAAAAAAAGGTTCCAGAGTCTATAGCCAGACTGCTAAAGTCAGATTCCTGTTTTACCATTTGGTAATGTGTGACCTTGGTCAAGTTTACTTAAGCTCAGGTTCCTTATCTGTAAAATGAAGATAACCTGCCTCATGGAATTATTGCAAGGATTGAATGAATTTATGCAAATAAAGTTCTTATAGGTTGGCACAAAGGAACATATTTTATAATATATAAAAATAATATATATAAATTATATATAATTAATAATATATATAATTATGTATAAATTATATATATTTATATGTATTTATAAATATAAATCATATATAGTTATAACTAATATATATATTGATTTATTTAAGGAATATTGGTTTTCCAATGTGCTTTCTTTGGGAGATCGGAGAACCTTTTACATGGTGCCTATTGTGGAATTCTTTTCTTGAGATGAGATCTTTGTAATTTGGAGAGTTCACTACCTAATTCCAGGGGTTTGTTTTCAACTTATGAATAGGTATTTGGTACCACTATGGCGTGACCACTAAGATGAGGAGCTGGCAGTCAGTGCTCAGCAGAGACCATTTTGTAGGAGCGTTTAGAGCTGAGATCACGGAGCTCCTACTGTCCCACAGGCTTTTCGTCCCCATCAGCAGTCAGTTCAGAAAACTCGTTAGAAGAGCTCATAGGTTTTCCTTTGTCTGTTTTTGCTAAGACTTTCCTCCCTCCCAAAGATGCTTCTCATTATCATCTGACTCTGGAGCAAGCTAGGCAGATAGACACCAGGGCGTCCAGTTGCTGCTGCGTCCTGTATGGGCAGTATGGAGTCCTGCTTTTGATGCAGCCTATCCCTGCTTCTCTTAACTTCCATGCTCCTAACACCTCACTACCACCCTGACTCCCGCGGACTCATGAAACTGGGCTGTGATCTCACAGATTAGATCCGAGGGCTAGAATTAATTTAAAGGCATCCATTTCCACAAGTGAAGGAAGTACTGGGGGAAAAAATGAGACACAAAAATTTGAGAAGAATTTCAAATTATAAAATGATTCAGTACTAATGTTTTTTACGTCAGCTTTTGTATTTCATTCTATATGGCACAATATTTCTCCAGAGTGTACGAAAGCCAATTTTTTGTTTAATTGAATTTATTATATTCACATCAACAAGTGGTATTACAGTAGGTTATAGAACAGAAACAGTTTTTTTTTTACAATAATTTTGTTGGAACAAAATTTTGTCTCAATGCTTCTATGCTTTTTGGCATAGGTCCTATGATTATGTTTTATAAAATATTTTTACTTCCTCTCTTCCTCTGTTTTCTGAGTAGTAACATGATTTCCCGGAATACTTAACATACTTAATACAAAAAGACAATATTTGTTTTTGCTCTGGTTGCAAAAAAATACAAGTGAAGCATTCTGGATAAAGATCTTACAGATAGTTAATTCCTAGGAAAAATGATTATATTTCTATTGGGGAAGGTATAGCCTTTTGCAAGAGTAAACGATAGATGAGACTAGTATCTTTTTTTGTAACTGTAATCTAGAAATAGTTACATATTCTGTTCTATTTCAGCAAACTTCTTTTGAATATTAAATTATTTACCTGGATTCTCTTATCTGTCAAATATAAAAAAAGGCTGTTAGAGAAACATTTATTGGTGAATTAAGTTAAAGTGTTCCGTTTGTATGCATCTGTTTAACTTTTTTTTTTTTTTAAGATTTTATTTATTTACTTGAGAGAGTGTGCACATGAGGCTGGCGGAGGGGGGGGGTGGTGGGGAAGAGAGAGAGGGAGAAGCAGACTCCCCACTGAACTGGGAGCCCGACATGGGGCTCGATCCCAGGATTCTGGGATCATGACCTGAGCCAAAGGCAGACACTTAGCCAGCTGAGCCACACAGGCACCCCTGTTTAACCTTTTCTGCATTGGTTAGTTGAAAAAGAATTCCAGAGGTGAGTATTAAGCTCGTATGTTCCCTTCCCACAGTTCTCACCAGGGAAGTATGTGAAATTCACTAAATTAATTGAAAAGTCTTTTTTTTTTTTTTTAAAGATTTTATTTATTTATTTGACAGAGATAGAGACAGCCAGCGAGAGAGGGAACACAAGCAGGGGGAGTGGGAGAGGAAGAAGCAGGCTCATAGCAGAGGAGCCTGATGTGGGGCTCGATCCCAGAACGCCGGGATCACGCCCTGAGCCGAAGGCAGAAGCCTTAACCGCTATGCCACCCAGGCGCCCCAAATTGAAAAGTTTTGAATGTCTTCGTGGCTTATGATAAAGCCCTGAAAATTAGGGCTGAGTCCAGTTATATAGATAGTGTGTAAAAAGTCAGTATATTGCTATAAGGTACAGTTTAATAAGCCTTTAGACATATTTGGTTCAAATGCGTTCTGTATATTTTAACCCTCTTAAGTGATTTGTAGTATTTAGATCTCTTTTCCCTATGGCATTAAGTAGAAGGAAGGCATGTAGAGTTAATGAATTGCTTCTGGGTAGAGCTCAGCACAAACAGATTTTGCTATAATGAAGATTTTGAAATAGAAGAAAATGTGGACTGCTACATTCAAAAAATTAAGTCAGATTCTATAAAATTGTAATTGGGGGACTCTATACCCCTTTGACCTATTTAAGCTTATTATCAGCCTTTCTTCCTGGTTTGGGCTTAAAACAATAGCCCTGTCTCTGAGACTTGCCTTAATTGTGTTCCCCACTTAAAGTCAGATTTAGGATCAGTGTTTTCTTTCTGCCATTACTTGGGTGGGGGGGGGGTTGAAGATGTGGATTGAGTATGCTTTTTTCCCATACCTCTTTTATTTTGTAATTATTTAACTGTTAAATTCACAATTACTACCCTCCCCACCCCTGACTTAGAGTGGTCTCATTCAGAAGCCCCCTTCGTGGATTCTTCCCCTTCCCCCCCCGCCTGTGTTATACGCCAAACCAAGGTTCATTGCCCCTTACACGTGGGTGTTAGGACAGAGCATTTCCTGTCTGTTTCATGTTGCAAATACGTTTTTTTGCTAGAAAGTCAGCTGGATGGAAGTAGAGGTCTTGACTAAATCTTGATCACTTTCTGTTTTCCTGGGTTCTAGAAGAGTGCTTAACATGTAGTAGCCACTTAAAAATACATGTCGAATGAGAGAAAGGAATTGAGGTCCTGAGAAGCTAAGTGAAATAATACGTGGGAATGTACGTTATAACACATAGTATCAAGTTAATACTCATTACGAAAGTACTCCAAAAGGCTCTAGAAATATTAGGTACAGTAATATTAGAAATATTAGTGTTCATGTGATAGTAGATCATTATTCGTATTTTAATAACCTATTATAAGGTAATGTAATACCCTAATAATATATTAGGGATGCTTTTCTTTTTTGTTGTATTTGGCACACATTGTTATATGAGTTTCAGGTGTACAACATTGTGAGTTGACTTCTCTGTACATTACGTGATGCTCATCACAAGTGTGGCTCATCCCATCTGTCACCGTACAATGCTGTTTTGTATCGTTGACCCATGGTATGCATCTGTACTGTACCTTTGATTCTTGTGACTTGCTCATTCCATCACTGGAAGCCTGAACCTTCCAGTCCCCTTCACCAGTGTTGCCCATCCCCTCACCTTCCTCCCCTCTGGCAACCATCGGTTTGTTCTCTGTATTTATGGGTTTGTTTCTGCTTTTTCTTTCTTCTTTAGACTCCACATATAAATGAAATCATATAGTATTTGTGTTTCTCTGACTTATTTCATCTAGCATAATACCCTCTAAGTACATGTGTGTACACACACACACACACCCCTCACATCTTTATCCCTTCATCTGTGGATGGACACTTGGGCCGCTTCCATAGTTTGGCGATTGTAAATAATGCTGTAGTAAACATAGGGATGCTTTTCATTGCACGAAACAGAACCCCTAATCAACAGTGGCTTAAACTAATGAGGGTTTGTTTTTCTCCTGAAAAAGAGGTTTGGAGCTCAGTACCTGCTGACATTGGCTTAGCAGCTGAACAGTGTCAAGGCTGTTGTTCTGCAATTCTCTTGGCCTCCTTTGTGGTCGCAAGGTGGTTGCTCCTTCTGGAGGCTTTACCTTCCTTTTGGAGGCACCGTGGCGGGGCACGGATTCACAGCAGCATCTCTTCATTTTTCTGGGAAACCAAAAGCTTTCCTAGAATATCTCTTCATCATAGCCTTCCTGGAAGCCTTGCAGTATAGCCGACTTCCCCCTAAGTGTGAGAGACCACCTGTTTTCACATGGCCATCCCTAACTGGAAGGAAGGCTGTGAAAATGGGATTTAGCTTGTCCAGCCTCTAGCAGAGATGGGGGAAGGGAGAAGGAGTTTGAACATAGGTGCTGGGTTGGCTCACCAACAGTATCTACAAAACCCGGCACTCTGGCTGGCCAAAATCCAAATGTGTGCTTTTTCTTATGACTACGTTTTACAGGGTTACAGTCACCACCTCTCCAAGGGAGAGGATACCTGTTCTTCTCCATGACTGCATCTCCCTCTGAGTCCAAGCTATCTGTTTGATGTACAGCTTTTTCCCTCAGGTCTGGTTGTAGCTTGCACTCTGGTGACCCTACAGCTAAGGGAGAAAGTCTGTGTTCCCAGTACATCCAGCAAAGTACTATGGATAAAGGAACAAGGTAACTGATAAATCCTCCCACTTAGAAAATGGGTGAAGTAGAAACTCCGCACTAGAAACTGGTCCTTAGACACATGATACGGTGGAGGGTGTGAATGTTGCAGACTTCCTGTTCTGGCAGTGGGTTAAATTCCTAGTGAGCCAGTCTGCTGTCCCTGTTTGTGTTCCCAGGAAGGGTCTCTCCAGCTCACAGTGTTGACTACCATAGCTATAGAAGTCTTGAAACCGGGTAGGCTGATTCCTTCCACTTGGTTTTTTCCTTTTGGCTATTTTTAGGGCATTTCCCTTGCCATGTAAATTTTGGAATAAGTTTGTCTATGTGTGCCAGAAACCTTCCTAGAATTTTGATAGGAATTCTGTTAAAACTTATAGATCAGTTTGGGGAGATTCAACATCTTTACTGACTCTTCCAATCCAAGAACATGGTAAGTCTCTCCAGTGATGACCTTTTTTCATTTCTTTCGACAGATTTTATAATTTTCAGCCTACAGATCTAGCACGTATTTTGTTAGATCTATACCTAAGTCTTTCATTTTCTAGGGGCAATTGTAAGTGCTCTTGCTTTTTTGATTTTGATTTCACTTGTTGGTTGTTAGTATATACAAATACAGTTGACTTTTGTTTGTTGATCTTATATGCTGCAACCTTGAAGAAGTCACTGTTATTTCTAGGTGTTTTTTTGTTTTTTTTTTTTTTGCAAATAATGGGATTTTTCTACATACATATTCATATTATCTGTAGAAAGAGAGAGTATTATTTCTTTCTTTCTGATGGGTATGCATTTTGTTTCCTTTTTTTTTGCTTCACCATGCCGTCTAGACCTTCCTGTATTATGTTGAATATGATAGGTGAGATTAGACATCTTTGCTTGGTCCCTGATCTTAGGGGGAAAGAATTCAGTCTTTCACCGTTAGGTACGATGTCAGCTGTAGCATTTTTGGTAGATGCTCCCTTTGTGTTTGAGGAAAATACTATTTTTCCCTAGTTTATAAGTATTTTTATCCTGAATATGTGTTGAATGTATTATGGATATTTAAAAATACTCTGAAGGAAACTGGATTATTCTTTTTAATTGGCAGTAAGGTAGTATGTGAATAGTAAAATGTTAAAGTCTGCATGTTTCCTAATACATACAGTATTAAAGGCACCAGAGGTATTAATTTCCTCGCTCTGAATCAACTTCACTTATTTCTCTCTATATAGGGAAAGATTTAGGAAAATCATTACATGTGAATATTCTCTTTTTTTCTTGGACTTTTAAAATAAATATTCCTTTAATCTAAACATTAAAAAAACCCACTTTGTCAGTATCTTTATTGGTCCTGCCACTGACATTGTTCCCATTAAACTTACCCTTATTTTTCTACCAGGGAAAAAAATACCTCCATGAGAGTCGTGTTCCTTATTTTACACTGCTTTCCATTGTCTTGCAGTTTTTTTGGTGTCAGCTATATATTCTTAAATTGCTGAGCAGCCTGCTTCTCAAATCTCCTTGTTTCAAAAATAAAACTTTTAAAAAGATGTTTGTAGTAAAGTTACAAGAGCAGTACTGAAAATCTCTTTTTCTGAACCGTTTTCTAGGAAGCTGTTTACTCAGTGCCTCATCACCCCTAACTGCTTCAGTGTCTGCAGAGTTCCTGCAAAGTTATTCTCCTACAAAACCACAACAGAGCCATCAAGCACGGGGCATTAACAGCCACCCTTGCCACCTCATCCACAGGCCACGTTCACATTATTCCCGAGGCGCCCTTCACAGCGAGGGGACCCACTCTGTAATCCCATTTTGCGCTGACATGTCATGTCTCTCGAGGCCAGTAATTTGAATGATTGTCCCTTGATTTGTGTTTGTCTGATGTCTCTCACATGTAGGTTCAAATTTTGCATCTCTGGCAGGAATATCTTTGAAAGTGATGCTGGCTTCCTCTCTTTGCATCCTGTCGTGTGGCACTTGACTTTGATTTGTCCCATTATTGGTGATGGTAACTTCGATCAATTTGTTAAGGCGATGTCTGTTGAGTTTTGAACTGTAAAGTTACTTTTCTCCCTTAATACATATTTTGTGAGAAGGTTTTTTGGGAGTATGTCAATTTCTTATTCCTTATCAAACTTTGACCTCTCTGGAACTCCTGTACTCTTGCACCTTCCTGCGTTTTTACAGGGAGGCCTGCTTGTGCCTCCTGGATTCCAGCACATTCTGTGCACGTTCTTCTAAAGCTGCATGGGGCCACTGTCTTGCACACGCACCTACCTCCCTCATCCTGTGTATGCTCAGAGCAGGCACCGTCCCACATGCATGCCCACTTCACCTCTCTTGGGTTTGACACCCCATGCCAGGCTGCCCTTGCATGCATCTGCCCATCTCCTCGGACTGTAGCCTTGACAGCCCAGGGCGGGCTGTCCCCTTCAGGGATGCCTGTCTTGCTCTTCTCAGGCTCTGAGACCCTGGTGGGTGTGCTCACTCTTCTCACACTGTGATACCTCATGTCAGCCCATCTGCTTTATACCATCCCGGCCTGTTTGTTTCTCAGGCACTTCTACCCTCCTCCCACACAGCTACCTTCTGCTTGTGCTCTGACCCCTCTTCCCTGTGAATGGGCTCTGATGTTCCTCCTTGCATTGCCTCTCGCCATCCCCCAGCGCGATGGCCTGCCTCGTCCAGCCCTGCCCAAGTCACTCTAGTGACTTGGTAGAGAAGGGTGGAGAGCGTAAGGGGAACTCCAGCTTTCTCTTTGTTGTTATATTTGTCATCAGCCCCCTGTTGTTTGCTTTCTCACCTTAGCTCTTTCCATGAGGAGTAGAGGTAAGTTGTTAACATTCTAAATGGAAAATTTATTTTCCTTAGAGAAAAATAGGTGAGTATAACGTCTGAATAAATGTGCAAAGTTTTAGTTGTTTCTGAAAGAAAGAATCCCCGTCCCTGGGAGTGAGGATAGCCCACATGACAGTGCCTTGCTCAGACGGGAAATTGGTAGTGCAGAGTCAGAGTGCTTCCGTTTAGCCTTGAGAGCCAGCGATCCATCCTGGCCCTACCTCTTGCTTTCCTGGTTATGAGGCCTTTTTGCAAGTCACCACATTTTTCTTCTGTTTCCTCATCCATAAGATGGAGATTATAAATACTTACCTCATGGGGCTCTCGGGGAGCTCGGATGAGATAATGTATTTAAAAATGCTTTGCAAGTGGTAAAATGCTATGCAAATGTGGTTATTTAGCTCTAATTTATTGCATAGTCAAATTGAAATCTGTAGGAAATTAAGTCAAGCATTTTAATTGCACTTGTGACTTGTAGGCAAATTCCCTCTGATTCATAAGGCGGAGAAGAGGTCAGCATAGTGTTTGTTTTGAGCTGCTGCGTTAGGGCCATTGTTCTGTCACCATGACTCAACCCGGCAAACACTCCTCTTTTGAAGCCCTGCCCACTCAGTCTGCCTGTGTGACCTCTTTCCATCTTCTTGATGACTTTTACCCCTGCCCTACAATAGTCCTCCTCACCCCGTTGCCTGCTGTCTGTCATCCTTGGTGACATCAGCACCCCTGACCTTAGATGAGTTCTCTCGTGTGTTCACAGTTGCTCGTGGCACAGTTGCTTGGCGTGTGTCACTGGTTAGTCCTCATGAAGCGAACATGTCTCATGCCGGAGCTGCACTCTCCTTCTCTGACCTGCTTCTCCATGTGTTACTGGTGTCACTCTTTGGGTCAACTCTCCAGTTCAGAGACTGTAATTCCTCCCTCTGTCATTTCCTGTATCTAGGCAGCTATGAGTCCTTTTATTTTTACAAAAACCTCTTTCCTAATTGAGCCTTTGTTTTCCCATAATTAACAGTCTACCTGTGGCCCTTATTACTTAATCCCTGAACTATTGAAACAGCCTTCTTCAAGGCCAACATTAGAACCTTAGCGTGCCAGGTCTAAGCTTGGGCCGCTGCTGAATAATTGGATGAAGAAGACTTTTGGGGCCTGAGCCAGCTGTCTGAGGAGCCAGTCCTTCCAGATGAGCTAGTCAGATGATATAGAACATGTCTCTAGAGCCCTGTAAGACCCTCCAGATGGTAGAGATCGGGCTTGCGGAAGATCTGCCTTGTCAGGCCCAGACTCGTGTGAAAGCCTCTAGAATTCAGGAATACCTGATTTCTAGAACAGGAGTTCCATTATCTAAATATAGCCGCTGTTAACATTTTGGTACATTTCCTTCGAATCTATTTTTAAAGTATAGGGTTTTTTTGTTCCTTTTACTTTTTTCTATAATTATCACTGTACGTGTAAATTGCATAATATCTGTTGGATAAAAAAAGCATTTTCCATGATATTTTTGTAAGTGTAATTTTGTTATTGGTATACAGTGTTCCGTAGATTGAAAGATTCCTGTGGTCTTTGTTCTTTTTAGAACAAGATGCTCTCCTGGGAGAAATACTGAATTCTCTATCAGAGCTTGACACCAACTTCTACTGAAAGTATTTTTCTAGTGTTAACTTTTTAATTGCTGATAGGAACTAGTCTGTCTCTCTTTTGGTCTCGATGTTTATTCATTTACATGGCTTTCTGTGTCTTTGATCTTTGCTCGTTTGTTCATTCTTCCTTCCATCTCTTGTTTTTTTCCCTCGTTCCTTCCTTTGTTCCCTTGTCCGTCCTTCCTTCCTTCCTTCTTTCCTTCCTTCCTTCCTTCCTTCCTTCCACCCACCCACCCACCCACCCACCCACCCACCAATAGTGAGGACATACTCTCTTCTAAGTTCTGAGGTTGGCTCTGGGGATTTAGGAAGAAGAGTCCGTTAAGGGTCACATACTGGGGGAGACATATCTAGGAATGTTTGCTACGGGTATGCTGCAAGCTCGTCTTTGGGCACAGAGGAAGCAGTGCCTTCCTCTTTCTGAAGAGGGTAGGGAGGGCCACTCAGGGCAGGTGACACGTAGCCAGGCTGTGAAAAGTTGAGCAGGAGCTTGCTAGGGGCAGAGCAGTGGAAGAGACATTTAGGCCTAGGGCCCAGAAATGAGAGCAATGAGGATGTGGCTCACGCTTGTCTCTAGTGGGTTTTTTGTCTTCGTATTTCTTTTTTTTTTTATTTTTTAAACAACTGTATTAATATAGGAATTGCCATATTATACACCATTTTAAGTGTACAATTTGGTAGCTTTTAGGCTACTCATAGAGTGGGCATCTGTCACCACATTCAATTTAAAACCTTCCATTACCCTAAATAGAAACTCTGCATCTTTCAACTGTCACCCTCAGTCTGCCTAGCCTTCGCAGCCCTCGGCAGCCACCAGCCCACTTTCCGTCAGTATAGATCTGCCTCTTTGGATCTCTTATTTAAGTGGAATCCTTTGACTGGTGTGCCTTTGTGACTGACCTCTCTTAGTTAGCATATTGTTGTCAGGGTCTGTCCGTGTTGTAACTAACATGTGTGAGTGCTTCCTGTCTTACTGTCATCTGCTGATGCTCCATTGTATGGATATACCACATTTGATTCATCCATCAGTGAAGGAACATTTGGGCTTTTTCCACTTTTTTGGCTATTAAGAATAATGCTGCAGTGGACATCAATGTACAAGTTTCTGTATGATCATGCAGAGGTAGAGGGAGAAGAAGGCTCCCCGCTGGGCAGAGAGCCTGACCTGGGGCTCCACCCCAGGACCCTGGGATTCTGACCTGAGCTAAAGGCAAATGCTTGACTGACTGAGCCACCCAGGCGCCCCCTGATAGTTTTTTAAGCAATATTGTTTCTTCTCTTTGTTATTACTTATTTTTGGTCTCTAATTGTTAATTCATATCTGTCATTTTAGAAAGTTTGAAATTGCTATTTGGGAAATATTATTTATGGATATCTGTTATTCAGTTGAACAATTACTGGATGCCTACTAGGTATACATCCAGCTCATTTTGTTTCTCTCCCAGAGTCGTGTTCAGAATATATCCTGGTGGTATGGTGCGGACCCTGACGCATCAGAACGGACACTGACCTTGGAGTACTTGACTCAGTACATTCAGCCTCCCTGTTTTATTCAGAGATCTTTCACACTCTTCTTTGCACTTTTCTAGGTTTTCTAGCAAACCTAGGCCTAGTCTGTAGCTCTGTCTTTGATCTGGAACCTTCCTGTCTTGGCAGTTTCCTGTGGGCATTTTTCTTTTGCTTACCAAATTGGTAATTGTTTTGATCTGCTAAGTTTGCAAAGTTAAAATCCAGAGGTAGCTCTTGTATTAGAGGTAATACTCAGCATATAACCTATACTTCACTTCAAGGAGATACTTCTGTACTTAGAATTTGTCTTGGAAATTGGTCAGGGGGTGAATGGGTCCTTCCTAGCAGATGACTCAAGTTATTGATTTGTGCTGCACAATTGAGGGTTTGATTATCATTCTGAATGAAAACCAGATGTTTTGCAAATTTGCTAGTGAGTGGTTTTTCTTGGTTATGATTTGTTCCTTGGCTAAATAGAACTCTTTTTCAGCATATTACTTTTAAAATATTTGCATCAGGAAGGAAATTTTCCATAGAATACATGAATTTAAGGTTACGATTGGGCTGGTGGGTCTGGAAAGCCATCCAGGCATTGTCGCCAGGTCTGGCTCCTCGCCTGCTGCACCCCTCCCCCCCAGGCCGCCTCTGCCAACGCAGACTTGGGCAGTCCTGTCCCCATAGTCCCCAGACTCTGGCTTTCTTTCTAGTGGGCTGCACTGGACCCCCGGCATGCCCCCACCACATCAGACGTGGTCATGGACACCAGCTCTGAGTCACCACCAAGGACTTACGGGACGAGAAGGAAATTGTGGAGGGGGTGGAGGGTGGAAGATATGTACCTGCTGGTGGGGACGCTAACGAGGAAAGTGGGGAGCAGAAGGCCACCAGGGAGGTAGGCCGAGTAGGGGAGGGAGCGGGAAGAGGGGAGGAGGAGGAAGAGGGTGGAGATGAAGGGGAGGAGGCAGAGGTAGACCCAGGCCAACAGGCAGCAGCAGATGTTGAGGATGACGATGTCGACACCTGGGAGCAAAGACCAATGAGGATGACCAGACAGCAAAAAAGGAAAAATTAAACTCAAAAAAAAAAAAAAAAAAAGCCACCATGACCCATTCATGTTCCACTTCCTGTCTCAGAATCTAAACACGTGATCACATGTGAGTAGAGAGCCTGCCGTGGACCATGCCACCCGTGGGTGACGCCAGCATTCCAGCACCCAGAACTGCAACGTGGATTTGCAGCAGTTGCAACATGCAAACTGCCGTGGCCCAGCTGTTTTTCTTAAAAGTACTTTAAAAAGGAAAATTTGTATTTTTAATTTACATTTTGTATTTTTGCTCATCTTGTGAGGCGTCAGATAATCCCCTCAGGTTAATAACCTCAGATGATCCAACCAGCCTTGGAGCCTTCTCTGGCCTACTTCTTTTTTTTTTTTTTTTTTAAAGATTTTATTTATTTATTCGACAGAGAGAGAGACAGCCAGCAAGAGAGGGAACACAAGCAGGGGGCATGGGAGAGGAAGAAGCAGGCTCCCAGCGGAGGAGCCCGATGTGGGGCTTGATCCCAGGACTCCCGGGATCACGACCTGAGCCAAAGGCAGATGCTTAACAACGGAGCCACTCAGGCGCCCCTCTGGCCTCCTTCTGACTTGACTTGTGCTGTGACCACGTTCATTACACTCTCGAAGGAGAGAAAAATAGCAACAGATCTTACCCCGAGCATTCCAGTAGCTTTTTGTGTGCTTACGTCACTGTACTTTAAGTTGTTGGTTTTAGGAGATGGTTAAAAAGGCCAGATAAAAAGATAAAAAGTTTCTTTCTTTTTTTTCCTTTTTTTGTTGATGCAGTTGCTGTTTATTTTTTTGGTCTGCTTAAGTGTGAAATGTTGTTCAACAATAAACTGGATTTGTATTTTGCTGAGTTCTTAAAAAAAGAAGATACGATTGCATTTTTTAGCAACTGTTTTTTTTGTATGTAGTGAATTATCAATAGTGACTTATTTTCTCCCTTACCAAAATAGGGTTTCAACTCAGCTGTCTAATTAACCCAGTTTTCAGTTATCCGTATGTAGAGATTACCCAAGCCTATTATAACGAAAAGTTCTAGCTTTCCTTTGGCTCTTTGGTAGTGGTTTGTTTGTTTGTTTGTTTGTTTTTTTTTAAAGACTTTATTTGACAGAGAGTGAGAGCACAAGCAGGGGGAGGGGCAGAGGGAGAGGGAGAAGCAGACTCCCCGCTGAGCAAGGAGCCCGATGCGGGACTTGATCCCAGGACCCTGGGATCATGACCTGAGCTGAAGGCAGACATTTCACCAACTGAGCCACCCAGGCATTCGGTTCTTTGATGGCTCTGCGTTGCTTCACCACAGTTGTAGGGAAGCAGGAGACTTGCAATGGTCTGGGGGAGACACCTTGGCTCATGCAAGGGTGGTGGCAGTGGAGGGAAGTAGATGCATTCACATTATTTTGGAGGTAAAATCCTTTGGGAGTGACTGGGTATGCTGCAGGGGATGGTGATGGGAAAGGAACGGTTAAAGGTGACTCCCAGGTCTCTGGTTTCAGCATTTGGGTGGATGTGCCGATCAGGGAAATGGGAGGACTGGAAGAGGTGTGACATTCAGTCATTTGCCTGCTGGCTCTCAGATACAATCCCGATGTTCTCTGTCCTGCTCTTTACTGCATGGAACTTCCTTCTGCAGTCTTCTCCACCTTCTGGCTCTTGTGGGTAGGACTGGCTAATGAGAGGTGCTGATGGAAGACTGGAGGATAGGAATGGGAAGAAGGTAGGGTACTTTCCTCCCTCAGTTTGTGCTCTGGGTCGTGTCCGAGGACATGATAGTTTCATTCCTGTAGCTTCCACTTCGATCAGACAGCTCCTGCCTCTGCAGTCCCAGCTCCCGTTGGGCAGCTCTTGCCCTCCTTCTAGCCCCTGCCAATGATGGCAGTTTCGGGGCTTCTAGTGTTCCACCTCTTCTACTGGGTCCTTCCAGCCTTTGGGCTGCTAGTGGTTTCTTGCTGTTACTCATCTCACAGTTGTTTCACCATTCCCTGTTTGGTGTGTTGGCTTTTCCATCGCCCCTGTAACCACATTTCTGTAGTTTTCTAAAATGTCGAGAGTGGTTTCCTAACTAGAACCTGATGAGTGAATGAATACAAGAGTGAAAATTCGAGATCCCGATTTCGGAAATGAATTTTGTCAAGTTTAATATTTCTTTGATGCATTCCAGGGGGTATGTTATGGGGTGAGTTGAGTAGTGAGCTCGGATGGTTGTCTGATCTGGAAGTATAAATTTGCGTCTCGTCTCTCAGCATAATGGTAATATTCTAGACCTTTGGAACGACTGAGATCATCTAGTGCATAGATGAGAAGAGAACCAAAATCTAGGTCTTCAGGAGCTCTATTTCATGGAGGGCTGAGGGGAATGGATAAAGTAGAGAGGTGGGGGTAAGAGGAAGACAGGAGAGCTGTGCCCTTGACACCAACCAGAAAGGGTGTTAGACGGCATCGTGCGGCTGCTGTATCCGGCATTTGGTATCCATTCCCTTGATGAAAGCGGTTTCAGAGAAAGGGTGAATGCTCAAGGGTCTTCACCAAATGAAGGGAGATGACAGAAAGTGGGCACAAAGAGATCGTTCTTTTGAGATGTTGGACTGTAAAGGGAATAAAGAAATGGGAAGAGAGCCAGAAGATTAAGACATGCTAGTTTTTACAGTTGCTTTTTGTTTGTTTTGAAAATGCTTAATTTTTGAATAGGTTAAAAAATAAAAAATTATACAAGGAAGGAAGTCTTCCTCTTACCTTGTCTCCTGTAAGGAAATCCTGTTCCTGCTCCCTCCTCCCAGTTCTAGCCAGTCGCTATTTATTTCTGATACACATCCAGACACTTGGAATACAAATAAATGAAATGTGATGATGTATTCTAGATTTCCCCCTTGGACCTCCGTGGTAGCCTACTGTATGTATTTTGTAGCATCTTATTCTTTGGGTAGCTGTCCTGATGACCTCTCCGTATTAGGATTTAGAGGTTCTTCATTCCGTTTCTTCTCTTGCGGGCAGCTTGATAGCAGTCTCAGTTCCAAATATACTGAAACGTCTTCCATCAGTCACCCTGTACTATTGAAAATAATGCTGCAGTGAATGGCCTTGCTCATGTGCAAGTAATGTTTTGTAACTAGGTGAACTCCTTAGGACTTCTTGGTCAGAGGATACACAATTGCCATTTCAGGAGATGTTGCCAGACTGCATGCATGGGTGCTGTTGTAGTTTCCCTTTGGGACAGGGACACAGCCTGAGAGTGCCTGCTTCCTCACAGCTCACCAGCACGGTGTGTTAACAAGCTTTTGAGATTTTGACACTCTAGTAAGTGAAACGTGGTATAGTTGTGTTGTTTTTTTCCCCTTAGTGCAGTTTTTTTTTTTTTTTTAAAGATTTTATTTATTTATTCGATAGGATAGAGACAGCCAGCGAGAGAGGGAACACAAGCAGGGGGAGTGGGAGAGGAAGAAGCAGGCTCATAGCAGAGGAGCCTGATGTGGGGCTCGATCCCACAAAGCCAGGATCACGCCCTGAGCCGAAGGCAGACGCTTAACCGCTGTGCCACCCAGGCGCCCCCCCTTAGTGCAGTTTTAATTTTCATTTATTTTAAGAATGGGATTGACCATCTTTTTGTATGTTCAAGAGCCACATGTGTTTCTTTTTTGTGTGAACTCTTAAGTTCACATTCTCTGCCTATTTATTTATTTATTTTCTGTTAGATCTTGGTCTTAGTTTTTGACTTTGACTCATTAGGCCTGAGGGGTAAAAGCTCCATGTGGCAGGCACGGCAGCATGCAGGATGGGCATGGTGGGCGGGGGTATTGGAGAGAGGGGTGGTGACCAGATCTTGAAGTGCCCTTACAAGTTCATTTGGTTTGTATATTGGCTCTTAGTTTATAAACCTATTTAACATGTAGAAATAGATATCCTGTTAGGGATTCCTTAGATGGAGTGACTTCTGAGCTAATTATGTGTCAGGATCAACAGAGCAATTTAATTTGGAATGAGGATGGGGAATATTAGAAGTGTTCTTTTCTACATAGTAAGTAAAAGGTCTGTCTTGAACTCGGATTTTGATTATGGTCAGCCCTACTTAGCTATGTAATTAGTTTTCAGTAGCTATTGGTAGAGTTTTGCCAGCCATTATTTCTCATTTAAAAGAAAAAAAATTGTTCTTTTCCCTTCATACACTAAACAGAGTTCAAGCTGACCCTTGGCTTCATCTTATGTCTGTGAAGCACTCAGCAGGACTGCTTTAAAAGAATAGACTTATTATACAAGTAATCTCTAGGAATAAGTGCTCCCCCGTAGGAGCACCTGTGTTCTGCTTCACTCAGAAACACAGCGCACAGTCACCAACACTCTGCAGTGCAGGGTCGGTTCTTGCCCTGAGTGTTTCAGACTGGGAACTGGAGATAGTCCATCTCTCTTTCATTTCTCCTCTCCCTTAAGGGCTCCCTTCTCCCCTACTCCTTCCTCCTTTTCCTTGCCCATTTTATTCTTCCCAACCTCCCACTCCTCCAACCCTTAGCTGGCTAAAGGCAGAATACTTTCTTATGGATGTATTTTTTAAAGCTTTTATTTATGCATATTAGAGAGAGAGAGAAAGAGAGAGAATGAACACACGGTGGTGGGGGGAAAGCGGAGGGGGAGAGGGAGAGGGAGCCCGAGGTGGGGCTGGATCCCAGCACCCTGAGATCATGACCTGAGCTAAAGGCAGGTGCTTAACCGACTGAGCCACCCAGGCTCTCCCTTATGGATCATTTTAATTGCTTTTGTAAAACAGATTTTGAAAACATGGTTCCTGCATTCTGTGCATCACCCAGTCGCTGTGGAGAACAACGAATGGGATGCAGAAGAAGAAAATGAATCCACTGACCAGAACTTTTATTTTGCCTTTTATTGGTTTTAAGAAATTATTTTTAAACGTGCACCTTAATGGTGCTTTTAAATTCTCTTGCGAAAGCACACTGTATTCTCTGACTTTGTAGTAGGCATCCAGTGATTTGTATCACATCAGTCAACTCCCTGGGCATGATTAATGATGGACATTTAAACTGTTTGGACTTGTCTTCCAGAGTTCCATGGTGAAGAGACTCCCCCAAAATGCTTGTGGGTTTAAAACATTCAGCGTCTTTCCCCCTTTTCATTTTGTTCTTAGTGAATTTTCATTTTGTATCAGCCTTCTTAACTGCCTTGCTTAAATTTACGAATAGGCTCGTGTCCCTGTGGTATGCCGCTCCTCTAGGTGACTTTCCAGTGGAACAGTTGTGTGAGATAAGTTGCGTTCTGAGCAGTGTTGATACGAACCATGGCCATCTCTTCTGTAATGGCCATTGTGTGAAAGCCTGCAGGGTGAAGGGAAGCTTGGTTGCTGTGACAGTCAGCCTGTGCTTTGGAGTAATCCTGTGCTCCGTATTAATTCTCTCTTTATTTGCATGTCTCTGACGGATTATAGAAGGCCAAGAGCTGACATGTTCAAGATCTTGGAAATTTTGGAAATAGCAAACAGTTCTTTTTGAAGCCTGATTATTAGTTGTCTTAGGAATATCGTGAGGCAACCTCAAGGCCGTGTACTACTTTATTTTGTTTTTAGATATTGTCTGTATTATTTTTGATCAGGAGGCAAAGAGCTGCTAATGAGGCATTCTAATTTCCTTAACTTTATAATCTCTGGAGTCAGTTTGTCTGGATTTCTAATCCTGGCCCGCCCCCCCCCCACCCGCCCCTTGCTGTGTGATTTTAGGCAAGTGACTTTTCCTATCTAAGTCTTAGATTCCCTGTCTAAAATTAGAGTAAAAGCGAACCTACCTCAAAATGGGAAGATTAAGTGGGGAAAAAAGTGAATATGATATGCTTGGCTCATTTCTGGATGCATGATATGTACTCAGTAATGCTAGCTATTATCGTTACTGCCAATCAGATTTTTATTACTTTAGATTTAAAGGCAATTTTTCTTGTGTATATAAAGAAATAGTTTGGAAAGTAATGCATTTTGATTAAAACAAATAGTAGTTTGTTTTTCTCTCCTCACACTCAGAGTAGGTGGTGTGCCAATGACCATCATTTCCTTGGTTCAGTGAGTACAAAAGCTTTTAGCAGTGGGGAAAGAAGTCCCTCAGAAAATGTATATCAGGTCACTGTTTTCATGATGGATCTCAGCAGGGAAATAGCTTTTTATATTCTCACCTTAAAATGAAAGAACACTATTGATTCTAAGCTCTCTGGAAAAGGAAACTTAAAAGAAATTAAAAAGATTTGATCAAAAGCAATACATACTTTAGCAAAGAATGAATCATGGAACACTACATCACAAACTAATGATGTGCTGTATGGTGACTAACATAACATAAAATTAAGAAAAAAAGCAATACATACTTGAAGAAATTCAAGCACTACAGATGGATATAAATGAAATGTTAATGTGCCCCTTCTCAGGATTCACTTTACACAGTTATAAAAGTAATGCCCATGCAAGTCTGAAGACAGAAAAGAGAAAGAATATAAAAGGAGCACATGAACAACTCGCCCTTCCTCTGACTCCCAAGGGCAAACACCTCAGTGTCCCGTATATGCTTCCAGAAGTTTTCTCTACTTAGAATGTAATTCCTCTTTGTAAAAAACATATACGAGATCTCCTGTCTGTACCTTGGTTTCTTTTACCTGATGATTTAACAAAGATTATTATAAATCAGGATTTACAGATTTATCTTGCTTTTTAGACAGCTCAGTGGTATTTTAGGAGTAGTTTCATAATTTATTTAAACATTTTCCCTATAATGGATATGTGGGCTTTCTGGATTTTTTGCTTTGTCAGTAATGTTCATTGAGATTTAAAAGATTGATTATTGGTCTCTGTATGTGTGTATCTATAAATATGCGTGTGTGTGGTACAAGTAGCCCGACAAGCAGGTGTTAGAGAAATTCTGATGCACATTTAAATTTTTGAGAGCTATTCCCACATTGAGTTTCATGAATGTAGACTGCCGTCAGCCAAGTTACCAGTTTCTCCATTCCTTTGCTAGCACTAGATAATATCTTACCTTTTAATATTTTCCAATGTGATGTGGAATATAAGATTTTATTTCATTTTGCATTTAAAAAGTTGGATGAGATCAGTGTGTATCAGGATAAATTCCTAACAGACCAAAGATCTACACGTGAAACCGTATGTGTATTGGGAGAAAACACTGGCAAACTCCTGGTAATCTGGGAATAGAGGAAACTTGCTAATTATGACTCAAAATCCAGAAGCAAAAGGAGAAGACGTTGATGAATTTGATATCCTAGAAATAAAAATATCTGAAGAAAGTCTATAAAAAATGACAAACTGGAAAAAATAATGTAATATATCATTGACAAAGAATTAATATTCCCTGTGTGTGTTTCTGTTTATTAGTAATTGAAACTTGAGGTAAAAATGACTGTTGGATCCGAGGGAAAAAAAGTGGGCAAAAGACGTGAACAAATGGAAAACACTTAAAAAAATTGCACATAACCCTTAAATATATGAAACGATGTTCAACTCATTCATAATAAGAGACATGCATATTAAAACCTCACTGGATCCAATTTCTCAGCAGACTGGCCTAAGTACAGATGTTTGGTAGCACGCTCTGTGGGCAAGCTCATGCACTGCTCACAGAAGTGCAAGGTGGCACACCTTTTTGGAGAGGAATTTGAAAGGGTAAGGGAATGACATAACGAATTTATCCCTTGACAACAGTCCCACCTTTTTGGACTTGATGCCAGAGGTAATCTGGGAAAAATACCAAATGATATCGGCACAGTACTATTCATTACAGCACTATTTGTCATCGTGAAAGCCTGAAAATCATCCAGTCTTGGTTCCCAGATTCCATCTGGCTGGTCTGAAGTTTGTTCCCTTCTAGACCAGTTGTGTGGTCCCAGCTCTGACACTGGCAGAGTATTTGACTGACGTGCAGATGATTTTCAGCCGCATACTGGGGGTTATCTGTGCTGGAAGCCACATCCAAGAAAGGTAGAAATCTTTCTTGGATCTTCTTCAAGCCTCCAAGCTGGGTGTCTTCTGAGTTCCTCTCCCTTGCTTGGTTCATTCTAGCCCATCTGCATAGTGCTGCTTTCCCATAAGTGCTCTTCTCTAACTGCTTCTCTTCCAACTCACTGGAGAACCTGACATGAAGGCTCTGATTAAAGTAAGACCATAAGGTGTTAACTTTCTCTTTGCAGATATTTAATCTGATAACCAAGTCATCCACCAGTGGTAGTCTGATTGAACAGTTATTTAATTTTGGGTGATGGGGTCCTGGGAAGGCAGGTCTTCTGGCATTTCTTGATTGTTCTAGATGGTAGACACGCTAAACTAGCATATTTCTGTTTCAGATGCCCTTCATTCCTACCCTGTTAGTGTTAATATTTGAGGTTGGGATAGAGCTTAAAATTGATAAGAACGTGACTGCAGTTTTCCACCCCTCTTGAAGAGCTGTTGCAAAGTTGATAGTGTTTCTAATGGGTGTTGGCATCTTAAAACCCAGAAAATGTGTTTGTTAGGTGGCAAAACAATAAAGAGTCTTTATTCTTTATTGGCAAATAGCCATATACAGTTTCTCCTCACTCCCCTTTTGTCGTGTTTGTTTCTGTGTAATTTCGTAAAACAGGGCCTTTGAGTGATTGTGGGTGGGCACAGAGATGCAGATATCGTTCTTGAACTCTTAGCATGTAACTCTTAGCATATTTATACCTTTTTCAAAAAATTTTTTCTGGATTTCTGTGACACCACGTTTTCCGTTTTTTTTAATCCTCTTAATGTGCTGCTCCTTTTCAGTATCCTTTTCCTATCTCACTTCTCTTCCAGATATTTGAATGTCCCCGTGTTCTGTCTTCTACCACTTTCTCTGTCCTATTTTTTTCTCCTGTAATCTCTCTTTAGGTGAGCTCCTCCATTTCCATAAGTTCAGATATCTTCTGTAGGGTTTTGAGCCTCCCATTTGTTTATCCCCCTGAAAGACTCCCCTGAGCTTCAGTTTCTTTTATACCAATAGCCAACCAGTATTTCTAGTTGGACATTTAATAGGGATCTCAGCCAAAGTGTGGCCCCCCAAAAGCCCTCTTGATTCTCTTGTCCCCAGATCTGTTTCTTTCCACACCTTCCCTCCCCATCTCAGTAAATGGCACCACAAACAACTGAGACTCAGGCCCAAATTCCTGCCATGTGCTTAGGAATCCTACTTGATTCCTTCTTGCACTGTTCCTCTCTAATCAGTGAATTCTCTTGATTTGGCCTCCAAAATAGGTCCCTGTTGGCCTTCTTGCTTTTGCCATTGCTATGACCCCGGTGCAGGTTACCATGCTCTTTCACATATTCCTACTCAGACCAGTGTGTCAGCTTCCAACTGGTTTAACTTGCCTTTACCTTTTCCCCCTTTGCTTTACTTTTGCCCCATCTATAGTGTTCATGGCGCTTCTAGAATGGGCTTTCCGAAGTAGAAGTTAGTTGTTTGGAACCCATGGTGACTTCCTGTAATTTTTACAATACAATAGGAAGTTCTCAACTTGCCAAATACTTTGGTTGCTGCCTGCCTCTCCAACCTTTCTATCCCGACTTTCCCTGTGTCCAGTCACACTATTCTCTCTGGTCCTAGAACACGACAAGCTCGCTCTTGTTTCCTGGCCTTTGTACTTGCGGGGGTTTCTTCTTGAAATGTTCTTCTGTTCTTTGCATGGTGTTTGCGTGATCTTTTATTACTTGAGTCTCAACTCAGATTTAAACTCCTAAGTGAGACCTATTTTGATCTATTCTTTGTCCGTTACCTCTCTTATGATCTTAATAGCTTTGAGCAGTACCTGAAATTACCTTGTTTTAATCAGACTTTCTCCTTAAGACTTAAACGCCTTGAGGGTAGAAACTCTTCTCACAGCCATATCCCCTGTGCCTAGAACAGAGCCTGGCGCACAGTAAATCCTCATTGTGTTATAGTGGTTTATTGACTGATTTGTGTTTATAAATGGAATGTTTTGACAATATTAAGTAAGATGTACTAACACAAAACATTTTTTGTTCTTGTCGGAAATAATTGGATAAGAAACTCTTGTGTTCATTGTAAGGGACATTCTCTTTTGAGGGGTGGTCAAAAAGTTGTAGGCATTTTGGCGTATCCATTGGATTCCTGTTGATTGCAATTAGATCGCCAAGCATATTATTCGCTTTATTTTGAAAGTCTGTACATTCCAACATTGACAACATTTCAGACAAAGTAGAATAATTTGCCATGTTTATTGCTGGAGTTCTCCTTGAGAGGGCTTTTGTTGTAGTCTGTATGGTAAACGTTGTCTTTACTGTGAGAAGTGGCGTTAAGGTGATTGAGTAGAATGTGCCAAGCTACAAAGCTGGCATCTGGCACAGGTAGTTCTGTCTTTAGGTTTTTGTGATTTTTTTTTTAAATTTTAATTTTTTAAAAGATTTTATTTTAGAGAGCACATATACACGTGTGTGCAGGGAGAGGGGCGGAGGGAGAGAGAGCATCTCAAGCAGGCTCTGAGCTGAGCTTGAAGCTCGATGTGGGGCTTGATCTCACGACCCTGAGATCATGACCTGAGCTGAAACCAAGGGTCGGATGCTTAACTGGCTGAGGCATCCAGGCGCCCCTCTTTGTTTATTTTAACTAAATGCCTAGCCTTTATTTATTTATTTTTATCATTAGCTAACAGACATCCTTGGTTCTTTCTTATCTGTGCAATACATTGCTCATAGTTTAGCTTTGTCTTTCAAAATTCAGCATTCACTCAGTACATATTTAATGGATATCTACCAGGTACCAGGTGCCGTATGTGGTAAGTACTGGGCATATAACTGTGAGCAAGATAAAGTCTCAGCCCGAAGTATTTGTGAAATAAATTGGCGACTCTCTTGAAGCTTTTTCCTGAAGATTAGTATTGCCTTCAGAGCTTTAACAGGATGGTAGAAGTGCCATATGCGTGTGGTCCACGTTAGGTATCATCTGTCTTTCTTCTTGAACCTACTTGCACCTTGTTCAGTGTACCAGGGTATTTGAATGTTTCTTCTGTGCCCACCACTGTGTTAGGCCCTGGACATTCAGAGGGCAGCAGATAAAATTTTTGTCTTCAGTATCTCTTAAATAGTAATAAAGACGGGCCGGAAAAATGAATTATTTTAATACAGAATGTGAAATGCTGGAATGGTCTATGCACAGTCTGCCATGGGAGTGCAGAGAAGAGGCAGCTACGGACCTCAGGCTGCAGCTGAAGGATGAGTACGAGTGAGCAAGGTAGATAGGAAACAGAGGTATTCTAGCTGGGTTGAGTAGTGTAGGCTTCAGGAATTTCAGGTGGTTTAGTGTAGCTGGAGGGACAGATGACTGTAGGGAGAAATGAATATTGAAGTGGGGGAGGTGGCTGAATCTGGAAAGGCCTTGAATACCACTGAAAATCATCAGAAGATTGATATTAGAGGAATGTCTTCAGGTGGCATTGTAGAGAATAATTGGGAGGGAACTAGGGGAGGTACGTAAGTACCCATCATTTCTGAGTTTCAGCAGGGAAGTGACGTAACCAGATTTCTTAAGTAAAAGGTCACTCTGGCTTTTTTTTGGGAGGGCAAATAGACCATGGGGTGTGGGTGGGGGACAGGAATGGAAGGAGTGAGACAGGTTAGGAGGGATACATAGTAATTAGCACGTTCCCTTGCCTTTAATCAATTCAAGGATTTTTTGTTCTTGTCTGTATAAAAATATTTCATCATTTTTATAATCAAATGTTTGGGAAAAAAAGTTTTTGCCAGTTTACCAGAAGCTTTGATGTGCTCGCCATCCGTTTGGCGTAATGCTCTCCCTTGAAGTTCCCTTCCCAGGTGGAGAATGTGCACACAGACATCTGTTTGTCCTCCTGGTTCTTCATGTCATTGTACCTTAGCGACTGCTACTACATTAGTATACATGGAAGGTGCTGTGGTTTTCAGTTTTGGTTTTCTTTTCATTGTGGTGGTCCTGTTTTAATGAGTACGTCCCGTTAGGCGACAAGGTAGTCGGAATAGCAGTAAACACGTTAGGCATTTACAAATTCCTTTCATAAATTGGATGGTTTTGGGTTATTGGTTGCATTCCCAGGGTGTTTATCACAGTACGGTAGTTCTTCTCCCTTATCTGCGGTTACTTACCCGTGGTCAACCACAGTCCAGAAACAGATGACCCTCTTTATGACGTATTGTTAGAAGGTCAAGTAGTAGTCTACGGCTGCGTCCCAATGCCTGTGTGTTCACCTCACTTCATCTCCTCACCATAGACATTTTGTCATCTCATCATGTAGGCATTTATCATCTCACAGCATCACAAGAAGAGGGGTGAGCATAGTACAATGGAATATTTTTACAGAGAGAGAGACCTGTTAACAGAAGTTTTTTTTTTTTTTACAGTACGTGGTTAGAATTGTTCTGTTTTATTATTATTGTTATTTTCTTACTGTGCCAATTTATAAAAGAAACTTCATCACAGATATGTATGTGTAGGAAAAACGATAGCATCTATAGGGTTCAGTATTATCTGCGGTTTCAGGCAATCCCTGGGGGTGTTGCAATGTGTCCCTGCAGATGAGGGGGACCACATATATAACAATATTTGATCAAATTGGTGAGAGGAGTGAAAGGCTCACTTTGTGGTAAATCATTAGCTTTTTCAGGGAAGACCAGTTCTATTCTTAATAACTTCTTAAGCTGCAGAATATTCAGCATATGATAATACCTGTGCCTGAAACTTACTGACACTGTCCGAAAGGGGGCAATGGATTTGCATATTCAGAAGGAGGATTAGGCCGTTCTGCTGCAGTTTTTGGAAGTTTTCAAATAGTCTCAAGTGTTGAAAATAAAGGAAGAAAATGCTTCTTTCCTTTATATTTTCAGTGAAGAGATCCAGCACAGGTTATCCATTTTTGTATGTATTTCTCACACGTATTTCCACTGGCTGTGTAGCGGTCACCTTGTGTCATGCGGTTCCGTGGTCATGTGAGCGCCCACTGCCTCTGTCTGTCTCAGTGCCATCGGTGTGAGCTCGCGCGTGCTTCTCAGTGATTAAATGTGATACTGAAATTTCTTTGTTATATTTGTTTTTTAATAGAAAATGCATCAGACGCAGATTTATGGCTCCTGAATAGTTGTACTGTAAAAAACCCAGCCGAAGACCACTTTAGAAACTCAATTAAGTAAGTGGAAGTTGTTTTTTTCCTGTTTTTTTTTTTTTTTTTAAATAAGTGAAGTGAAGAAGTTCAGGAAATCCACTTTAAAAAAATTCCCTAATCATATAAATATTTAGTGTGTATCAAAGAGAGTGGGAGTTGGACTTGTAAGATGATACTGTTTTGACTTTATCTGATAAAGAATGGAACTTCACTGTGGACTTTCTGGATAGGTGATTTGAATATCTGTGAAGTTAGCTAATTGAAGGTGATTTGAATATTTGTTGAGTCCTCTTTTCAGGGAATCCAGGCCACACTTTTTGGACCGACTTGAAACAGCCCTTCCCTCTTTTCTCTTTCCTGCCCTTTAGCACTTTGCTCCATGCTAGTAATGCCCGGCCTTCAAGGGCATCACAGTTCATAGGGGGGAGAGTGGCGTACGAGTCCTTGCTTCTTACTGTGTTCCCTCAGGTTCAAGTGAAAGAAGTATCCTTTTTCACGTGTGCTCTAAATCTTCTCCCACTCACCTTCTCAGAAACTGCACTTTATAAATTATGTCCTCATTTTCCTGTGTTTTCAACCTCTCTTAACCCCACGGATGCCTTTTCCTGGGTATTGAAACCTGCTCCAGGGCCCCCTTTCAGCTGTCGTCCTGTTTTACTTCTCACCTTCCCAGCCAGACTCCTCTTCGCTTCACGCTCAAGCTCAGCCCCCATGGGTTTTATTGTGAAATACATCAAGCCAAATATCAAAAGTTTATGAAACTTGTACAGTTTATATAGTAATATTAAACTTAACACCTGTATATCCACCACCCAGCCCAAGAAATATAACATTGCCAAGACTTTAGAAACCACCGTATGTCCCTGTTTGAATCATATCCCCACGAAGTCACTATCTTTACCTTGATTTTCATGCATCATTCCCTAGCTTTTATTAGTAAGTTTATCATTTGTGGAGAGTATCTCTAAACAACATATGGTTTAGTTTTGCCCTGTTTTGGACTTTATTTATTGGCCTTGCTCTGAGATTTGCTTCTTTTACTCATAAAGATTTTAGATTTATCCTTTGATGGACGTGAAATAACTGGCCATTCTTACATTTCACTGAATGAATTTGTCACCATTTATTTATCTTACTATTGATAATAGTTTTCCCAGCATTTTGCTTTTACGGACACTGCTGCTGTGAATATTTTGAACGTGTTTTCTGGTGCGCATGTGCAAGAGTTATTTTAGGATATGTACCTAGGAGTTGAATTATTGGATCACAGCTCTGTGTGTGTGTGTGTGTGTGTGTGTGTGTGTGTTCAGACTTTAGTAATGTCAGCCTCTTTTTCCTGAATGGGAGTACCAGCGTTCACCCTGAGCAGTAAGGGATGTGTGTAGTTGTTCTGCATTCTTGCCGATTCTTCATATAGTTAGATTTCTAAATTTTTGCCAATCATGTGGTACAGATGATATCTTACTGTGGTTTTAATTTGCATTTCCGTGATTCCTAATGATGTTAAGCATCTTTTTATATGTTTATTGGCCATTCGGATTTATCTTTCTTGTGAAATGGCTTTTAAAATATTTTTTCCTACTGAGTTGTCTTTTTATTATTTGTGGGATTATATTACATGTATTCCGTCTACTAATCTTTCCATGTTATACAGACTGCAAACATCAATTGTGGCTTATCATTTCACTTTCTTTAATGGTATCTTATGATGAAGAGTAAGTCTGGGTTAAAATTTATTTTTTTTCTTTTGGGTCTGTGCTCTTACTATTTAAGAAGTCTTTCTTTATTTTGAAGGTAAGATACTCTTCAGTGTTGTCTTCTAAATGTCTTATGGTTTTTACTTATTACATTTAAATTTATAATCCATCTGGAGTTAATTTTTGTGGTATGGAACCAGGAGGGAGGTCCAATTTTATTTTATTTCCATGTAATCACTGTTTTTTTCAGTATCATTTATTGTTTCTTAAGAATCCATTCTTTTCCCTTTTGTCTATTACCCACTCTGTCATAGTGTCCATAGATGTTTGGGTCTGTCCCTGGGCTCTCTCTGTGGTTCCATTGACATCTTTCTTCATTCTGGCATGGTTCTACACAGTCAATGATATAGATTCATATTAAGTTGAAATATTTGTTAGATATCAAGAGTGTCTTGACTTTTCTTGGTCCTTTGTCCTTCCATATAAATTTAATATCAGGCTCCAAGTTCAACAAGAATACTGTTGTGATTCTGATTGTGATTAGAGCGAATATCTTCACGACTTTGAGGGGAGAATTGGCATCTTTCTACATTTGTAGTTTTCCAGTTCATGAATAAGGTATTTAGGTCTTCTTTCACCCTCCAGGAATGTATAACTTCTTCATATAGCATCTGTACATGTTTCACATCTTCTCTCCTAACAATGTAGGGACAGTTGCATTGTTCTAGTACCATTTATTATTATTATTATTATTATTATTATTATTATTTTTAAATCTGTCCTTTCTCCTTTTACCTATGCAGTATTTTTTTTTTTATTGTTATGCTACCATACAAGGTAATTTAAAAGAAACACTCATTTTCTAGCTGTGCTTGCTCCCTTGGTCTCTCAGGTTTAATTCCTGTAGCAGTGCGAATGATGGTTGGGTGCAAGGAAAAGTACAGCTCAGGACACATGTTGGGCGAGAGCTGTAGTAGTTTGGGAGCTGATGGCCTCATCTCACATGGAGGTGCTTGGATATGGAAGGAAGGACTTGGATTTGGACTTAAGAAGGAAGAATTTTTTATACTTTCAACATTGTCGTGTATGACTTCGAGACCCATGGCTCCAAGGCAGTGGGGAATGCCCGACAGGGAGTTCAGTTGGAGGGAAGACATGTTTTCGTTTTGAAACAGGCCGGTATTTGAAGTCACAGCTAAATACTCTAATAAAGCGATGATCCTGTTTGATCCTTATCGAGGGCCTTCTGTGTGCTGGGCGCTGTTCGAAGTGCTTTACTTCAGTTGGATGTCACCTAGCTTAGTTCTTGCAGCCTGTCACTGAGTTGGAGGTTACAGTTCTGTTCTGCTTTTACAGATGAAGCGTCTGTTTTCCAGAGGAAGTTCCCTAAGGCTGTTCATAAATGGTGGAGTTGGGATTTTAACCTAGGCAGTCTGACCAGAGTCACTGTGTTTAACCGTTTTATTACTGTGCTTCCCAGGTGAAGCTGTCAGGTAAGCAGTTATCAGAGACCAACACGAAGAGATAGAGATTTTGTATTTTTTTGCATAGAAGTGGTAGCTGAATGCGATGGCATCCTCAAGGCAGAAACAACAGAAGGAACAGAGAAGAGGTCTTACTTGCACTATGGTGGGAGGCCTAGGAGGTGGCAGTGATGTAGGGCGGGCACAGGGAGTTGAGTCGTGGTCAGGAGGACGAGGAGGAGGAGTTACAGCGAGCCGAAAACGATGATTACCAGATGCTGCTCGTTTTCAAAGAATGCTTTTCATTTTTTGAGAAGTCTGTCATGTCCCCAGGTTATCTACTCTTTCCCTCTAGGAAAGGTAAATAAGATGTAAAGATATTTTCGTGCTGCTGATAACCCCTCACTACAGAATCCAGAGAATTTAGTTTCTGTGATTCTCAATTTTGTAACGTTACTAATGGCTGTGCTGCTAGACTGTTTGTAAAAGTTTATTTAAAACCTCAAATATAACTTGTGTCAGTGGGTTTTGTTATCTACATGAACCGTGTAGTGTATGTGGTTCTCAGTAATGATACGGTGTCTGAATGATTAAATGAAGTAATCCCATAAGAAAACTGTCATTTGAACGCTGGGGAGCTGGTGCCAGCAAGTATAGGTTCCTTTAATGCACTCTTCTGCTTGATTGAAAGAAAGTGTAAAAGCAGTATTACAGGTGATTAAATGTTTTTTTTTTTTTAATGGTTTTGAAGGCTTTTGATAATCACAACTAGTTCTTGTTAACAAAACACCAGTGCTACCATTTGTTTCGTTTCCAGAATAAGTATAATCCGGTAAAAGACACAATAACAATTAATACTGAGAAAATGTCAAATTCAAGTGACATGTATACATTTAGGGACGTTCAGTGATAGATTACCTACTCTTGTCAGGCATTTCGCTTCATTTCGATGCCTTCTCCTTTGTCATCACCATCCCCTAACAAAGAAAAATGAAGAGGGGTACTTCATAAACTCAAGTGTACCTTACGTCATGCTGCATCCTTTCCCTTCAGCCTCCTCTCTCACGTGTTTTCTTTTTAACGACAGTGAGGCAACATTTAAATTCAAGGACAGTCTGATGGACTGTTTCCCTTCTCCTCGTTCTGCTTCACCTCATCCCGTAGGTTCGCAAAGATGAGTTTAGATCTCACACAGATAATGATGGCTTCACTTTGCCGCTCCTTCCTGAGTGTCATCATTTCTGATCTTCTGCTTTTGTGTCTCTTCCGGTGTATATTTCTGGTATTTAATAATTGTTTTTCTTTACTTACTTATCACCTCATTTTTCTCTCTCTCAAGCCACCAGGCAGTTAACCATCTGGTTTTAACAGGAATGAAGAAAGATAACTCTAAGGGATTGACCATCTTTTTATGTGATTAATACCATTGATATTAAGATTCATGAATCATTGATCTCATTGATTAAGATCCATGACTTGTGTAATCCTGACAAGATAGCCGTGGACCTATCCCTCCTCTGGTGGTGGTGGTCAAACTTCACGCTGCATACAATGTTGTGCGGAGTGTTAATTAACGTTGGTCAGAGAGAATATTGGCTTAAAATGATTTGGAAGTCTTCATTTTATAAACTAGTGCTGATAATAAAATGTTCGGTCTTTAAATAATTCCCTAATCTAGGCAAAGTAATGTACTGATAGGAAAATGGCTGTATTAATCTGTAGGCTGTACTGCTCAATGCTTTATACTGGCTCTCTTCTAGCTGATCTGATTATGAGGGTTTTTACAGTGTTTGTGTTACTAGTATTCAGATTGATAAAAGAGTACGAGTTTTAGTAGCAAAAATGGAGTTAAGTGATTTTTTGGGGGGGGGGAGGGGCTGCCTTTTGAACTTTTGAAATCTTAAATGCTGTTACCTTCACTAATTTTGAAAAAAATCGCTATGAGCCCCATATTTTGTGATGGCAGCCTATTAGATGTGTACTCTTTCTTCTTGAGCCTTTGCTGGTTGCCCTGTCCTTGTTTTACTCATTACACCAATTTGATTTAGACAATATGTCCTTTAACTTGAGGGGCTCTTGAATAAATGAAAAAGATCAAAAGTTTCAAAAAAATAAAATTTGCTCTTAATGAGAGTATCAAATAAGAAAACTCCTTTGGTTAATGCTTTATAGAAATGTGGGATCTTTCCTGTGCCACCTAAAGGAGGTCATTCAGAGGCCGGTGAAAATAAACACATCTTGTGTGTTCTATATAAATGGCAGAACGAATAGCCAGCTTGCTTTGATCATGGACTGTCAACCTCTGTTTGACCTTGTGCATTATTAACCAAACGGGCAGTGTGGTTTGGCCATACTGATAGTGGATAGACAAGAATCACTAGTTTTTTGAACCACCTTTGCTATAGAAATAAATGGTAATGTTGAAGGGATGCTTTAGACATCTGAGTGAAATTACTTGAAAGAACAATTAGAATATAAGGAGAAGGGAACAAAGAGGAAAAGTTTGTGTTGAGACAGAGAGTATTTGCTTTGTATAACATCTTTTGTCTATAGGAGAGCACCTTATATAACGTCCCGTTGACAGAACATAGCAGTTAATGGACGGTCGTTCTTCTTATGAAATGATTTTTTTGCTTTATGTCGATTTAACTTGGAGTTCTTCGTTGTGGTAGTAGTTTTTCAACTTGAATTTGTGAAATGTTTTCAAAAAAGCTAACTTACGAAGAACAGAGAAGTGCTTGGCCTTTCAGTTAGTAATTATCCAGTTTATAAGGAAATAAAAAACTTAACTGATTCTTTTGTTAACCTAGATTCACTAGCAGTCAGGTTATCTTTTTCTTTTTCTAATAGAAATAATTGGCATGAAAGAGAAAAATGACGGTAGGCTTTAGTTTTGGTCTTTTGCAAAACACGGGTCCGATAACACAAGTTGTTCTTTAAACTTAGTTTTTAATACAGTATATTGTCGATTTTTTTTTTTAGCTTAGATGTTTTAATTTTGGCTTTTCTAGTTGTAGGAGATGGCTTTGGTTCATTGTGCTTTTGGATCCTTGCTTAAACTGTCCGTGGCAGCCACCTGAGTCCTGTATGATGTTACCACTCCCAGCCTCGTGGGTTCAGCTTTTCCTGCTCACCAGAAAGTTTCCCTCCATGTGGAATGTTAAGAGTTTTGGACCGTTCGACTGCGTGTGTGTCGTAGACCAGGTGTGAGTCTCCGAACAGTGCTGCGCTGAACATGAATTTATATTTCCTCCTACCATTTTTTTTTTCCATCTCCATCACTTGTTTAGATACTGTCTATGTGCTGATTACTCGCACATTTCTGTTTCTGACCCTCATCTCCCGGTCCAAGATCCAGACCTGTGCATCCCACTGCTTCCTGGCCTTCTCTATTCAGGTTCTAGTCGTCATGCGGAACCTTTTCCCCAGCTGCTGTGTCCCCCCTCCTGTTGCCTGTCCTGTTGGCTTGCACTGTCCTCTTCCAGAGAGTCTGTGAGTTTTCTTTGATTCCTTTACTTCTAAAACATCTTTTCCTTCCTCCTTTTGACCCCTCTTCTTCCTCTTTTCTTTTGCTCGATGTTATTAGTGTTGTGGTCCTAATGTGGTAGTAAATGTTCCTCTTGGAACTTGCAGTAAACCCCTGGGTTGTCATGTTTTCTCAGATTGCCACGGATTAGACACACATCTTCTGACTGTAATCCTTTCCCTCCATTCCTGTTGTTATTGCTGTAGTTACGGGTCCTCATTATCTCTTGCCCTTCATTTCACAGCAGAACTTCGGCTTGTTCTCAGCTGCTTTTCTGGGCCAGTCCGTGCTCTGCCCTCCTTCACACCCTGGGAAGGCTGGGTCCTTCCCAGCCACAGGAGGAAGATAAAATTTCTTAGTGTAACAAGGTCTTCTTACAAAATCTCTTTCTTGCCTCCCTCTCTAACTTGTTTTCTTGCCACTCCTTCGTAGAATTCTACTTCTCCCAGACGTGATATGATTTTGTGTTTGCGTATATTCTTCCTTTTCCCTGAAATAGGCTCCCCTTTCTCCCAAATGCATGCATGTGTGCCTGTGCATGCACTTGTGCGTACACACACGCACACACACACACACACACACACACACACACACCCATGTAGTCCTGCCTGGCAACCTGTGCATCTTTTGGAACTCCTTTCAAAAGTAATATCATCTGTAAGGTCATCTCCCTTCTAATTCCCACCCTTTACCTCTAAGGTCCACAGAGTTAATCACCCTCTATTCTCTGCTGCTTCTTGATCCCATGCAAACATCTATTGTTGAACATTACATTTTATTGTTTGTTTACGTGTTTGGCATTCTACTAGATTGTGAGTCTTGGGGTCAGGTTACTGACCTCAGGAAAATTCTTTTTTATGGAGTTTTTGACCCTCTGACTCTACTATGTAACGATTTCCCTTTTCTTGGGAAACAGAAACCATTAATAGACTGTCAACTCTTCTAAGAACGGCCCCCCAAGGCCCTTGTGAATCCCTTGTTGGAAACAGCCTGTGTATTTGCAAAGAGGAGAGACAAAACTCTAATTTTCAGATATCATATTAAAGGACCCTCTTTTTAAGAAATCATGCTGTTTTCTTTTTATGTTTTCCTTATAAACTAGGAAGAAACCTGCCCCTTGTCCTAATAAGTGAGGCAGGAAACTTTTTATCACTGTTACTCTGCATTTTCTTTCTAGAGGGAAGGGGGTAAGAAATCTTTTTTTTTTTTCCTTCAAGTTTTTATTTAAAGTCCAGTTAACATATAGTGTACTGTTAGTTTCAAAAGTACAATTTAGTGATTCATCACTTACATACAACACCCAGTGCTCATCACAAGTGCCCTCCATAATCCCCATCACACATTTAACCCATCCACCTGTCCACCTGCCCTCCAGCAACTTTCAGTTTGTTCTCTGTAGTTAAGAGACTATTTTATGGGGGCGCCTGGGTGGCTCAGTCGTTAAGCGTCTGCCTTCGGCTTAGAGCGTGATCCCAGAGTCCTGGAATCGACATCAGGCTCCTCCGCTGGGAGCCTGCTTCTTCCTCTCCCACTCCCCCTGCCTCTGTTCCCTCTCGCTGGCTGTCTCTTTCTGTCAAATAAATAAAATCTTTAAAAAAGAAAAGAAGAGTCTGTTTTATGGTTTACCTTTCTCTCCCCACCACCAAGTTCATCTGTTTGGTTCTTAAATTCCATGATGAGTGAAATCATATGGTATTTGTCTTTCTCTGACTTATATGGCTTAGTGTAATGCACTCTGGCTCCAGCCACATCATTGCAAATGACAAGATTTCATTCTTTTTGATGGCTGACTAATATTCCATTGTATGTATATGTGTTTATATATATATATACACATACACACACACACACACACACACACACACACACACACCCCCACCCACCCACCCATGTAGTCCTGCCTGGCAACCTGTGCATCTTTTGGAACTCCTTTATATATATATATATATATATAAACATATCACCTCTTTTTTATCCATTCATCACTTGGTGGACATTTGGGCTCTTTCCATAATTTGGCTGTTGTTGATAATGCTGCTGTGAACAACAGGTTTTATGTATCCCTTTGAATCAGTAGTTTTGTATCCTTGGGGTGTATACCTAGTTGTGCAGTTGCTGGATTGTGGAGTAGGAATTCTTGTCCCTTCTTGGAGTGGTCACTTGGTCAAGCTGGCAGAAGTCCAGCTGTGAATGGCAAGACCTTGTTCTCCCTGCCAAACTCAGTGAGCTGGGCCAGCTTCAGGACCTTGACCCTTGGCTCAATTGAGGCAACTCATCTTGAGTCAGAGGAGAGGAAAGAAAAGTGTAGGTAAAAACCTGGTAGTGTTTGGCTTTGAGTTTGACACACAACTGTAATTACTCAACACATGTTTGTACAGTTAGGTTGAACTGATTCTTCCTTTTTGGGGAAGAGAGTTTAGTATTATTCTATCTGTACATCAGCATGTCATTGTGAATGTATTATTCTGTGTTAGGTATATAAATTTTGTAATATAGCTGTGTTACTATCCTAGCATTTCTTTTACATTTGAGTAACATTGTTCTGTTTCACCAAATGAGCAAAAAACATCAGATAAACCATCAAATTAAAAAAAAATCAACATGGCTGTTGCAGGGGAGGAAGCAGAAGCATTGGGAAGGTTAACTTGAGAAAGGATGTTGTGAAGGAGTCCAATAGTAATATCTGTGCAGACAGCGATACTGCTGAAGACCACATTTCTCTGCAGAAGTTGTTGTTGAGGCGTTAGGTCTTATCATCCCATGTGTGAATTCGTATTATTCAAGTCTTGAGTCATGGTTCTGTTTAGTCTGTTTTCTGTTGTTGCAAGGACTTTGTATTGTTTTCTTCCCCATCAGCTAGTCTGGGATTAATAATGGTGTTGGAGAAACATGCTTTCTGGAAACATAAGTGAAGAGCTCTCTCTTGATTCCTAAAACGAAAGGTGAGAGTTATATAGTTTAGAGCAGATTTTGACTAATTCCTTGTTACAGGCTTCAGATTGCTCGTCCCCTAACCAAGGAAAAACACAGAGATGAGGGGGAGTGCAAGGAGATTATTATATAGTGTATCCCAGTGAGAAACTTGACTAGAAATAAAGGAGAAAGTGTATTTTGGGGTTGAACTTCTGGTTGACTTAAATAAAACCAAGTGAGGGAATGGCTAAATTCACAGGTGAAGGATTAGTAACTTATTCTGGAAATCAGGAACAGAAAAAGCAGCTCAGATGTAGTAAGTCATTTTAAAATGCAAAACTGAGTTTTGTAGTTATCTAAAATCTTTTTGGTGAATAGTATTTTGCATATTTCATGATTACTGTTACATAAACAGTTGCTTTGTTTTTGCCATTTTAAGCAAGAGAGTAAGTGAAAGAGGTCAGTGTATTATGTACTGGCAACAGCTGGCTGATAGCGTTGAATACTTACGTAATTAAATATATGCGTTGGCTGTTGTCCTAACAACTCTGTAGGTGGAGGCCCAGAAAGCATGCAGAAACTTGCTATAGCAGGATTAAAGAAGAAATCAACATGATCTGAGCCTTTGCTTTCAGCCAAGAGTGATTTCCTATTGTTTTGGTTTCAAAGACATTCTACTTATTCTTGGTGTGTGTGTTTATACAACAGAGAAAAAGACTCTTGTGTTTTTTTCCTCCCCTTATTGTATGTGCTAAGGGTAAGAAGCATAATCTTCTTTAATTTTTAGTCACTTGGCGGTATTGTTTAATAACATAATAAATGAAATAAAAAACCATCTGACCTTTAAACTTATAGAACATGATACCAAGATATTACATGTTAACTGTTTCTGTTCCTTGCTGATGGGTGTACTTAGGGGTTCCCTGGGCCATTTTAAAGGGTTATTTTGATTTTAGACCACCTTAAGGCATGGTTGTCTGTGATCATGGAAAATTGGGTTGTGTGGCTGTGAAGGATAAACAGAATCCACAGGTAAAATGCAACTGTGCTTTTGGCTAGTAGCCTTATCTATGGAGTCAAATCCTATTCAAAGTACCCTATGTTTATTTCTATTATTGTTTTTTATAGCACAAGGGCTGAGGCCAGTCCTTAAGGCACCTTTGAATACAGGCTTTGATGACTGGATAGCACCTTTATAGGTATTAGAAAAAGATGGCACTCCTTGTAGACACAATCCTGCATGGCTATGTATGGCTGCCCCATATAAATAACCCTGTATTTAACCATCTCTTTATGTGTCTGTACCCCATTTCAAAGTGCCCCTCAGAAACTAGCGCCTGGTTACAGTGGTTGACCGTGATGGTTGAACAAATGAATGAACCAAGTCATGTGTTTGCTTTCTGTCTCTGTTTATACTTTGGACGCCCACCATCTCCTGCCTCTGTCAGAGCAAGTGTCTTCCTCTGTAGCTTTTCTTAGAAATTTTTCTGTACTCCTGTTTTCTATTCGATTACATCATTTAGAAATTAAGTTAGGCTGCATGTCCTAGAAAACTCAGAAAGTAGAGGCTTAAATAAGATGGGGGTTTATTTTTCTCATATGACGTGAAGTCCATAGTTAGGAAGTTGCTGGCTTTCGTTTACCAATTCGAGGATGTGGTCTTTCGATTATGGTGTAAAGTGAATGTTACTCTCTAGCCATTATACGTATTTTCTAAAAAGGAGAAAGAACCAAATGGGACAAAGCCCCTTGACTTTGTGCCTCCTTTAAAGGAGCTTTACAGGAAGTCCCACTCAAAACTGTGTGGTGTATGCCAGTGGCTGGAACCATCTCATATGACTACTCTGTAAGGGAAGCTAGTAAGTATATTTTTGTTTCGAACTGGTCACATTGTTGCCCCTAACTGAATTGGGGTTCTGTTGGTAAGGGAGAAAGGGAGAACTTTATCAGGGGATTAACTCGATGTCTTTGCTGTAGATTATAGTCTTTGGGGCAAAATACATATTATATTTCTTATTTGTAAGGATTCGTGTATTGGATTAGTTTCTCGTACTTTTAGACAAATGACCCTTCTTTCTCCTGTTTTCTTTATTAAGAACATCTAAGAAACAGTATAGATGCCACTTGAGAACTTTTTTCTCTTTTTGGTTACCCTGACCTGGCTCTGATGAAGTAATAACAAAATACAGGAAGAGTTCATGGCTTAGATGTTGCACACACTAATACTGATGCTACTACTAATGATGATGATGATAGTGATAATAAGGAGTAATTGGGTTTTTCAACATACTTTCTGCTCCTAAGACCTGCTGTTAGCATATTTGAAACGGAATCTTTAAGGAAAGCGTGTCGTTGTTTCTGAGATTCAGCTTTATGTTACAATAATTACAAGCCTGGTTTAGAAACTAGAAATTTTAAAAGAATTTAGATAGAAAACAAAAGTAGAGTTTAAAATTGAATATCGTGAAATTCAGTGACCATTCGGAAGACAGGTTGAGACTTAAAATCATTCTATAGTTAAACGTTAGAAAACACTATTTTATGTAGTTCTAAAAAGTTTGTTTTAGCTGAGAACAATGCTGTTTTTCACTTAAATGGAAATTTAGTGTTGTACATCTAACGTGAAAAAAATGGAGAATTAGAAGTAACCACTGAAAATCTAAACAGTGGAGGGCATCCGGGTGGCTCAGTTGGTTAAGCCTTCGGCTCAGGTCATGATCCCAGGGTCCTGGGATTGAGTCCTGCATTGGGCCTCCTGGACAATGAGGAGTCTGCTTCTCCCGTTACCCCTCTCCCCTGCTCATGATCTCTCTCTCTCTCTCTCTCTCTCTCGCTCTCAGATAAATAAAATCTTAAAAAAAAAAAAAAAAGAAAATCTAACCAATGGTAAGAGTCCTATAAAACTTGCTGTAGATTTTCTGTGGGTTGTTGCCATTGGATATAATTATAGGAAAGTTAAGGATATCAAATTCTCATCCTGGAATGTACCCTGTGCATTCAGCAACAGTGTCTTTTGTGTCCTTGCGAAGATATACTGTTGAACCATTGTTATGAACTACCAGACAAATTTATGTTCTAATGACCCATTCTTTAGTAGTAGTTTTCTTCTTTTGTTGGATGTCTCTGTGTGCTCACACTTGTCTGCTTTTCTCAGTGTAGGTGCATCAAGAAAGAAACTGACAGAATCACGTGATAGAAACTGTTGTGGGAAAAGTACAAATTAATGTGTTTGTCAAGGATCTCTTTTACAGTATGTTTTAGAATGAACAGCTCATCCTCTGTGCCAGGCAGTGACGTGTTTTCTAGCTCATAAATTTCTTTTCGTTTATAAGGGGTCAGATAAGAAGAGTTTATGGCAAAACTAAAAAGTTTAATTTGATGCTCTCCTTAAACACATGCCAATATTTTATGATAGTTACTGAAAGACTTATTTTTTTTTTGAATGAGAAAATGTCAACATATTTCATAGTTTTTTTTTGGTCATCTGTGGTTGAAGCATAGATTAATTTACTGTTTTGATTTTTTTTTTAAAGATTTTATTTATTTATTTAACAGAGAGAGACAGCCAGCGAGAGAGGGAACGCAAACAGGGAGAGTGGGAGAGGAAGAAGCAGGCTCCCAGCAGAGGAGCCTGATGTGGGGCTCAATCCCAGGACTCTGGGATCATGCCCTGAGCCGAAGGCAGATGCTCAATGACTGAGCCACCCACGCGCCCCTACTGTTTTGATGTTTTTACCATTTTAATAAATAACAAAGACTTTAGTATACTTGATGAAGTAAATTTTAGAATGGTAGTTAAAAAAATTAAAATAGAACTGATGGATATTCATTGAGCAAATCCTGGGCACATGGAGCTTTGAGTTTATATTGCTGATGCCCTTGTTGTCCTTCTGCCTAAGTAACTTCAGGTCAGCGGTTGAGCCTTAGAACTGGATGTGTGAGGAGAGCACTGACGTGGCTGAGACACTGGGTCTTGGGAAGAAGGTTCACTGGGTAGGGGGGATTAGAGGAGGAGCCTTATCTGTATTCCTAGTGGAGGAGAGGAAGGTCAAAGACCTGAAATTAGAGAAATCTTTCCTCTCCTGTAATCCAAGGGTGGTAGTTCTGATCTTAGTGGGCTCAGCGATCCTTTTGTGTAACAAGTGCATTGTTCTGAGGTGAAATTCATAAATAATATGATCTACCTGTACACATAATAACAAATAACACTGCTCTGAATAGAATTAATGTAAGAGGGAAACCCAAAACTTGATAAGGTAATATATGTTTCAAAATGTAAATGTTCAGGCATAGATACAGTAGGAAACATAAGGAATGTGTTTATATAGAATCACACTGAATGTGAGAGGAGTGAAGGCGGTCTGGTATGTGTGTGGCCTTATTAGCTTAAATACCAGGAATGCGCTTGCCCTAGTGATGAGCCTTTCTCTCAAGCAGATGACATCTCTTTGGAAAGTTCTCAGTGCAACAAAGTGTGATTTTTTTCCCCCCTCCACTTTCTTAAAAGTTGGATTCCTGAAACTGTTTAAAAAATGCATTGTGTTTATATGTGAAATAGAGTTAGATTCTAGATATTGTAAATAATATTTTTTACCTACATGAATGTTCAGTGGGACATTCAAAATTCATACAGGACATGTGGAATTCTTTGTACAGGACAGACCTATGGATTAGAAGACGTCTAGCACCTCTGACTTCTGTCCACTAAATGGCAGTTGCAGTCTCCGTTATCATAATCAAAAAGATTCAATCGATTTAATGACCTAATGGTTTAAATTTTTGTATGGCCTGAAGCACCCAAATCTATATTTAAAAAAAAACCACAGATTTTTAAAATATTTAAAATTTATATGTATGTATGTACGATTTATACTTATATAAATATATAAAATCATATATAAAAATCATATATATATATGCACATATATATATGAATGAATAATGATGTCAAAGTGCTCCTTGAATGAAACAGCTTAATTGGACAATTTCCAAAGGGTATGAACAAGCAGTTTATGGAGGAGGAAATGCAAGTAAACATGAAAGAGTTTCATCCTTACTGGTGGTCAGAGAAATACAATTAAAATGAGATACTGTATTTTGCTGAGTATGTTGTATTTTTTTTCCCAGGAGATCCTGTGCTCCTAAGATTGTGGAGAAATGTTTACTCTGATACATTGCTGGTACATTCAAATGTATTTGAATTACTGCCATCTTCTGGGAAAGTAATTTTTTGATAGGTATAAAAATAAAAAATATGTATGCCCCTTGACTTAGCAATTCTGTGTTTTATGACCCTCTCCCCTACAGATAAGAAAAGACTCGTCTGCAAGGATAGGGATATAATCATCTATTGCATAATTGTTGATAGCAGCCAAAAGGGTTACAACAGCTCTTCCTGCACTCTCTGCTTCCCTTCCATTCTCTCACCTCTCTCTCTGTTCTTCCCTCCCTTCTTTCAGCTGTACATTCTGAAATAATTCCATACAGGTATAGATAAAGCTTCCTTATCCTTTCATTTATGGCTTTATAGAATACTTCTGTGTGCTTTTACTTATTCATGGATTCATAGAAATAATGTTCTGTCTTATGTACATGATATTTTATTTAACCACTTACCTTCTGATGGACATTTAGGGTTTTTTCCCCCTAATAATTGGCTATTATAAATATTATCTATGAACATGTTTTGACTGGGACTTCATAGAGCCTTAAAATTTTTTTAATTTGCATCTTGAAATGATATCATACTTATGGAAAAGATGCAAGAGTAGTGCAGAGACGTCCCCTAGACCCCTCCCTGCAGTTCTGTAATGCTCAGATGTCTTACATCACCATAATGCAATTACCAAAGCAGGAAATGCATATTGATCCGGTACAATGAACTGTTATACAGATCTTACTCACACATTGTCTTTTTTTCTAGTTCAGGGTCTCGTTTTGGATCTCACAATGCATTTAGTTGTCGTGCCAGTTTCTTTCAATCTGGGCCAATTTCTCTGTCTTTGTCTTTTATGACATTGACACTTTTGGAGACTACTGGTCAGTTATGTCGTAAAACGTTGCCTAATTGGGGCTTTTCTGGATTTCCTCATGATCAGCTTCAGCTGTGCATTTTATCAAGACTACAGGAATGATTACGTGTCCTCAGTGGGTCAGTCATACCAAGGAGATTCTGGGTTTTGTAACATCTCCTTATGGTTTAACTTTAACATATAGTAACTAGCTGTTAAATTTATTTCATTAAGTGGGTGGCTTTTGCCTTTCCCCACTGTAAAGTTATTATCTTCCCCTTTGGAATTAATAAGTATTTGGTGATACTTTGGGATTATGCAAATACTCTGTTTATCATCATGCTTTCACCATAAAATTTAGCCACTGGTTATTCTTGCCTGCAACAGTTAATACTATAGGGTTTATCAAGTGATTTTTCTATTTTCATCATGCTGTCTACATTAATTAATTGGAATCTTTCTGTAAGGAAGAGAGCGGGACTCCTATTTATTCATTTATTTCATTATAGAGTCAGGGTTTATTTATTCTGTGGAGCATAATAGTCCCTTACTATCATTATTTTATTCCTCAGATTGGTCTGGAGTTGACCAGTGGAAACTCCTTTAGGTTGATTCCTTTCTGGTACATTAGTTAGTCCAGGCTCATCTTGTCCTCTCCTTGCTTCAGTCCTGAATGGAGCCATTTCTCCGCAGAAGCCTGGTTCCTTTCATTGGTGACTGGTGTAAAGACACCTAATCTGAGCACTTTTATGCTCTTCCCAGTGGGATGTCATTGCTTCTAGGCAATGTTAGTGGACAGAGTTAGGAAATGTGTATATGTATACAAATATCTGTATCTGTTTATCTGTATCTGTATTAAAAAGCATGAGGTCATACTACTCTCTCTGATTCTGTTTCAACTGCATGGGATTTATTTCTAGCCTTCCCTCCTTTCTTAACTTCATTGTATAGCTGCAAGAAACATAGCTCTCATTTCCTACCGTGTACATGCTATTTGTTTAAACCCATTAAGCATTATAGAGTAGCTTCAGAATTACTAACCCATTCTCCTGTGAAGAAGACATTTTACTAACTAGAATAAAATGTGTAAGTCCTTTTTGTCTTTCATCTTACAATATGTAGCCAAAATGTTGCTTTCCAAAGCTAGATTGAATGTGGTTATGTTATTAATTTGTTATTCAATTAAGTTAATTTGAAGCCACTTGTATTCCATTATGGATTCTGCCCACTTCCTGTCTGGTTTTAATTTTTTTTGTATTTTTGTTTTTTTAGTATGTGAAATATTAGCATGATTTTCAACATCAGAACTATGCTAAGTAGTTTATCAAGGGAAGGATCATTGCCACGTCACCCTTCCCGCTCTCCCCATTACTCTTCTTTTCATCTTCATCCCCCCATCTTCCAGTAGCTTCTGGCTCATTCTTCCTTTTATCCACATACAAGCACAAGACCAGTTGTGATTTTCCTATTTCTATCATGCCTTTTATATTTATTAATTGGACTTTTACTGTGAGGAACTGTTCTTTCTCCCTACTTATTTATTCAACTATTTATATCTGTATGGACTCATGGTTATTTATGTGGGTCATAATCCCACAGAATAAATTGTACCAAATACTGTATACAGAATCCGTGTAATTTTCAAAAATTTCCCTTTGTTTTTTACTTAATTCTTTTATTCTGTGATATAGCCTATGAACTTTGTATCCGGTGATAAGAGGTCATCCTCGTTCTTTCTTATGGCTGCACCATACTGCACTGTGGCCATATCAGGGTTCATTCTACTGGTTTCCTGTGTGTGGACACTTAGATTGTTTCCATTATTTTGTAGTTCCAGATAGTGCTGCAGTAAGTAAACTCTGGCACATAGATTTTTATACTGTTGGAGGTGTGTCTTCAGGATACATTTCTAGAGTGGAGATTGCTAGGTTGAAAGGTAAGTGCATATAGAGATAGTGCCAAAATACTCTTCAAAAGGGTTGTGCTGATTTGCATTCTTAATGGGCAGTGTATGAAAATTGGACATTTCCGCAGCCCCTCAAAAACAGTGTTGTTGTTGTCCTGCTATATAATTCCACCATTTTTCAGTAGGGGAGCATGGTGTCTCAGGGTTATCACTTTCGTTTCTCTCCTTCTCTGGTTCTTTTTATATGTTTGGCCATTTTTATATCTTTGTTAATTGTTCATGTCTTTTTCTTATTTCTTAAAGTTTTTTACGTATTACAGATATTTGTCTGTAATATATGTCACAACAGACACATTCTCCCAGTTTTTTTAGTTGCCTTTTGACTGTGCTTATGGTGTTTTAGTGACACATAAAATACTTCATTAAATTTATAAAATGTTTTTCCTCAGTTTCTCCTGGATATTGAGTCCTAGTTAAGCCATAGCCTTTCTGTACACTGAACGTAAAGAGAAGCTCACTCGTGGTTTCTTCTAGTACTTGTTTGGGTTATTCTTTCACATTTGCATCCCTGATCCATTTGGAGTGTGTGTTTATGTACGGTGTCAAGGTATCGCTCTACTTGCATCCTGTTCAAATAGCTACTTAATTGTCCCAGGGCTCTTTATTAAGCATTTTATCTTTACTCCAGTGTTTTGAGATGCCATCTTTATCATACATTACATTTCCAAATTTACCTACGTCTAATCTGAGCTTCTTGCTTTATTCCATGGGTCTGTTTATTTATGTTCCGTCCGCTCTGTGTTTATGGAAGTTTTATTTATGAGTTGATATCTGGTAGAGTTAATCTCTCCTTGTGGTTTTTCATTTTTTATGTTTTTTTTTCTCACTATTCTTGCACATCAGTTTCTTCAGGTGAACTTAACTATCACCTTTCTAACTCCATGACCAAAGTAGTTGGTACTTTTCCTGGTAAATAAAAATTAATCATAAATTAACTTGGGGAGAACCAACATTTTTATGATGTTGATTCATCCTATCCAAGAATAGGAGATGGTATGTTTATTCAGGTCTAGTTTTCTTACTCTCAGGGGTGTTTTAATCTTTTTCACAATATAGGTTTAGGGTATATCTTGTTAAGTTTATCCCTAAGAATTTTATGGTTTTTGTTTGCTATCTTAAGTGCTTTCTCTACCTCTGATGAAGATTCTATTTTTTTGTCTTCAAATTGGTTATTGTTTGTGTCTTCAAAGTCTATTGTTACTTAATTTTGTATTTTAACTTAATTTTTTATTGTTAATTTTTATCAGTAATTTTTGTAGGATTTTCTAGATACACTGCCGTTTCAACTGCAAATAGAGTTTAATTTTTCTTTACCAAATTTTATCCTTTAATTTATTTCTCTTGCCTAATTACGTTGGCAGTAAGCTCATTGGCTTGAAGATAGGGAGAGCTTCTTGGAGGCTATCCACTGGACAGGAGATAAGTCTCTGTCTTCTGTAAATCAGCATTTACTGGAAATGCCTCAGCTCCCTTTTTTTGAGGGTTCTTTTGGAATATTTTCCATTTCATATCATCTGGCTCTATTTTAGACTGAAATCCTTTCACACTTGCAACTTCTGTTTAGTTTTATAAGGGTGGTTACAGCATTATTTCATTTATGGATATTTATAAGTTACAATTTTGTTGTCAGTTGTGGCTTTAGAATTAAAGTGCTCTTTTCATGTTTAAATCTTTTGGCTTGAATTCTACTTTGCTCTCTTTTGCTTGTTACACCTTTGTATATCCTTTAATTTTAGCCATTCTGAACTATGCTTAAGATGTGTCTCTTAATATGTAGAACAGAGTTGGGTCTTGCTTTGTGAGCCAAATTTGAAATCTTGTTTTGTTGATATGACTGATAAATGTGGTCTGAAGTCTCTGGTGATATTTTGTAATTATACGTTATTTTCTATTTGCTGTGTTTCTCTATGAGATTTTTTTTTTTTTTAATTAATGACATGTCATTTAGGAACATTTGTATTATTCTGTGGTTACTTTTGTCTCTGTACCTTTTAAATGCCTGTAATCCCGTTACCCATTTAATCGTTTACCATCTGTTGTGTTGGAGTTAAATGGTACCCTTTAACTTCTGGCTTTTGCCAACCAAAGAACTTATTTTACTTTCTCACCTTTTCCTTTTCTTCACGTTGTTTTTGCATTACTTCTGTTTTGTTACGACATATAACATTTGCATATTAATCTTCAACTTTCAAAGGTTAATGTCTCCACCTTTATTTTAATCTTAGATTTACAGTTGTGTGTATGAATGGCCTCATCACTCTTTTTCCTGTCATTAGGTGCATTAAGCTAGAATCTTGGAGAAGGGAGAGTGATTCTTCTCTGTTTAGAAGTGTTTTTACAAGGCATTGATACTTGAAGGACAGCTTGGTTGGTTATAAAATCCATTATTCATACTTTCTTTCATTGAATTTCTAAACAGTGCTGTTCCGTTGTTGCCTTGCATTGTATTTTGTTTTAGACAGCGCTGATGCCAGTCAAATTTGTTTGCCTTTGTTCATTGTTTTATCTTTTTTTGCCTAGAGGCCTTGAGCTTTTCTTTATCTTTGAAGCCTATGAGTTTTCTAAGATGCATTTGGGAGTTGATTGTTTCAGGTAAATTCTTCCAAGTATTGGTTGGCACTTTCAATGTGTAGATTCAGATCTTTTGTATCTGTGAAGTTTTCTTGGATTCTAGTTTTAAATATTGGTTTTACCCCCCTCCATGTTTTTGTTTTTGTTTTTTTTTTTTGGTTTTTTGCTCTTCCGTTGGGACTCCAGTTTTATGAATGTTATCCCTTCTTTCCTGTTTTCTAATTTTACTGCTTCTCTCTGACATTATTTTTAACTTCTTTTTATCTCATTTTTATTATCTTAATTGTTTTACTGCATTTCTTCAATACTCTCTATTAAATTTTTATTAGCATTTTAGAATGCATCTTTAATTTAGATGGCATCATTTTTGGGTGGGCTAGTCAGGAAGGCCCTTTGAAGGCATAAGTCTAAATATACATCTCAGGTGAATTCTGTAATATTTATTCATAGTAAGAGAAGAACATTCCAGACAGAGCAGAAAAACACTAAAAAAAAGCCAAAAAACCAAAAAAAACCCCAAAACCTTTTTTTTTCTTTTTTCTGTTCTTACTGCTACAATTCTGGTTCCACCCTCTTCAGGCAAGACCTAGCTATTACGAGGAATGGAAATTATATGTGGGTAGTGTTCTGTTCTGTTTGGAACAAATTGACAAAGGGTTCATTATGATCAGTAGTGGTGGATAAAATGAATGAATGATTTCCCCACTAGTAACTTGTGGATATGAAGTAGAGTGAGAATGAGTGGCATTGTTATCCATGGCATAGGCCACCTCGTAGAATAGACTACCATGTGGGGAGATCCTTCTAGCTATTTCTTGAACAAATGCTGTCACTCATCTCTCTCGTGTTGGACACTGTAAGAGGCACTGAGGACATGGACCCTGTCTGAAGAAGAGCTAAAAATAATCCTCTTTAGAGAAGATCTTTAAATATGGTTCTGTTCTGTGTTGAATGGCTTATAGAGAGAGTCAGGTGTAATTAAATTTTGTAGTTCTCTAAAGATGAATGATTATTGCTTTTGAAATTTATTGGAAGAACATCTTTTAGAATACAATTATGTTGAATTTTAAGAACTTTTTATTGTAATAATTCTAGTCTCCCAAGTGTTGACTTTTTTTTTTTTTTTTTTTTTTTAATATAACTTTAGGGGCTTCTGGCTGGCTCAGTCAGTAGAGCATATGACTCTTGATCTCACGGTCATGAGTTCAAGCCCCACGTTGGGTATAGAGATTACTTTAAAAAAAATGCCATTGTATTTGAAGTTAGTTTTCTTATAAATATGAGCCAAATCAAGAAAAACTGAGGATGAATTTCCTGCCAGAAAGCACTGTTAGCAGTGTTTGATTCTTTACATTCATTGCTTAAACCACAACTATTCTAGGACTAGTCTTTTTTTAAAGATGGTTAAAACTAGGACAGGTTGTCACTTCTCTGGAATTGTCCTTTCAAGAAGCAAGACTTTATGAAGACTGAATGTTGTCTGTCACTGTCTACATCTGTGATTCTCTTTATTCTGATTGAAAGAAAATCTTTACGTCCTGCAAGTAGCTTTATATAGAAAGTTGGCACCGCAGAGAACTTTTGGATCGACCCTTGTGCCTTAAAAAACATTGAGAGATGTAATTTAACACTGATTTTTCTGTTCAGCAAGGTGAGGCTGTTCGTAACAGGGCAACGTTGAAAGCTGTGTTTCTTGTTTGCTAACCTGCAGAGAGGTATCTTGTTTTATCATCAAAGTTTTCCAACATCAGGATGTAATTTTAGGAAAATAACAGTTTTTGATACCGAGGATACTATTTAGTGCCCGAGATGAACAATCAGAAATGAAAAAGCAGGTTAGGAAGCGTGCGTGGCTTCAGCTGTGTGTGTTGCGTCACAGTAGTTGGGAATATTTAGCTCCAGCGTCTTTCCTGTTGGCCCGCCTTAGCTCGCTTGTTTTCATTGTCATGAATGCATTTACAGTTCCGCGAAAAGATGGCGTCTCGAGGTAGATGAATCCCTGTACGGACATTAGAGAACACTGTTGAAGTGTGATCTAGAGTCTGAAATATTTCTAGGTAGAAAAGTCCTGTGCATGCCGGCCTTTAGGAAATCCATTTTTTTCCTGCTGCTTATTTTTGTATCCTCTAACCCCTACTGCCCCTACCCCGTGACTGAACAGGCTTGACCCAGTATCTGCCTGCATCTAAATTCTGTGTTCTTTCCATTTTACCCTGCTTTGCAAATTTATTGAATTCCTACTCTATGGCAGACATTGTGTTAGAGCCCAAAGATTAAAAAAAAAAAAAACCAGAAGAAGGCTGAGTCTTTTACTTGAGAGGAAAGGCAGTATGCCAGTTACCAATTTAAAGTTTCTCAGTCCCCAGTATGGTCTTCTTTATGGGACCAAAAGCCCACCCTGAAGTAATTCTCCCTTGTTAGCCACTGCATTACTAGCATTGTCAATAGAGGGCGTTGGAGAGAGATTGCAAGGTGGGAGTGGCTGGAAGGCTCTTCTCTGGGTGGCAGCCTCCTTCCTTCTCCTTCCCTGCAGGAGCCGCCTGTGGCTCAGTGGAAGGTGCGGTGTGGCTGTGGTGACAGCATCCATCCCGCCTCCTCTGTGATCTTGCAGGCCACATCCCTTAAGAAACTCTGGTTCTAGGGATGCCTGGGTGGCTCAGTTGGTGAAGTGTCTGCTTTCGGCTCAGGTCATGATCCCAGGGTCCTGGGATCAAGTCCTGCATTGGGCTCCATGATCAGTGGGGAGTCTGCTTCTCCCCCTGTCTGCTGCTCCCCCTGCTTGTGGTCTCTCTCTGATAAAGTCTTAAAAAAAAAGAAACTCCGGTTCTAGCTGTACCATTTGTACTTAGCTGATGTTCTGTTCTTCCTCTGACTGGGTAACGTTTATTTTTCTATTGTCCAGATCTAACAGCACTTCTCTCTAAAAGTCTTCCTTCAGTTCCAGCCCCAGTTATGTTTCCTAACTTGTACTTCTTTAAAGCAGTCTGGACTTACCATAGCTATATTGTAACTTTTCGTTGGCCTGTATTTTTTCTCTCCCTGAAAACTGCCCACTCTTGTTTATTTCAGTATACCCGGTGTCTTGCAGAGACTCTCAAATGCTTACTGAATCGATTTAAATCTTCTGTTATGCACTTTACTCCTTGCTTCTACCTAGTAAACATTGCTTCTGAGGGAAAATAGTAGCTATCTTTTATTGAGTTATGTGTGAGGTACTTCTGCATACTCCGTCTTATTTAGCCTGATTTTAAACTCGAGGAAACAGGCATGTTTTGAGGGGCTAAGTATCTTGCCCCCTGGTTGTTTTTTTTAAAACCTGGATCTGTCCCACTTCAAAGACCCATACATGTTCAGAAGGTGTTAAAACTTAAATGAGTTTTTATGTTTCTATCTCTCACTTTTTAAAAATTTGATATGTTTCTCATGCGTATTTTCATTATAGATCCAGTAGAGAGACATACAATCCAGCATTTGGTTAAAAATTCCTAGTTGTATTTATACTTAGAGATTTATCTGTTAGCAGAAAGTTGCTTATGAATAGTGTCTTGTCCTCTTCAAAGTTGGAATTAATAAAATGGTTCTTTCATCTCTCACAGTTATTTCTAGGGAAAGAAAATCACAGGGAAAAACCATAATGTCCGTTTTAGGACTATTATATAATTCCACCTGGAGATAAATTGTGCTTTCTTTGTAACTGATTATTTTTTGTTAAAGGTTTATGTTGTGACATTGATTTTCAAAGTCAAAGATGCTTTATCTGGGAATCATTCAGAATTGAATGATAAGAAATGCTGTTTTTATTGTAAAAGGCTTGTTTTATACAGCTGGTCTTAGTGTTTAAAATAGCTGATTTTTTCAAAATACCATTGGTTGTTGATCCATAGACTTTTGAAACTATTTACTTGCCAATTATAAAAGTGTAGCTTGCAGATTGTAGACCGTTTGGGAAATACAATTTAAAAGTCACCTGTACCCCCTTATGTAGTGGTTACCGTGGTTAAGATGCTGGTATATGACTTTTCCAATCTTTTTTCTGTATTGGTTTCTCTTTTACATAGATGAAATTGTTTTGTAGTATTTTTGTATCTTACTTGAAAAAAACAATTGAGTTTAATATATGGTATATTAATTTTAAATGGCTGCATAATGTTTCATTTTATAGATCTGTAATTTATGTACATTCTTTGGCCAAGTACTTAGATTTATTTATTTATTTATTTACTTATTAATGTTTTTTTAATTACATTATGTTAGTCACCATACAGTACATCCCTGGTTTCCGATGTAAAGTTCGATGATTCATCAGTTGCGTATAACACCTAGTGCACCATGCAATACGTGCCCTCCTTACTACCCATCACCAGTCTGTCCCATTCCCCCACCCGCCTCCCCTCTGAAGCCCTCAGTTTGTTTCTCAGAGTCCATAGTCTCCCATGCTTCACTCCCCCTTCTGATTACCCCTCTTTCTTTATCCCTTTCTTCCCCTACCGATCTTCCTAGTTCTTATGTTCCATAGATGAGAGAAATCATATGATAATTGTCTTTCTCTGCTTGACTTATTTCACTTAGCATTATCTCCTCCAGTGCCGTCCATGTTGCAGCAAATGTTGAGAACTCGTTCTTTCTGATAGCTGAGTAATATTCCATTGTATATATGGACCACAGCTTCTTAATCCAGTCATCTGTTGAAGGGCATCTCGGCTCCTTCCACGATTTAGCTATTGTGGATAATGCTGCTATGAACATTGGGGTGCATATGGCCCTTCTCTTCACTACGTCTGTATCTTTGGAGTAAATACCCAGTAGTGCAATGGCTGGGTCATAGGGTAGCTCAATTTTTAACTTTTTAAGGGACTTCCACACTGTTTTCCAGAGTGTTGGTACCAACTTGCATTCCCACCAACAATGTAGGAGGGATCCCCTTTCTCCACATCCTCTCCAGCAATTGCTGTTTCCTGCCTTGTCCATTTTTGCCATTCTAACTGGCGCAAGTACTTAGATTTTATCCAATGTGTCACTTACTACAATAAGTATATTATAACCATCAAATAAATCAGCATGTTTGGATATAAGTCTTTGTGTTCATTTCTGGTTATTATGTATTAAGCAGATCAGATTCCCAAAGGTGGAACTTGGGGTCAAAGAGTGAGCATTTTAAGAACTCTAGGTACATTTTGTCTCATTGTTCTCTAGACAAAAAGTATCCATCAGCCTCCTTACCAGTAGTGTATGAGAGTGAGGGGGAGACGCTTTTCTCTCCTGTGCTTTTGGAATTACCAATTTTGTCTTTGCTAATTTGGGATGATAGCTCATTGTTTTAATATGTTTAATTACCAATGAAATCAGTATTTTTAAATTTATTTGGGTTTCTTACCATTTGTATTGTGTTTATTTTAGACTTCATGTTTTTCAAGTATATTCATATGAGCTTGTATATTGAGAAACAGCTATAAGAACTTTCAGAGTTAGGACTTCTTTATCATGCTCATGCAAACGGTTATAAGAGTAAATTTTACTTTCAAATTTTGAGAAAAGCTTTTGCAGATCTAATATGAATTCATTTAATAATATTCCTATGTACCCACCATTGTCTGCTTGAGTATTTTCATGAGCATTAAAAAAAAAAAGAGGAAATTGAGATTGTGGTATGCTGTAATTATTTTGCTCCTAAATAATGACAAATATATTTTTAAAATAAGATGAAATATTTATCCAAGGGACTAGACAGTAATGACTTTCAAATTCTTAGGAGCTATGGGTGAGTTAGATGCTTTGTGACTGCTGCCCTAGAGGTTTTGTGGTTCACATTTGTAAGCTACCATTTGTTGTCCTGTCCCTTGTCTTTGGCTCTCTCCAGCTTTTCTTTCTGAATCCTTGGACTAGTTCCTGCGGAAACTATGAGTTCACAGTGGTGCCCTCTGGGCCAGGGCATCTCTGGGCCAGCAGATCGCGAGCAGCCGCTGCTGGCTGAGTGCAGGTGCATGTGCAGATGGCCTGGTGGGGCCAGCCTGCCTTCTGCTTGGTGGTGCCGGAGAGGTGATGGATAATGCAGCTCACTCCGCATAATGGTCTGAGGCCAGGGGAGCAGGAGGACCAGGCGAAGTGAAAGGCCGAGCTGGCAGAAGAAACATACACACTTAATTCACTCCGTAGTTTTATTAAACACCCTTATTAGTGCTCTTCACCAGCGGCCTCAGCACTTGCTAGTTTGTCTTCTTGCCTCCTCTCTTGCCTGTGTCTTCAGAGGGAGGTGAGAATCATAGATGAGGAGGAAAGGGCTGAAGGCAGCCATCCTGAGTTGGAGCGGGTATTTAGTAGTCAGTGCTTATTACATACTGTAGCGTGGACTCCAAGGCAGTGTAAGGGCAGCTCATTACGTGCCTCGATCCATTTTTTTGTTCTTTCTTTCTTCCTAGTTGTCTCCGAAATGGGGAGTAGAGGAACCAGGGCACTGCTTTCGCTTGTTGTTAATACTAGGACACTGGGACATTTACATAGATTTCTGTCTGCCTATTACGAGTTTTTCCTTTTTTAAAGATTTTTTTTAAAAAAAGATTTATTTATTTATTTGAGAGATAGACAGAGTGCGCATGAGAGAGCAAGTGCATGAGAGGGGAAGGGACAAAGGGAGAGGGAGAGATGCTCTCTAGCAGACTCCCCACTGAGAGCAGAGTCTGTCATGGGGCTTGATCCCACGACCCCAAGTCATGACCCGACCCAAAATCAAGAGTCAGATGCTCAACCGACTGAACCACCCAGGTGCCCTGAGTTTTTCCTTTTTTAGAAATTTTTCTTCTAAGTCAGACTTCATAGAGTACGTACGATGACATGAAGTCGAGGACCGTTCACACTCTCTCTTTGCCAGGATTTTACTCTGAATTTAAAAATGTCAAAATGACTAAAGACTTCAGAAATGGCTAGCATGGAAATATTCTCAGTTTGTTTTTTAACCTCAGGGTTCACCTGAAGTGTCATAACTTTCAAGGTAGTTTTCTGTTTGGAGTCCCAAGCATCAGGGGATCTTGTGAATTCTGTCTACAACTAATAAATAAGTGTAATTTGTCTCTGGTTTTCTTCATCTTTACTTCTTTTAAATGCTTATCTATAATGTTCAAAACAGCTCTGGGCTTTTGATTTGGTATTCCACAGAATTTCTGTCTGTGTCACAGAGGAGTTAGTTTTTGGAACTCTGAAATTTCATTATCCTTAGAGTTTGAAAGTTGTGAAGCCTAAAGTGAAAGCCAGTGTAGAAAGCTCACTGCTAGGGAATATAGCTCTGAAACTTTACAGTAATTATCAGTTTGTGTTTTTTCCCTTAGGACAAGTTACTTTTTGAGGCTTCATTTTTCGGGGATTGTTGTTGGTGGTGGTGTTTATAGCAGGCCAGAACGTAAATCTATCTTTAACAAAACCTTCTGGATAAATTTGGAAAACCAGTATTTTGAGGGGTCACAATTAAGAGAAGGTGGGAGCTGCCCACAGTGTTAAGGGAAAGTCAGAACTTGCAGCAGAGCTAGGCGTGAGATCTCAGCTGCCATCGGAAGGGGTGGCCCTTCAGGCTCTAAGACAGCCTCTCACTTGTCATCCTCTGTTCTCATTTCCATAACATATATTTTAAGTGTGAAAATATTTATGCCTTTTCTGGTTAGTCAGACACCATGTCTGATACTTTATCCACTTGAGATAAGGTGATTCTTGTTACTCAGATCAGGTCACTGAAATCCCTCAAAGTCTAAACTTGTAGAACTCTCACTTAGCTCTTTGCCACATCAACTGCAAGAATGAAGACCATTCTCAGCCCTGAGACTGTTGATATTCCAGAAAATGTCCACATCACTCTGAAAGGACACACTGTTACTCTGAAGGGCCCCAGAGGAACCCTGTGAAGGGACGTCAGTCCATCAATGTAGAACTGAGTCTCCTTGGAAAGAAGAATGGGCTCCGAGTTGACAAATGGCAGGACTGGAACAGAACTGGCTACAGTCCGCACTATCTGCAGTCAAGTACAGAACATGGTCAAGGGCGTTGCACTGCGTTTCCGCTACAAGATGAGGTCCGTGTGTGCTCGCTTCCCCATCAACGTTGTTGTTCAGGAGAAGGGTTCTCCTGTTGAAATCTGGAATCTCTTGGGTGAACAGTACATCTGCGGGGTTCGGATGAAGCCAGGTGTTGCTTATTCAGTATTGCAAGCCCAGAAAGAGGAGTTGGTGCATGAAGGAAATGACATCGAACTCGTATCAAACTCAGCTGCTTTGGTTCAGCAAGCCACAACAGCTAAAAACAAGGATATCAGAAGAATTTTGGATGGTGTCTATGTTTCTGAAAAGGAGCAGTTGAGCAGGCTGATGAGTAAGATCTAAGCCGTCTGGAATCAGCAAGATGCCGGATGATTTTTCAGACTTATTTGTGATATTCGAAAGATACAATGAAAGCTGTATTGATTTCAGGCTTTTTCTTAAAACAACAACAACAACAGCAACAACAGCAGAACTCTCAGCTGTTTGAACTCTGTGTTTTATCAAGACAAAGAAGAACAGCCACTTTTCCTCTTTCTCAGAAACACAGAGTGAGGAACAGGACAAATGGCCAAATCTCTTTCCAGATAGATGTGTTTCTTTCACGACAGGCGTTCCGTACGTAATTCCTTGTAGTTAATGTGCCTCCGGTTGATGTACCTGTAGCACTACATGCAATAGCGGCCTTACTCTCCACCTGTGACTTCCCGAAAGGTCAAGACCACGGACGTACTATCACCTTCTCTTGTCACGTCTCATCCATTTAATGAGGGCGCTTGAAGTCTAAACTAAAAGCTTTTCTTAAGACCTACTTATACTTCAACTTGGAGGTCCTTACCTCAGAACAGTTCCTTGTTTCATTAACTTGTAAATAGTCATGCTTGGCACGAGTCTTATTCGAGAGCCTATAGCTACGTTCCTAGGAGTCACAGTTTTAATTCTGGATGCAGGAAGAATCCCTTGAGTTCCACAGAAAGAGAAGAGTGGACCTCTCTACCTGTGCGTCAGGATGCTGTCTTTGCAGTTGTGCAGAGAAGGTTCTGCTCCCACATCGTCTGCATATTCTCCTTGTTTATGTTAATTTTGTGATGAAGCATCAGCTGGGCAGAGATCATAGGAACCGGAGTTACTTTGATGCCAGGGCGAGAGATGTCCCTTTGCCCTTTCTCCAAACAGCCCATGAAGGTAATGAAATATGTCCTGACCCCTTATGGTGAAATGCATAAGAACCAGAATGAAGGCCTTTTCCAGTGCTTTTCACCTCTAGCAAAAAAGTGGAAAATCTTTTTAAGTCCCTGTGTAATGCAGAGCTGCTTCTTTCCTAACCAGTAATTTTGAGACAGAGATACATAGTATGTGTTTTTAAGGACTGTGTCTGGGAAAAAATCAAGTTGTCCAGTGCCTTCAGAACTGGATGTTCTTATGCTTCTAGACAAAATTTGATACTGATAGGAATATCCGGAATTATTTCTTAGAAGATGTCTAGGACATTTGGCCTACCATCCAGTGGCCCTTTATCATCAGTTGGATCTCTTCTCTATAATGTTCCTTTTTGTTCCAGCCGGGTGAAGGGCTTGCTATAAAAATCATCCTCTAAGACTGCTCAGGTTAGAGGTTCATCCAGATGTCCATAAATACACACCGTTTTCTTGAGCTGAGCTCAGTTGTCAGGGCATAGTTGGAGAAGGTGGTATTTCTACACCATAGGGAGCTTTGGTTTTTTTCCTTTCTGCTAACTCAGTTGCACCACCACGTTTCTCGATTGTCGATCCTGCTACTTCCATCATTCTTTTGCTCCCCTTTTCTCTGGCCATGCAGGTGTTATCAGGATTGCCACCCATTCTGCTCGAGTTGTGTGCAAGCCCTCCTGGTTTTCACTGATACTTTCTTGTGGTACAATACACATAACATATAATTTACCATTTTAAGCATTTTAAAAAATTCATTAAGCACATTCCCATTGTGGTGTAAGCATCACAACTGCCCATCCCTAGAGCTTTTTCATCTTCCCAGACTGAAACCCCATCCCCTTTAAACAATAACTTTCCATTCCCCCTTCCTCCCAGTCCCTGGTAATCCCTGTTCTACTTCCTGTTTTGTCAGTTTGATAGTTCCACATACCTCCTATAAGTGGATTCACTGATACTTTTAAAGTAGATCTGAAAAAGCCACTGCCATGTTTCTGGAATCTGTGGCTTATCTCACCAGTGCAGTACACATTTTTTCTTGCAGCTCTGGGCCCACAGGCGTTCCTCCTGGACTGACCAGCCAGGAGCGAGGCAGAAGCACATGGGGAGACCCCAGAAATGATGGGCCTTCCTCCTTTAAATAAATACTGATCCTGAGAAGTCATCTAAAAATGAAATAGCCTTCTTCCCCATAGTTGTACAACCCTCGTGGCTCCAGTGTTGTCCTTACAAAAGAGGGAGAGTTTTAGGTTACTCAGCCTTTACCTGGGCTCCAAGGCAAGGCTCCAAGGATTCTTCAGGGTAGACTGGGAATTCTTCAGGGAATCACATAGCTAAAGGCATCTGAAATTAGTGAAGAAAATAAAACCCATTCTTGAGAAAACAAAAATTGGAAGTTAGCTGAACAGGAGGACCTTTTCCTCTGGCTGTCTCTAAAGCTAGTAGACAGACATTTTTGCTTTGAAACCCCTCCCCCCCATTTTTTTTTTTTTTAAATCTCCATCGTTTCATGCTTGGATTAAAGGGAAGAAAAAGATGTTTTATGTTTAAAAGTTTTTAAATGTTTTAACAAAATTATTTACATTTTGACCAGGTAGCTCTAAAATTATTTCCAGTGGAAGGTCTATGAAGTTGAAAGATATTGTCACGGAATAAGAACTTCTATCTCATGTGAGTCAGTGCTGTGTGACCCTCTTACTACTTTTGATAAGTAATCCATGACCCTGTCTGCTGCCCATTTTCTTTCCAGCATTCTCCAGTTAGGACCTGACTCAACCACTATGTGATGAACAATATTTTGTATGATGTGAGGACTCAGCAGCCATTTTTCATAATGTTCATTTGTAATTCATTACAACATTTTCCATGTCTGCTCATGAGGGTTAAAAACAATTACTGTGCATTGCTTTATCAGAAGATTGACTACTGAGATGGTACTCTAACCTTTCTCGGCATTGCTGGTGACTCTGTAGAATGTTATTTTCTTGTACCAGTTCATTCAAGATGAAAAAATATTCACCAAATACAAAAAGGAGGAAAATCGGTCATTCTTTTCCAGGGCTGGATGAACTGGAAACTATACTAGTGTGAAGAAGCTGTAAAAACATGGCTGAAATAACAGACTTCGTTTAAAAAATAAAGCAAAATCTAACTGTACTGAGGTGTACAGATGATTCACATTTTTAGGTAAAATGGTTTGATATAAAAAAAATGCACCATGCATCACTGTGTGCAAATAACGGCTCCTCGAAGAAAGTTTTGGTTTCTGCTTTGGGTCAGATGTTTGAAATGTCAACTGAATTGTATTTCCTGATAGTTACCTTTCTAAAACAGATAAAATTGGATGTGGTATTTAGAAGAAACTAGAAGGCCGGTTTTTTTGGGGGGGGAAATACAAATTGTGTGACTTAAGGGAAAACTAACTTTTAATAGAAAAAAACAATAGTTGCTTGACTGTTGATTACTCAGGGCTATGGTTGTTAATAATTTTAGGGTCATAGACTATTTTAATAATCTGATAAGACCTAAGGCCATTCTCCTCCTACCAAAAAGAAACCCATTCACAAACGTGAAGTTTTCATACAATTTCATTCACAGTTTTGGAAGGCCACACTTGAATGTCAAGTTTGAAACTCTTTCTGTAACATGACTTGATGTGAATGAGCTTTGTCATTCACAACACTTAGTTTTTGCCAAACAAGTTCAACGTGGGGAAGTTCTTCTTTGCAAGACTCAAATCACATTTGTCCACATAAAGATATTTATTAATCATTCATCAGTGAAGCAGGCTCAAAACAATTAATACAGTTTGTTACATAAGCTTGATGAGGGTTCAGATCGCTGTCCTCATAGGTGCCTTGACTACCGCTTTGTAGGAAAGGTTCGGCCAGGCAGACCCAGTGACCTTTTAGAAGTAGGATTCTCTTACCTTTATACTTGACATTAGGCAGCAGAGAATCCTCCTAAACCCATAACAGGACTTTTAGAGCTTAAGTTTTGAGAGTCGTCTTTAAGGGTAAAGGCTGCAGGCCTCACTAATTCTTAAGCCCTGTTCACTGAGAAGTGTGTAGTGTCTCTGAATATTTTAGTCCGTCTACATTTCTTGAATACTGTAACTTTCAATAAATGACCGTCCCTTTTTAGCAAGAATCCCACCAGCCAACACACTACGGTTTTTCCCCATAAGAACTCACTTCTGACATTTAGTATACTAATTAGCGAATGTAAGCTGTTATTTGAGATATTTATAATGAAGTATTTATAGTAGCTGCTTCTGGAACGGGGATTCTGATTAGATTGCTCCAGGCTTTGCATTCTTGAGTAGGGCAACTGAGTGCCCTTAGACTTGAGTTTGAGCTACAGAAACATCTCCTCCTTTATGCTCAAGTATTTTAAAGGAACTGACGTTGTGACAGCAGATAATAATTTGTATTCTTTATGTCAGTGAGGCACCTTGTTCCATGCATACCTGCTTGTAATCATTTCCTGTCAGTCTCAGTTTTGTGGTGGTCCAGTGTGTTCGCATTGACCCTGTCTCCTGGTGGGGCCCCCAGTGCATTGTATTGTACGTGGTTTCGGTATAGTGACTGATCAGTGAATTTTGGTTGAATGAATGAATATTCAGAGTCCCCAGTGAGCAAGTTTTTAAACAGTCTTTTTATTTGATATTAATTTTCACTTTACAGAGAGGTTGCAGAGATCGAATTCATGTATTCGCATCACCCAGTTTCCCCTCTTGGTACCTGTTCATCACTACAGCGCATTTGTTGCAAGTGAGAAATTACCACTGGTGCATTACTGTTAACTAAACACCACGCTGTATTCAGATTTCACTAGTTTTCCCTAATGTCCCTTTTCTGCCCCAGGATGTCATCTAGGGTGCTCCACTGCATTTAATTATCTTGCCCTCCTAGTGTCCTCTGGTCTGCAGCGGCCTCTCAGACTACCCTTGTTTTTGACAGTTTTGAGGAGCACTGTTTTGTTAGAAGGTCAGCAGCTTTGTAGAATGCCCTTCAATTTGGGTTTGTCTGATGTCTTTCTCCTATTTAGAGTGGGGTCGTAGGTTTTTGGGAGGAGGACCACAGAGGTGAAGTGCCGCTCTCATTACATCACATCAGAGGTACACTCTAAACAATTTTATTTCTCATGTTTCAATCTCAGAATGGAGAGGTGGGGAAAGCAGGAAGGTGGAATTTAAATCAGTCAGTTTTGCCCTGGTAGAAATTGTGGTAAAGACAACTAAGGGAACTGAATCTGAAAGAAAAATGTAAATGTATCTGGGGGAATTCAGCCCTTGGTATTCCTGTCATGCCTCACTTTGGATGTTGGTGAGATGGTAATATTTACTTTATTTAAATGCTTGACTGATATAAATCAGACAAATGAAAAGGCCAGTGGTTTATAGATACACATTAAGGCAGAATTGCAATAATTTTTACAAGTCTCTCAAATAACCAGTTTTTTGAAGTGGGAAAAATCTTTAATTGGATTTTTTTTCTTCTTTCCTCTGCTGCTATGTTTTTTCTTTTCCTGTGTTCTTTTGCATTTGGGTTTATGTTTTTCAAGCTGAGCTAATGTTATTGAGAAACATTTCAAAGCATTTGTCACTGGAGTAGTTTATCCCTTAATTAGTGGTGAGGTGGTTTTGCAGACAGGTGACATACTCTAATGCCTTACAGAGACTAGTCTTGTTAGTTATTGATTACTGATGAATAAATTACTGCCATTTTTAATCATAAGAAAATTTCTTTTGAGGATAATTAATCAGATTCATGCATTTCTTAACCAGTGTAGGATTATCATCTTTTTTAGTTACAAGAATGAACCTGCCTGCCTCTGCCCTGGGTAAATTCAGGAGAGAGGAGACAGGTTTCTAGGTTTGTATTTTGATCTTTACTTTTATTAGGCAGATGAAAAGTATACTTGCTTAAAAATTACTTCAAACTGCCTTTCTTGTTGAGTAGGTTTTGAACTACCTGCCTGACAGATGGTGTTGGAAGTAATTACCGAAATCATGTGTTTACCTGTACGTGGACATGTGTTCACCAGATGCACTCTGTTTACCCAGTGCTGCTGATTTCTTAAAGAAATACACACCTTCTGGATAGAGTTGCATAACTCTGGAGAAGAGAAGCTGCTCCAGCCAGAGCTCTGTCTCTCTTGGTTGCAGGATCGGCTCTAGTCAGAGTGGTTGGTTAGGAAGGCCAAAGAAGCACTTTCACAACATTATTTACCCTTACATTTTTTGATTTATTAGCACTTTAATTTTACCCATCTACGGCATCATTTAAGAAACAGCCCCCCAGATTGTATATTCAACAGCAGTAACAGTGATCACTCTTTTATTATGATATATTGTATTTGTTTGTTTGTTATATTGTATTTTTTCTACTCAATATTTTTAGAAACGTGTTTTCCTGATTGCATGTTAAAGATGTACCCATCCTCCCCATTTCTATAGTGTGATTTTGGAAGTCTGGCTTTTGGATTAAGTGTTGATTATTATTTTTTTTCAACAACTCATGGGTAATTCCTGTACTCACAAAGATTGGAAATAGCTGCTTTATTTTATTTATTAACATCAAAACCTAATTTATGTTTTCCACCTCATTTCTATTTCACTTTAAAAAAAATAAAAAAAAACCCAACAAAACCTCAATGATAGTGACCCCTTTCGCATGTATGCCTTAAGTGTTCGGTTTTGAAACAGTACATTTAGCAGTCTGTAAACCCTGAGGAACAAGGAAAGTCATTGTTGCAAGATTTTGACAGGTGCAAAACTGTAAATAATTACAGGCCTGGGCAGAAGCTAGAACAGAAGTTGCACAGCAGCTGGCAGGCCTGACCTGTGACAGGTCTGACCTGAGTTAAGTAGCCTAAATTTCATGGCAAGCTCAGATTTGTTTTATAGTATGAAATTCACCTTCTGCCACAGAACGTTGCTAGTGATTCAGACTAGATACCAGCTGCAAAGGGAGGAATACATGCAGAATATGGAGAAAGAAAAATGCCCATTGAGCTACCTTTTGTACGACTTTGGGGCCAGATGGAACTTGTATAGATGAATTCTAAAATTGATTTACACTCTGACTGAAATAAATCACTCAGCACCAAATGGTGGTCTGGCTTTTTTTTTTTTTTACTTTTTATGTTACCTATTTTCAAAATATTAAATTTTTTAGTCGTATGAGCATATCCGAGTTCTGTATGAAGTTGTGTCTGGGAATACCTGAGTTGTAATTTTTTTAGGTCTTCACAGAGAACAAAGCAAATTTTTAATGAGATTTGATCGCCGTCGGGTTCCATCAGGCAGTTGCCCACCTTAAAAATACCAGATTCATTGCTGATCCATAAAGAGCCCTGCTCATTGCCAGCAGCTTCCCCCACCACACACCGTGTTTTCACCCCGGAAAGCTGCAGTGTGGAAAGGACAGGATTCTGCTAGAGCAGAAATAAAAAGCTGATGACTTGTGGGTCCAATCGAACCTATAGACGCGTTTTCTTTGGCTTGCACAGTGTTTTAAAAATTTGACAAATTCACATGTCAGAATCTGTATTTCTAGCTTCCTCAGAAACACTGATGATACAGTACTGGGCCTGCACTCCTGCAGTTGGGGGGGCTGGACAGTGGGCGCCCCTTTTCCGTCCTTCGGTTTGCTGTGGCCCTTATCATCCTGCTGTTCATTTGCTTCTGTTATCTACCAACAGACATTTGAGTTGATGCCCCTTGGACTGGAAACTGTGTGGGTTTACAAATGGACCACCTGAAGAGAAAGGACCACATTAGGAGAGATTGGTGGAGCGTTGATCCGGTTAGGGGTGGTTTGCCTTGTGCTCTCTTCCGTCCGTGCTCTTCGCTTTTTATTCGATGTAATACACTTGCATTGTTTTCCTCTTCACTGTAAACTACTAAGAACTTTGAGTTGTGACATTCCCCCAACCACCCGTGATGAAGGAAATGTCCCAGGTATCCGGAGGAGGAGTTTTCTGAATGATTACCCGTCCTTTAAGTCACATGTTAGTATGATTTAGTTTAATCAGCTAGCTTGTGTCCTTGTTTTTGGTAGTGATCAGCTTTATTGAAGGATGAGAGTTAAATTAGAAAAGGAATATAGACGTTTTTAAAGCTCTGGGTGTATTGAGAGTTAGGGCAAGTCATGGCATAATGCCATGGTGGGTGACTTCAGTGAGACTGACAGCACTGAGACCCTTTACAAAGTGGACAAGAAGAAGTGGAAAGATTCCAGAGATTAAAATTTTCCTAGAAAGGAGAGTAGAAAGTGTCTTTTACTTCTTTCCTCGTACCCTTATACTTTTTGGTGTTCCAACTCTATGCTTTCTCCTTTGTTTCTAATTAGAAAGAGAGAGGAGAAATGGGGAAGAGTTGAGTTTCATTTGCCTAAGAATCTCACTACTAAAATATATGGGAAAAAACCCCACCTCTATTGTAGGTTGACTAGGCACACAGTGAACTCAGAAGCTCGGTGGTTCTGAGGTTTGTTGAGTAAAGTTGGTACAGAAGGAGTGGTGTAGACCAGGAGTTGGGAAACTGTGGACTGCAGACAAATCTAGCTTACTGCCCGTTTTTGTAAATAAAGTTTTATTGGAACACAGTCACACCCATTAATTTATATACCGTCTATGGCTGCTTTGATATCATAAGGGCACAGTTGAAAAGTTGTGACAGAGACCATATGGTTTGCAAAATCTAAAGTATTTATTATCTGGCACTGCACAGGAAAGAAAATGTGATATTTTGGTGCAGAAGGTTCTGTCCAAAAAGAAAAAAATACCCAGCTCTTTTATGTGGTCTGTTATTTTTGTTGGAAACAAAGGGAATTAGATGTGTGATTGATTTTCACAATTTATATGGCTTTTTGATGATTTTGCAAATATTTTATATAGAGTTATTGTTCCATTTGAATGAAATGAAAATTTTATAATGCCTAGGACTTCAATGGGGCTATGATTTTATTATGTCATTTACAACAGCTGTTTCTGGAGAAGATTATAATAGCTAATGGGAAAACATGAAGTAATATAGTTAAAACATGATATAATTTTAGCAAAAATTAGTAAAATAAAAAATGGGTTGTGTTTGGGCTACAGCTTTTTTGGAGGGAAGCGTATAATGACAGTAAGTATAAAAACAACGATGTTACTTAATTAGCTTTAAACACAATATTTTCAGGAATATATTTAATGCACAGATGTGCACATATGGTCCATTATGGTGTTAATTTAAACTTTGAAAACTGCCAAAAGTTTTAGTTATTAGGGAAATAGTGGACTTTCATCTAATGATCACATTAAACATTAATAACCTTACGTTTTTATTGTTATTTTCATTTTGGAGAACATTTAAAAATAGCAGGCCTATATTTGGGATTCATTTAACATGATTATTGACTGTCTCAAGAATAAGCACTGTTCTAGGCACTGGGATTTAAGCACCAAATAAAATAAAATAGGAAATAAGAACTTCCCATTGCTGTTGCTGCAGGAGAAAAAAAACTCAAAATACTTTTGAGCTTCCATGGGCTGGGGGCTGGGGTGTGTGTGTGGACAAATAAACACTCCTCCATTCAGTTATTTATTGAGCTGTACCAAGTGCTCTTTTAAGTCCTGAGGATATCACAGTTAGTAAAGCAAATTTTTGACTTTTAAAAGTTGCTTACTTACTTTCTAGTTGGAGAAGAGATGTCCCGTGTAAGTTGGGTAACAAAAGCCATGAAGAAAAGGAAAGAAAGGTCTTGGGAGAGATATGGATGTAATTTTGGATAGGTGGTCAGGAAAGATTTCTCTCCTAAGGTGATGTATGAGCAGACACCTGAATGAAATAAGGTCATGAGCAGTGGGGATATGTGAGGGAAGAACATTCCATGCAGAGGTAATAGCAGTATAAAAACACTGGGATAGGTGTGTGCTTGGCAGTTCAGGGGAAAACAAAGAGAAGCCAACGTGGTTAGTGTCGAAGGAGCCAGAGGGAAATGGTGGGAGATGTGTTTGTTTTCTACTTAATGCACAGCCCTGAATATAGATCGAAGTAAAGTCACATGGGACCAAGCTAAATTCTGTATGAAGTGACAGCAGTATAAAGGTAGAGAGTAAGGGTCTATGGGAGATGCCCTAGACCAGAAGTCAGGAAATAATAGAGTCAATTTGCTCATTGTTCCTCAAATTAAATCTCACTTCTGTGAATCTCTTAGTGATTTACTCTTTCAAAATGGAATTCTGCACGGTATAGTCCAGTACCCTGAGGCCTGGATAAATTGTTGAATTTATGGTGTGCCAATACCCATTACAGGGTGGCCATCCAGTGAATTTGTAACAAAGAGTATAAGGTTTGGAATAAATGGGTCAGAAAGTCTGACTAAAATGAGAATAACAATTCACATTCAATTAAAATGTGCATAGCCTACAATAAATTTTCATTGTATTAGGGTTAAGGGGAGAGTAGAAGTAGGATGATAATTAATAGTTGTAAATTTAAAAGTCAGCTTTATTCCAAGTGTTAATTTTTCCTGGAAGTGTTTTACAAAACGGTCAAGTTCCTGAAATTGTAGGAACACTGATCATGGTATTTATAACTGCGAGGCATGCTAGGTAGCTGACCTCAAGTGTGAACTAATTAACTTAGGGCTTGTGTAGTATGCTTTAGCAAAAGTAGATATTTAAAAATAATTGACTCGTTTTTTTTCGTTTCATAAATGGCAGTATTTATGGTGTTTTAATTTATTTTAATATCACCAAGCACATTTTTATGGTGATTCTTTCAACTTTAACACAGGTGGGTATCAATAAGTGAAATTTTTTTCCGGCATAAGAGGATGATTAAGCTTATTCACCAAATATATATTTTATAAAGAACACCATCAATCACAACTATCATAAGGTTACTGTACTGGAAACAGTACAGGTTTCTGAAACTCAACAGTTAGTAATGATTATTGAAACGCCATACGAAGACAAGAAACGTGTAGCATTCGGAGCAGTATTTCGCTTGGAAGGCATGTGCCTGCATGGAAACAGGTTGGATTAAAAAAGTTCTTTTGCAAAGACTTGCTGGAGTTGAGGATGCATTTTTCCTTAGGAGTAATAATAGATATGGTAATTCGATTTTCAGGCAAACCCAAAATGTATTAGGAATCTCTATATTTCATGGATTTCTAGAGGGCTCTGGTACTGGTTTTCAGCAGATCCATTTCCAGGAGAAAGCTATAGCTCTGCTTTTCCTTGGTGTACCTGTATCAGCAGCGCACTCCTTCTCGAGTCTGTTCGGGGTCACTGTTCCATCGCTCTCTGTGTTGCTGTACCCGTGCGGTGGGTAAAGTAGTTTGTGTCATAGATGAGTTGCTTTATGAGTTGGGTCTACAGGTGAGGCCATTATCGACATCATCAAACATTTAATTCTGTCACTAGCTCTTCCAAGGCAGCAAGTCTTACCCGTGGGTCCCCATGGCCATGATTATCAGCCACAAGATAAATGAGGTGATGGGGAGGGCACGTCCCTGACCACCCATTTGTTCCCCATTTTATAGGACAGTAGGAGGTGGTGAAGGCCGGGCACAGTGGGCTGGGACAGGTGGGCCTTCTCTACTTAGAGCTCTATGGCGTGTCCTGTGAAGATTCCTTTGCCTTAATTTTGCTGCTTTATCAAGGGGACCCCCCCCCCCCCCCCCGCCCAGGAGCCATGCCTGGTTTGGGGAGGCAAAGCTGGACGTTGCCTGGAATGTTGTGTGGTGGGGGAGAAGGGGAGGAAAGGAAAAAAAATCATGCAGCCTAACTTCTTTTCCTTTATTACGTTATGTTTTTCTTTTTTTTAAAACCCTTTTCTGGTGAATTTGAGGTAGTTTTCAGATGCCAAATCGGCATCTGCCTACTTTTCACTGTCACATTTCTGTGAAAAATATCCTACAATTCAAATTTTAGTGAAACTAGACACACTTTTCTCCTTACTCCCGACTTTATTTCAGATTTGCAACATTTTACGTTTATTTTCTCGGACTTAAGTATTCATTAAATTCAGCCCCATCATTTTACAACAAATGGAATACCCTGAAGTAAATAACTATATTTAAATATATATGTGTATATCTGTGTTTATGTATATTATTGATATATGTGATACAAAGTAATAAATAATCCAGGAGTACAGCATCTGTCTCACCTGCTGTTCTCTTTATGATGTGAAGCGATGAGTCACATGAGTAATTGTATTACTTGGATAAAGTACTGGGAAGACAGTTTCACTTGCATAAGTCCTGTGCTGCATGTCATAAAGATGAAAAGTTTGAGCCATCTGTTACTTAAAAAAAAAAAAATTTACCCTGGTATACCACCTGGTGTTTAACTAGGCCTCGGGATTTGTACCAGTTACAGTACTGCTTCAGTGAACAAATATTGGGGTGAAGAGTGGGTAGGGTTTGGTGATTACTTCTGTGACTTGGGAGGGGCCTTTCCAGTGAGTCTTGAACAATGTTATTTGGATCATTGTTACTTCCTATTGTGGCTTGCCTGTCATTAAAAACAATTTTGTCTTAATTTTGAAAATTGGATGTGAGGAGTAACATTACACAAAAACAACATTATACAATGATGGAGATAATGTTCTGTGCAGCATGATTTAATTTGGAGCAGTGGATGGCCACCTGCTAGGCCTTTGTTCTGTGGCAGTCTGGCAAGTGGCCCCAGTGTTTTGGTTCTTTCATTGGTCACATGGCTGTTGAGATCCGCCTGGGTTAGTTGCAAGCCATTATTCTGGTAGCACAGAACGATGGAATATTTGACTGCTGGGTTTTTGAATTAAGAAAACAAATCCCTTTTAAAGTTATTATTCAGCAATCACAGACTGCTTTTAATGTGTTGATATAACATCTGAGTCTTTAGATTTTATCTAGGGGTAGCCTAGTGTTATCTGCAACATAAAAAAAAATCTAGTAGTATTTGGCATTATGGTAACTAGCTACCATATAGCACCTGTCTGCTTACACCCTGTAATTCAGTGACTAACCTGGGACACTTTTGAGAGTGACAGCCACTAATAATAATGCTGGGATAAGAGGCCTAGATGAAGACATATGGTCATTCTGTTTATAAGGCATGGTCATTTTTACCATCCTCTGTGATCAAGAATAACCAAATATTTCATACATATTTAAGGATAATTCCTATAATAAATTGCGTTAATTGTGGCTGATACAGTCCTTTTTATAAAGTAGGTGCTCAAATCAATATTTGCAAACAGAATAAATGTTTACATTTAAAAAAATTAAAACCCCCTGCCAAATATCTTAAAAAATATACATTTTAAAACAGCTTTGGATTAAAACTCTTCTCTGTTTTCCTGATATTCAGGATCGGTCTCAGGCTTCCCCATAGGGATGCTACCTATTGATCCATGATTTGAACTCTGAAATCATCTCAGTATGTGCAATATTATAAGGGTAGGGAAAATTGCAGTTGCCTATCGTTCTGTCTAAAATGATTTAAACTGACTACTAGTAGAGGGGAACATTTAGTCAACTGCTCATTATGACTTACCCTGGTAACTTAATTTACTTTTCCTTATTACTTGAAGTTGTTAAGCGATTCATTGGCTAACTAGCAATTCCTTAAATTTCTTCTGAGGAAATCAGGAAGCCAAGTCAATCAATTTAGTTGTTTAATAGTACTTCGAGATTTTCGTAGTGTGGAAGGATTGAGACTTTGGATAATTTTTTATGCTAAGTTTTAATCTTGTGTTTGTCAGTTTGAAACTTTCAACAATTTTCTCTCTCTATACAAGCCCTCATTTATTACTTATAAGACATAGAAAAGGTTGCAGGAATCTCTCTCCTTTTCTAGCTGAGGTAATAAAAAAGGTATTTGTTGCCCATCTGGCCATTTCATGAGATGAGTTGGATTTAGCTCAACCCTGGAATGTGGGTTATGGTGTGGGGGGTTTTGGAAAGTCAGTTGTGGTTTAGAAGGACTGTATGATGTGGGCTGGGAACTTTGGTGTTTTCTTCTGGTCCGAGGTAGGTGTTTTTAAAAGAGAGGTGTCAGAAGATCTTGGGTTCTAGACCGTGTTGACTGATTGGTCTACATCCCGTTTGTCCTGATCTCCCTGTTTCTGATACATAAGATTTGAAACATGTGCTGTTTACTCTTCTGTTTCTTTATCTTTTGTGTGTGTGTGTGTGTGTGTTTTGGTGATTTCATAGCTTGCTCTTTTTGCATCTTTCCCTGTTGCTTTTCTACCATTCTGGTCTGGTTTCTTTCTCTTGATCAGCTTTTTCTTTGTGTTCTAGGCCCTGCCTGTTTCACCTGAGTGAAAGAGTCCACGAAGTCTTCTTGTGTCTCTACCCTAATTGTTCGTGATATTCAGATACTGGTCATGAGGGAACTTCCTTGGGTGCTTCATGACTTTTATACAGTAGAACTAAATTCATGAGTAAGAGATTTATTTACTGGTTAATTATCTTTCCTTGGCTACTGCAGGTAAGGTCCAAGGGCAGGCATTTTGCTTTGTTTACAACTATATCCCCAGAGCCTGGAAGTATGCTAGGTGCCCAGGAACTTTTTTTTTTTTTAAAGACTAGATTAAAATCAATTTTGAAAAAGCGGGGAGAATCTTGCTGGCTCAGTCTGCAGAGCACGCGACTCGTGATCTTGGGGTTGTGAGTTCGAACCCCATGTTAAGGGGTAGATTGTATTTAAAATAAAAAAATTTTTTTAAAAAAAGAATAGAAATGCCATAGCTTTCTGATAGTTTACCAAATCAGATATTATTTAGGGAGAGTCAAGGAACTACTTTGCTTTACAGAAAACCTTTTGAACCTTGGCTGGTATTTGAACCATTTAATGAGGAAGGAAGTACTTTGGAGTGATTCTTCTTGTAATGATGTAAGTTTATAGTCTCTTTCCTTTCTAGCACTTGTAGTCCCTAGACTTGATTTTACTACTTTTATGAGTTAAGATCCTTTTTGTTGCAAGTAATAGAAATCTGAACTGAACCTTGCTTAAGCAATAAAGAAGTGGCTTATTCTCACAACGAGTCCAAGAAGGCTTTGGGAGTGGATTGGCTGAACTCAGTCTTGTCCTGAGAGACCCAGGTTTGTTTGTTCTTTCTCTTCCCTTTGCTTTCGTGGCTTCATCCTTATAGCTTCTTCTTTCTGTGATTATGAAGACAGGAGGAACAGTCAGGTCCATATATTTCTTGTTGATATCTAGTGGGAAAAAGACTGGCTTTCCTTTCCTTGAAGACTCAAGCAAGACTTCTTCACGTGTCATTGGTCCAGACTGACTTGAGACTGCTCTCCCCCGAACATTGGCAAAGGACGTGGAAGCTTGGGCTAATAATCATCTCAGGTGAAATAGATGTTGGGATCAACTGCACTACTCACTAAAGTCCCATGCGAATTAACCTTTATAAATACATTTTTAAAGACTGTTGATTTCCTGAACTCCAAGATAAGACTTCCCAGAGTAATTAGGTTCATAACCAAGAGGATGCTAGGTGAAGTCAACATTATCATCATAATTACTTCATTAGGGAAATTACAGCATTTAAATTAAAAAATGTGACAATTTTTGTTCTGTCTTCCCAAGTTTATTAAATAGACATGCTGCATTGTTTTTGTAAAGTAGAAAGTAGATATGTAGCAATTGGTTGGAACTATGACTCCCCCTTAAGTGTGTTTGCACTGATAACAATTGATGTGTTTAAATTATTTAAATAAAATGAAATCTTGTTGACTAGATAAGTGGAAAAAGATAACTAGGACGTAGGGAGGCTTACTTAAAACAATAAGTCAATATGGAAGGTAATGTGCGTCTGTCACCTTAACTTACTAAAAGGTTTCTGATTTACTTCAGTATACAGTAATGGATTATTTTGTTTGTCGAAGAATTCTTAGTAAATATTTAATAAGCGGCATGGAGGCATTATGATATTGTGAAGAAAGCACTGAATTACGAACTGAAATCCAAATTTCTCTAATTTTTTCACTGACATAGTAGGAAAGGATGGTTTCATTCAGGTTAGTATGCTCGTTTGCTCGTTCTGTAGTGTCCAGCTGCTTCCAGGACTTGAGAGTCGTTGACTGCTCATTCACTATACAGTGGAATGTTTCACCTGGCGAAAGTCTACTGGCCGACCTCTCCAACAAAGACCTGAGTGGAGACACTTTTCTGGTTCAGGTTTTAAAGATAAGTAATCATTTTTCTCCTTCAGAAGGTAGAGATCTTCTATGTACATTCTGTTTTCTGTGAGCACTCCCAAGTGCTTCTTTTTGCTTTAAGTAGTAGAGACCAACGTAAATTCATCTCTTATTTGTGTATTCCATTTTCCAGCTCACTTCTCTGAACCTCATTTTCCTAGTTTGTAAAGTAAGCATCTCTCCTGCAACACTCAGATTCTTCACGAGGATTGATGGCACGAGGCAGCACGTGCTGTGTGTGAAAGTTGCTCTGGAAAAATCTAAAGCAGAATGTTCTCTAGAAACACGGACAGGACCACCCCCTGAGACTCCTGTCTGTCATCTTACAGAGACGTTTGTTTCTTTTTTCTTTCCTTTTTGTTTGTTTCTTTGTTTGCTTGTTTTGGTTTTTTCCCTGTTGGAGGCTTAGTTGTAGTGACCTGGGTGTTCAGGACCTTGATGTGGGGGGTTGAAATTTGAACACTACAAACTGGAGGAGAAAGAAAGGAAAGCTGAATGTATTGCTTGTTTTTTAGTGGTCTGTTATTCTAACTTGTAAAAACCACAAGCTTTCCCTCTTATCACAGTTTTACAAGTGAATATACGAACGAACCAGAATTTAAAATATTACAATGAAACTTTTTCTTACATTTTTATTTGCTAATTTTCAAATCTACTAAAGTTTCTCCTTGTATCAGCTGGATGTAAAAAAAAACACATAGATTGCAGCTTTTTGGGGGGTTTTCAAAGAAATTTTATATTTTTCTAATAAAAAATGTAAATATTTGGAAATGAAAATAATTTCTAATGATGTCATTTGCTACCATGGTATTTTATATTAGCCTTGTTGAATTTTGGTGGGAAGTACTCCTTTTGGGGACAGATATTCCCTATCATAATCACAGATTTTTAGGGCTAGAATCAGCCTCAGAGTTGATCTTCTTCTACCCTTTCCATGTATGTGTGAGGAAATACAGCTCAGAGAGGAAGATTTGTCTTACTGTGCATTCATGGTGCAGCCATGACCCGAGTTCAGGTCTCTGGGCCAGGAGGGGTGCTCCTCCTTGGACCTTCTGAAGCTTACAGTTGTGCTCTCAGAAAGTACCAGTGAAGCTGCACATACACAGGGCAGCAGAGCAGACAGACATGTGTTCTGTGCTCTCTTCATGCTTTTACTCTTCCTGTCCTTTCTGGGGTAAAGCTGTTCATCAGTCCCCACAAAATACAGTAAATACACACGTGCTCATTGAAATCTCCTCCTGAATAATTCTGAATTATTTGGTCTTTGCATTGTCACTGTAGTGACCTCTGGCGAGGTTGGTCAGAAGCCAGAATACAGTTTTGTTTCTACAAGCGTGCATCGGGGTTCCTCCCGCTAACTGTGACATCCTGTTTACACACCATGGGTTAAAACCACTTTTAGGTGGCTTCTGAGATATATAGGAAGGTTCAAAGACTTTAGAGACAGCTACCACAGTGTTACTTTTCTTCCCCTTTTTGTTGACTGGGGAATTTCTGGTTATTTCTAGAGGTTTTTTTTTTATTATTATTATTAGATATTCATTTTATTTTTAACTCCTTTAGTATAAAATACACTAAGAGATTTAAAAATCACAGAAACGTATAGAGGGCAGTGAATTATTTTCAGGCAGACGTCCTTGTAGCCACCAGCCAGTGTAAGAACGAGTGTTGCTGAGCCACACTGGCGACCCTGCCCTATGTCCGCAGGTGCGGCTCTCTCTCGGCCTCCACAAGGGACCGAGCGCTGTCTTGACTTTTGTAGTCATCCCGTCTTAACGGCTTTGTCACCCACATCTTCTTTTTAGACAGTGAAGTTCAGTCCTGCCCCTGTTTAAAAACCTGATGCCTGTTTTAAATTTCTCTTAATCTACCTCTGTCCTCCTCAGTTTGCCTGGTGAAGAACCTGGGCCATTTGACATGTGGGCGTGGCAAAGCGTGGGTTGTGCTGCTGGCATATTCAGAGTGTAGCTCACCTGGTCTTCTGTCCTCTCTTCTTCCTGCAGCCTGGCCGCGGGCAGTGGGGCCTGGGCAGGGCTTTAGGATGTATTGTATTCTGTCCGTGTGTGTTGTTTCTTGTTTCTTGATGCGACCAGCCATAGATGCTTAATGTCCAGATTCATTCTTTCTTTGGGGTTTGGAAAACAGTGATATTTTATTTTATCACCTTATTTGTCATAAATTGGCTGTAATAATTTTATAAGATGATTCCCCCTCATCTACTGTTTATTCATTAGTACAGTTCACAGAGAAAGGCACAATACATTTTAGAGTCTTTTATTTACCCGATTTCCAAGATAATGAATTAGTTTCCTGTCATTCTCAGAAGGTGACTGATAACGGCTTTAAAAATTTTTTTTAAATTTAATTCATGATTAGAGACTCATGAATCAGGCTTCAGTTAATTGCAGTTCTTATCCAGGTTCAAATTGTCCCATCTTTGTCTACCATGCCCCTTTCAGGTTGGCTTTTGAGTCCTTTTGACTGTCCCTGGTACTCTTTGATAGCTTCCTTGTTCTTGGGCAGTATGATAAGATGTTCCAAGCTCATCACGTACATTTCCTGTCCCAGACCTGGGATCAGCCATTTCTCTAAGAAGCCCTGGTTTCTTTTCTTTTCTTTTTTTTTTTTTAAAGATTTTATTTATTTATTTGACAGAGATAGAGACAGCCAGCGAGAGAGGGAACACAAGCAGGGGGAGTGGGAGAGGAAGAAGCAGGCTCATAGCGGAGGAGCCTGATGTGGGGCTCGATCCCATAACGCCAGGATCACGCCCTGAGCCCAAGGCAGACGCCTAACCGCTGTGCCACCCAGGCGCCCCGAAGCCCTGGTTTCTTTGATGGAAAATGGCATTTCATAACCACCCCTTAGTACTTTGTTTCTTGTGTTAATCTTTGTCTCTAGGCCTTTTCAGCCTTTTCAGTGGAGAGACACACACACACACACACAGAGTCACACACAGATTTTACGATAAAGTACCTCATGAGCTCATATTGATATTTCCAGTTTACATTTAGGACTACAGGGTTTTGTTTTATTTTAATCTCCTTCCTTCTTGATCCAGAATTGGAGTTCTTCAGGACATTGGGGATGATAGAACTGGAATTGTCCTATAGTCTTCCTGAGTTTTATCCCACTTCACCATACAGTTTCAGAATAATAATACATTCGCATATACCACAATTATTACTGAAAAAATTAAAAAGACTTTTCTCAAATCCTCATTCTCCCCCTAAATATTTATAATGGGTGTTTCTATCTACATTGTCAAATCATATAGTCATTACATACTCACTCTTCTCTCTTAACACTTATTTGGTATTTATTCCATAAATAACCATATGTTAATGCTTGCCACTAGACAATATGTAAATATCCTTTTAGTTAATTTTTTGGTTGTTTGAAGTGCATTCCTTTTAGGTTCTTCAGGAAGGGTGTCTGGGAACCACAGTCCCTTAGTTTGGCATGTTGATGATAGTGCTCTTTATGCTCGAAAGTTAGTTTTGCTGGGTATAAAACCCTTGGGTCACGTTTTCTTTTTCTCAAGGAGCACTCCTTTCGAAGTCCAGTGGCAGCGTAATATTTTTCCCTCTTAAAAGTCATGTGCTCTTTTTGCCTAGTTGCTCAAAGGAATTTTTTATTTTTCTTCAGGGTCCAGTGATTTTATTAGAATTTGTCTTGATGTTGGTTGTTCTGGGGCAATATTCTCAGATATATAGTATAATCTTACAATAGTAAAATCTCTTAAATCTCCTAAAATCTCTTTTAATTTTTCTATGCAAGTGAAATCTCTTAAAAGTTTTCTATTTAAGTTTTCTTGAATTATAATTTTTAGTATTTATTCTTTGCCTTTGCCTTAGGTTGGTTTGTTGTTGTTTTTGTCCCTCTAGGAGCTTTTCTTATTCCTATGATGGCTTGTCTTTGCCTGTCTTCAGTAATTGCTACTTTCTCTTGAGTGCTGTGGTCTTGCCAAACAATTATAAGGTCTAGTAACTTTTTAGTAAATTCCTTTAGAATTTTATATATACTCAATAATTTCATTTGTGAAGAAGCTCTTTTAGTGCCCCCCTCCCCCCGCCTTCCTGGATTGTATCCCTTTTCTTTCCTTACTGCGCTAGCCAGGGCCCCTAGGACAATATTGAATATAAGTGGTAAGAGTGGGCATCCTTGCCTTGTTTCTCATATTAGGGAGAAAACCTGTTAGCTGTTGGTTTATTCTAGGTATTCTCTCTCAAGTTGAGGAAATTCTCCTCTGATTTTAGTTTGCAGTTTTTTTCATGAATGGATGGGGAATTTTGTCATATGCTTTTTCTGCTGGTATTGAGATGATAATTTGATTTTTCTTTGTCAGTATGCTAATATGTTAAATGTGGTTGTATTTTAGGAGCTTTGACTCTAGTTGTTTAGGAGGTGATAGAAGTGATGATAGGATCATGAGTGGCTTCCTTTTGGGAATAGGGGAGATGCTGGTCTTTTAGGTGTGATTTGGGGCCCTGTGGTGGCTTGAAGTCCTTTGGTCTCACATTTCTGCTTGGTTGCAGTGCTAATATGGGCGCACCTCTAAGAGCTGCTTTATACTGAGAGCTGAGCTGTGGCCTTACTTCTAGTTTGCTCTGGAACCCAGTTGCTGGGAAGGCAGGGGGATTTAAATCATTGTGCATCTTTTCTTAGGGAGGTTAGCTTTTCTCAGCTCCTTTCACCTTTGACTTGCAGATTTTCTTTGGAGAAGTCACCTTTTCTTTTTGAAGTTTTATACAGTTTGCTCCATGATTTGGGTTACTCACAGTCTCTTTCCCCAGTCTTCCATCAATGCTGTGGATTTACTCTGTGTGTGTGCGTGTGTGTGTGTGTGTGTGTGTGTGTGTGTATTTTTTATCTTCTCTGTAGAGTTTTGCAGGAAGGTGCTTCTGTTCATTTGGTTATCTCAGCCCTGGGATCAAACTACGTAATTTGGCTTTATCTTTTAGAAAGACTCAGAAGATAGTAATTCACACCCCTCTTGACAGCAGCTGTCCTTCCCGTTAGAACTTGCTTTTCTGCAAGTCATTTGTCTGCAGTCATTCTGAATATAATTTTCTTATTTTTTTTCAGGTCCCATTTCTTTTGTTTCTAACTTGAAATTAACAGATTTTAAATGTTATTTATGTCACCATAACAATCTAATTTTCTGTATGTGTAAAAATACAGATAATATGTAGTGCCTTGTTTATTAGTTCTGAGATTGAAAGGAGGTGACCTCAGTATAATGGACTTTTGGTTCTCTCTCTCTCATATGTGTGTGTGTGTGTGTGTGTGTGTGTAAATGTTCACTTCTACATCAGTAAAATATGCAGTTACTTAAAGGAGAAATTAATTGACTAATTTCAGTAGAATTCAGAGAAAAATCTCCAGAGGAATATGGAACTTCAAAATTAACCACAGATGTTGCCTCGAGCCTTAATAATTAAAAAAGCATCCTAAGAACTGACGTGCTTTGTTTGTACCGGTAAAGAGAAATGGATAATTAATGGAATTATGCAGTTAAAGTAAACTAGAGCTTTTCTTCCTTAGCATATATAACTTTGGATCCCAAATATTTCGTACTTGCTCCATTGTGATTGTTCAATAGCTATTAGTTGATTGTATAAAAACTTAATTGTGGCAGTCCTATGTATTGTTTTCTTGTCTCAGCCTTTTTATTGTTACTGCTGTCCCTCCTAGTGACATGGAACCTAGAAGAGGCAGCCTGAACATGTTCTTCTCTCTTAGGTGCCTGAGAGGTAGCACATAGTCCCTTTTTACATGACTGCCGAGCTTTAGTTTCTTCTTACTAGACAGCGGTGTTAATGAAGAAAACCTGTTTTTTGAATTTTTTATTATAGTATGTTTTCATTTTTTTAAGTCATGCTACTAAATGGTGAGTGCCATTTGCTTGGTCATTTCAGTTGATAATTTGAATGGATGTTAGTGTGAGTGCTGCAACGTTTGTCTTTTGGCTGGAATTGCAAACAGTGGAAGTTTGATGGTACCCCCCTGCTCCCCAGTGATGTTTTGTCCTTTTACGTTGGTGTTAGGGCATTTTCACATAGAATAGAGGGCAGTGTCTGTTTCAGTGAAATTGCTTTTCTTTCTGGAACTAGAAGTGAGCCAGTCGCCCCAAGATTTGTCTGACCAGCTACGTTAGGTGCTGCTGTAAAAATTGTTTTTTCCTCGTGAAGTTAAAAAAATAGTTGCATTTGTTATCAATAGCTTTCTTATCTGAGGTCAGATTAATTACAAGTAATAGCTGTATTACTTTTCTGAAGATGTAAAATAATTTTTTTTGAAGAAGGAGTAATGGAGAGGACAAAGTAGAGAGTTAAGGAGAAAATCGTGCTGTTTATAAACACTAAGAAAATAATTCTTAAGAATATGATAGTAATTCTTATAAACTGTTTATTTGATCTGTGAGAGTGAAACTCCTGTTAGGATTTACCATAAAATTCAAATTTAGATAGATGATGTTGACACTCATCATATGTAGTTAGTTCATCTGATTGGATCATCTGTTCTTGTTGATGAAAAAGATACATCCCTATTTAATGGTGGCTTCATTAAATTTTAAGAGACCTAAGCATGGCTTATTAATCACAACTTTAGTTAATGATTGACCCTAGCATTATTTCCTAGTCTTAGCTTTTCTTTCACTTATTAAATTGCAAGAAGTCTTTTGAAAATGTATTCTGTGGTGTGTTGTAATGTGAATCCCATCCTGGCATTGCCCTCAAGGAGCTCATGGTTCTGCACGGGCAGCGATCTCTGTTGCAAGAACTACAGTACGGGAAATCGGTGCTGAACGTTATGAATCGTTTGTCATAGGAACAGGACAGAGAATTTAGGGCAATGATTTTTCTTTTTTTCTTTCTTTTTTTTTAAATTTTATTTATTTATTTGACAGAGGGACAGCCAGTGAGAGAGGGAACACAAGCAGGGGGAGTGGGAGAGGAAGAAGCAGGCTCCCAGCGGAGGAGCCCGATGTGGGGCTCGATCCCAGGACCCCGGGATCACGCCCTGAGCCAAAGGCAGATGCTTAAGGACTGAGCCACCCAGGCGCCCCATGGGCAGTGATTTTTATGAATTAGGTAGTTCACCTAGAATATGTTAAAAATGGGTTGTCGATAGTGCCCAGAGGTACTCCTTTCTTTGCCTCTTGCCCCTCCAGTGAAACTTCTTGATCATGTGGGAATTAAAGCTTGCCAAAGCCCACCCAGTTAAGGCAGTTTTGAAGGAAGTTTCTCTCCTGTTGCCGGGGCCTGTAGGCAGGGATTTCATGGCTGTAGGAGTCAGTGGAGGAGACAGCTCTTACTTGGGAGCCCTTTTTATTTATGATTTTAAATAACAAAGTGCTTTTCTGTTACCCCCTCCAGGGGATCAGGTTTATATTAACACCTCTTTGGAAAAGTGGCTTTGAAAAAGGCATAAAGAACGCAGAAATCTTGTTTAGGAACTCTTTGTAAGTTTCTAATAACTTTTTATTCAGACCTATAAGCCAATTCTAAATGCAGGTGGGTCTCCCCACCCCCCCCAAACCAGGTGGGGATCTAATGGTACTCCAGCTCAAGTGGTATTCAGGGTGCATTAGAAATAAACCCAACTGCGCATTTTCCTTCCAAACTTTGAACCCTTTAATTCAATTTGTAGTTGGAACCCTATGTGTATGTTTCCCTCATTCCTTCCTCAAAATATGTAGATTCCTGTTGTAATTAAATTTTCGTCTTTCTTGGTAAATGTGATAATTAGAGTGAAGTACAGTGATATGTGCAAATTGGATAGTGAATTGAATGAATGTAAGAGCTGATCAGGGTGTCTCTTCTCAATGTCACTTTATTAAGGTCTTCTGATATATTCAAAGACTCTTGAGATTCCTTTCTTTCCCTTTTTCCTTCCTCTCTTTGTTTCTTTGCTCTGTCCAAGGATATTACCATCTAAAGTGTTTGCTATGAACAGAGTGTCAGGATATTGATCTTAGAGGAGGAGAACTAATTACACATTTGCTTTTCATTTTATGAAATGAATTCTCCATAATAGGAATATATCTGTCAGAAACTTGGGTTATTTTTTTGTGTTAATCCTTTTAAGGAAGGAGTGTTTTACTTACTTTAATTAGCTTAACAAGAAGGAAATGATTGATTCAAGTGGTAAGTGCTGGGCAAGTCTTATATGCAGTTTTAAAGGTGGTGAGGTATCCTTTATCCAGTGGTCAGATTTTCATGGGGCTCACGCCTCTTACTTTTCCTTGGATCCAGAAGTTACACAGAAAGTTACACAGAACCTTAAACTTCCTAATGTAGGGGAGGAAAAAAAATCCCCTTATCGATAAGTATGTACTTTCTTAGGTTCATCGACCAGGGCCTGGGAATCAATCTGATAAAAGATGCATTAACGGGGAAAAAAAGCATATTTAGGTATATAGGGTTATTCATAAAGAAATAGGACTCAGGAGGCCAGAATTTGGAGATTATATACCATCTTAACAAAGGTGATAAGGAGTAGAGAAGAGTTCAGATAAGGAGAAAGGGTTTGGGGTTTCTTGGGGAGAGGGAAATGATGGTAATGTGATTAGGAAATGCATGGTATGGGGCGCCTGGGTGGCGCAGTCCTTAAGCGTCTGCCTTCGGCTCAGGGCGTGATCCCGGCGTTCTGGGATCGAGCCCCGCTTCGGGCTCCTCTCCTGGGAGCCTGCTTCTTCCTCTCCCACTCCCCCTGCTTGTGTTCCCTCTCTCGCTGGCTATCTCTCTCTCTGTCAAATAAATAAATAAAATCTTTAAAAAAAAAAAAAGGAAATGCATGGTAAATCAGGGTTGTGTAGTAGGGTTGGTGGTGCATGAAGAGTCAGGCAGTCTGAGTTGTCTCTGGAGTAGTTCTCTTTTCCTGGTACTGGAGGGGGGAATGCCTTTAAGTGGAAATTTACATCCTTCTCTTAGCCTAATTGGGGAGGGGGAGGGTCTCTTTTCCTGAGCCTGCTGTTTCTTAATTGCCTTCAGCTCAAAATAATCTTCTTGCCAAAGTGCTGTGTTTTGTGGTGGCATGTACTGGTCCTCTTCAATGAGTAAAGTGGGTTCTAGGTGAGTGTTAGCATTACACCAGATTTTAGGAGGTTTTCTAATCCTTTGTGCCTGCAGTAACTTCTCCCTGTTTGAACTCAGAACACTAATTTTCTTTCCCAGTAATTCATTACAAAAATCCTAAGACTAAGGTATGTTTTATAATGTATGCAACATACTAGTATAGTGCTACATGCGTATGATTTATATACCGTTGTTTATATTTATAATCTGGATTCTCCCCCCCCTTTTTTATTGGTGAGTTCTTTGATTAAAAGTTTTGGTGGCCATTTTTTTAAGATTATAAAAAGTCAGTAAATTTATTCGTACTTATTAATATACCAACCTTGTACTTAAATGTCCATTTGTATTTGTGTTCAGTTTGCATATTTCAGGGTTTTTTTGTTCTTTTCAACTTCATGTGTATTTCTTGAAGCACAAATTCCTCTTGATATCTGACAAGCTTCTAAGCATATACTGTACACATAATAGGCACAAAATATTTCACTAATGAATTTGTGAAAATCATGTATAAAAAGAGGTTGTTGATTGGTCCTCATTTACTCCAGAAGTTTTATAAATTCGTTGCATGGCAGTTAGAAGTGGCGGTGGGAGAGTTGGATAGACAAGTTAGAAATGACATGTTGAGAGGTAAGAGCCGACAAAAGAGAAGAATCCATCTGTATGGCTTCCTGTGGTTATTTATGATGGGGCCACACAGCCTTACAGATCTCGGTATCCCCTGGTGTGGACGTCATTATATTGAAGCAAAGGGCAGTGATGGATGACTGTCAGGTCTGTCTTTACTTTGACCTTGGGCAAGCTATTTCATCTTTCTGATCCTCCATTTTGTCTTTTATGACATGAAATCACAAGGCTAGGAAGCTTTGGGTGTCTTTTAGAGATGTGAAATTCTGTACCTCCAGTGATTAAGGCAATCAGCTACCGGTTCAGTTAGATTCACCGTATTTTGTGCAATAGGAAATGTGAGCCTGCCGTACAAATATTTTAGAGACATTTCCTTTACAATGGTTACATATTGTTTTGACCAAACATGGTTTGGGATGTAGGCCAGTGGAGGGGATAAGGCTTTGAGGGTAAAAGAAGGCGAATTTGGGTGAATAAGTAGAAGCTATCTGAAGATGAACTTAACAAATAAGAACTAACGGGCAAAAGCAAGTGTTCTGTGATTAAACAGGAAACTGAAGTACTGAGCTCCGTATCTCCGGGGAAGTAAAGTAGAAGCCACGTGACCACTTGTAAGTGATACTGTAGGAAATATGGACCATTTGGGTAAAATCTGTTCGACTGGGCAACCGTCCCATCTAGGAGGAGCTCTACAAATGTTGGGAGCTCTTTGAGGTGACCCAGGGTGAGTTAGGAAAGTATATAAGGAGGAACATGCCATGAATGGTCTCCTCGACAGGAGTTAATCCTGGGATGACGCCTTTCCAGGAGTGGTCTGGATGCTGGGAATCCTTCCCCTGGCCTGTTGTAGTGGCAAGCTTTTAACACAGTGTCTGTTTTCTTCATTCTTTCTCCAACAGAGGTGGTGGTTGTTTACAAGTTGGAACGTTTCCTTGCAGGATTTTCTATGCATATGCCTTCTTAATACCTTCTTTGTATAAATGAGACATAGTTTCCATCCTGTTCTCTAACTTGATGTTTTCTCATAACCATGTAATATCGCTATCTATCCATGTCAGGCCTTGTAGTTCTCAATATAATAACGTTTATAATGTTCTTACTGTGTGCTAGCACTTTCTAAAGTGCTTTTTATATATTATCACATTAAGTCTCACAACTTCATGGTAAGAACTTCTATTACAAGTGAAGAAACTATAGCTCAGAGAGGTTAAGTAATTCATCTGTGGTTACACAGTAAACCGAGCCACCATTGCAACCTAGGCCGTCTGGCTTCAGAGTCTGTGCTCTCAGTCACTTCGCCACTGTGTTTCTCAGGTGACTGTCCTGTTCCTTTATATGCCTCTGTCACAGTTCATGGACGACTCTGTGGTTGGACTTCTAGTGTCCCCCTCCCCCTTCTTGCTACTACAGTATACCAGGTTCTGGTCTAAGTCTCAAGATACTTCTGTAAGAAAACGTACACCCAAATCCCTGTGTTTTTGAAAGCACACTCTTGAGGCGGGGGGGGAGGCAGAAGGGGGGCACACTATTTAAAAATTTTGAAAATTGTGTAGGAGAGGAGAAGATGAGAGGTGCTGTGAGGAGGCAAGCAGTGAAGGGAGCGGTGGTGCTGCCGTGGCGTGCCACAGCTTCAGTGAAGATGGTCCACAAGCCGGGACCGGCAGGAGGAAGGGAGGCGACCACATGGACTTCTGCGTAACAGTGGGTCAGCACGGGGAACGGCCTAACGTGGGTGTGTGTGTGGCATTTTCCAGGAAGACTCGGAAGGCCTGCGTAGCTGGAACAGATCGAGTGAAGAAAGAGTAGTAGGCGTCCCAGGAGATGAGGGGAAGGAGGGAAGGGAGGAGGGACGCTGGGGTGGGGGGGCAGAGCCTTGTAGGGCATTTTGAAAACCTTTGCCTTTTAATCTTTGTGAGATAATGAACCATAAGAAGATTTTGAGGAGAGGGGTGCTTTGTTCTGGCTTACATTTTACAGAGATCCCTCTGACTGCTGTGTTGAGTCAGAGTAAACGATAAGGGGACAAAGGTAGAAGGACGCAGGGCAGAAATGTTTCTGGCTTTGACTAGGGCGGTAGCCGTGAGGGGGTGAAATGTGGTTGGAACCTGGGCATCCTCCCGAGGTCCAGTGAGCGGGGTTTGCCGATGGACTCGGTATTAGAGAACAGGATGTAGTAAGAATAATTCTGTGAGTTTTGGAAAAACAACTGGGAGGATGGACTTGCTATTCACTGACTTACCATTAACTTGGCCAGGTGTCTTGGTGCTGAATTTCTGAATCAGAGAAGAAACCTGTGGCTTTCAGTCCTTCTGATACAGCCTTTAAGCCACTAGCGTTGGAAACCAGATAGTATGGCTGCTTAATTGTCTTGCAGGGTTGAGGTTCCAGTTTTAGAGCAGTGGAATGTATGTCATGTCAAGCTGCCTTTCCATGTGGCATAACTAGCTGTTGTCAGTATATTTCAGGGTATGACCCTTAGTTTTGCAGATTCAGAAACTTGATTTTTTGTAGACTGGCCTAGAGTTAAATGGGCCCGGGGACCGAATTCATAATAATCAGTCTCACTAATTCAGTTTCTTATGTAGGCATTTCTGACCATGGTCAATAGCAGAATTAGAAGGATTCCCCCCATAGCCCCCCATTTCTGAGGAAATGCTAATTTCCTGACTTGCAGAGAGAGTGACTTTTAGCAGCTAGCCAGGCAGGATTCAGAGAGAAACCTCTTGGTTCTGTTTGGAGCCATGAGGCTGGTTAGGCCTCCCTGGTGCTTTCTTACGGTGCTTCTTTCTTGGCTTCTGCCCAGTGTGTGAGCACATCACCCATTTTCTGATTTCCTTCTGCTGCTTCTCATCCCTCCTGTCTTTGGTCTCACCCGCTTTCCCCAATGACTTTTCTCTTGTAGCTTCTTTTTGAAACTTGTTTGCAATTCTAATTGAAATTCCATTTTTCTATAATGATCCAATTTTCTTTATGCCCTTAGCCTCTTAACAAAAGTCCATGCCGTTGGTAGTTATACCTCAGTGGAGCTGGGAAAAAGTCTGTGTCCTATGCTCACCTTTCTCCCCCCTTAATTTAAAGTCTCAGGACACTTTGTTCAAACAAATCTGTCACAGATCTTTGATACATGAAGCCACACACAAGCACAGTAACAGGTTGTAGTGGACGAGGAGGAGGAAGACCATGGTCCCCTTTGCTCAGCCTCCTCTGTATCCCTGACTGCATCCCTCAGGGACCTCGTTGGATGTCAGGGTTACATAGCACTGCTCGTGGAGAAGACTGTCTGGCCTTCACAGCTGGGTGCCCTGGAGTCTCTTCGCGGGGATGCATGCTGATTCACCCGCAGCTCTCCTTGCCACCGCCAGACCTCCGTTCTTCCCCTTCATGCAAAACAACCTGAGTGCTAAAGCCCATTTTCTCCTCTTCTCACCAGACTGTGAACTGCTGGAGAGCAGGGACTATCTTTTATCTTTCTTTGTCCTTGTCTCTGGCATGTGGTGAGCGAAGGAGTGATAGAGTGAAGCAGTGAAATGTTGCATTATTGACTTTATTGATGAACAAAAGTTCTTATCAGTGAACCCAGGAACTTGTACTGGCGGTAAGCGTAAGAAAGGGAAACTCATTGGAGCTGAACTCAAGTGGGAATTTCTTGCCTGGTTTTGTCTGGCCAGTTTATCAGGGTGTGGTAGTTGGTTGTGCCTCGATTCACTTTGAGAAATGACTGCTCTGTCTGTGGTCATCTGCCCCGGTGCCTAGTCTGCTTGTCACCGTTACAGATGTTGAGAAATTTTTACCCTTTGGACTCTTTTGGGTGCAATGAGGACTACTGCCCTTTCAATAACATTCTTTCTTATGGGGCATAAAATGTGCAGTTATATTCTAGTTTTTGTTTAGTTAAAATTGAGTCTTGAGATCCCAAGACGATACCCCAGTTACTTTGGATTTGAATGTCTGCAGGGATCTCCAGTTACATAATTGAATACATGTTTGGATTTTTTTTTTCAGATTGATAAATCCCATCAAGTCTTAGAGTAACTTTATTTTCAGCTTTTGGCAGCCCCTAGCCCAACTCTCCACATCCTGATAGTAGTTATGTAGGTAGACAGTGGCATTGCTATAGACCACTTCTTCCTCAACTGCTTGTTCCAAAATTAGAAAAGGCGTCATGTTATGGAAGTTTGTCACACACATAGATCCTAATTTGCTGAGATATTTTTATGTGTTTCACATGGCTACTTGCCTAACTATGAATACTTACCATAGATGTTCTCTTCCTTGAATATTTTAGTGCAGAAAATACTCACATGCAGAGTAATGAAGATGGTACTTGCTTTGTACAGAAACAGATTAATTTGACTCTTTTTAGCGCTGTTGTGAGGAAGAGATTTTATGATTATAGCAGTATGAGTTTAGAAATGTAAAAATTAAGGGCTCCTGGGTGGCTCAGTTGGTTAAGCGTCCAACTCTTAATTTCAGCTCAGGTCATGATCTCAGGATTCTGAGCTCAACCCCTGCATCAAGCTCCATGCTGGGCATGGAGTCTGCTTAAGGTACTCCCTCCCCCTCCCCTTCTCTTTCTGCCCCTCTTCCCCCAAAGAAATGTAGAAGTCGGATATATATTTAAGAAATATTTTTTCATGAAAGAAAACTTTAGATGAAGACCTAGTCATTATTATGAGTATTTATATTGACTAAGCATCAAGTTGCAGGAAGGATGTAAGGAATAGGAGAAAAGAACATGGAGAGAGGAGCAGCATTTCCTCCCTACCCACTACTTGTAGAGAACTGTGTTTTTCTTGATATATACAGGAGTTTATTACTCTGCTATTATTAGATTGTGCACAAAACTCAGGAAAACAGGAACTGTCAAATACTGTGTTTCTACTTTGAAGACATTCGATATATTATAATCCCTATAAATTTCTGTGTGGTTTTAATCAAGAAGTGATTGCTCTAATTTTTATTACATGGTCAAAACCCAAGTTTGATTTATGTCCTGAGATCTGATCTTCAAGGGAAAGAGAATCTTGGGCGCCCATCCCAGCTCCAGCACTAACTCAAAGTGTGGACTTTGGGCCACAATTATTACATCTTCTTGAATCTCAATTTTCTCTCTCTCTCTTTTTAAAGACTTTATTTATTTGAAAGTGAGAGCGGGTGGGGGGGGAGAGAAAGAGAGAACGAGTGGGGTGGGGAGGAGCAGAGGGAGAAGCCGACTCCCCGGTGAGCAGGGAGCCCTACGTGGGGCTCCATCCCAGGACCCCGAAATCATGACCTGAGCTGAAGGCAGATGCTTAACCACCTGAGTCATCCAGGTGCTCCTCAACTTTCTCTTTTGTGAAATAAAACAAATGATACTATACCATCTTTATTGTATATGCTTCTGTGAATTTTAAGATTCTGTACAAATTATTTCTTGTATTTAGTAGTTGGCAGAAAAGAGGGAAAGGTTTCCTTATGTTTTCTGCATTACTCGAGTCAGTGCTCTAGTCAAGGATATGTCTCTAATTTAGAAATATGTTTCAAGAAAATAATGATTATATTGAATTAACTTTACATGTAATTTTTGTTTTAATTAACATTTCAAGGCTATCTAAAATGAGGACATAGAAATTCATGCTACTTTAAAGTTTCTTAAGGTATTTTTGTTACCAACATTCATTTTGAAGGATAAAAGCTTTTAAAAATGTGTCTTTGCTGGGTTTGTTTCTAAAGAAATTGTTTTACAGACTTTTATTAGCCTGAACAAAGCTCACTATACAAAAAGAACAGGATGTAAGAAGGGAATGTTTAGAACAAGAAGACTCAGAGAAATTGTGTTAAAACTTTGCCACTGTATTTGGTCACATATAAAATGTGGCATTAATATTCCATAACGGGGCTATGATTTTTGCTTTGTTTATAGTTCTGGTCCACTCTAGCATTTTAAATCCAAATTCAGTAAAAGCATGAAATAGTATTTTAAATAAATTACCTACTAAAGCATCTCTATTTTGAACTTTTCCTCTTAATTTTCTGGTGTTCTGCCTACTCTCTTAAAATCAGCCTTGGACTGTTTTATGACCTGATTTAGTGTTTATAATGTCACCAGAACACTTTCCCTGGATTGTTACACATATTGGCTGCACTGTTTTCAAATATAGCTAACGATATAATGGTTAACTTGATGAAGTGCCGTGTAAGTGCTAGCCGTGATTATTACTGTTGTTAGAGTATGGTTGGCGGTGGTGATATTACCTCCTTTTTGTTTTCCACACGGACATTCTTATTCTGTGGACATGTTTCTACATCTCCAAAGAGCCTTAACGTTTTGTACTCAAGTGGATTCTCTCCACACCTTTAGGGTCTGTTCTATCCACTGTTTTCAGCTGTCATGTTAGCATACATTTGGAAAGTCTCCCCCCCAGCTTCGTTCCCAGCTGGTGACTTGAATTTCCAGAAACTTGATGGGCATTAATGGAACCTCAGATTTAGTGTGTCCTTTGTGAATTTGTTGCCTTCTATCTCAGTACTCAGCCAGCTGCTTCTTTGAGCCAAATCTGACCTGGTGCCTATTTTTGTGAATGAAGCTTTATTGGAACACACACACACACACACACACACACACACACGTGAGTATTATGTATGATTGATTTTGCATTAAGGTGGCAGAGCTAAGACTCTTCCAACAGAGGACCTGTGAGTAAAAACCTAAACTATTTACTATGTAGCTCTTTATATAAGATGTTTGCTGATCCCCCTTAGACCTTTGATTCCTCCTTGGGGTTGCCCTCAAGTATATTCTAGCAAGAAAGCTAATTTCCTTTCCTTTAATCTTTCATTTTTTTGATCTTCCACATGCATTCAGGCGTCACATCTTTTTGCCTAGAGTATTAAATAAATTTCCTCACCTCTTGCTTTCTTTACCCCTTGTGTTTCATTTTATATCTTGCCACCAGTGTCATATTCTTAAAATTTGGTTCCACTCTGTGTCCACACTGCCACCAAACACTTTCCCGTTGCCCACTAACGTAAATAGAAACTCTCCAGCCTCTTTCTTAAGTCTCCTTCCGTAATAGAAGCTTTACCAGTCTCCCTAATATAGGAATTCTGTAGTGTAATACTTTCCTCGTACTTTTTACCTTCTTCTCTTTGTCCATGCTGGAACAGCTGCCTGGTGCTTTCTCTGCCTCCAGTCCCACCTTCTCCTGCCACGGTCTGCCCTTAAAATCCCCGCAGGTTTGTTTGGAAGCCTTGTACTATCTTTCGCTGTCTGCATATTCCTTTCTTCTCCATGATACAAATGCTGCCTGTGTATCTTTCTGACACTAGGGGCATTTTATTTGCTGCTGGGTTGTTGATGTTCTTTTACATCTCATCCATCATAAACCAGAAGCTTGTGGAGTACAAAGTGCGTGTCTTCTTCTTTACTGTGTTCCCTTAAACTTCCGGCATCATGTCTTACATGAGCTTCATAATTAAGTAATTGAGTCACATTGTAGGAGGCAGGCCTTTTAATTTGAATGTAATTATTGGTGACCTTATAGTCTCCCTGGGGTGTTTGCTGTGATTTTAGTGTTGTAGCTAAAATGTTTGAGGAAACCAGATGTCACTTTCTCGTATAGATTGTTAATGTAAATGGAAAAATGTTTTGTTGTTGTTGTTTGAATAAGGTATTTCACATTTACCAGAAGAAAACTATTTGTGTGCGGTGATGTGCATGGTACTGATAAAAAAGTAAAACCAGGTGGTAGATCGAGGCAGTAATTCTCTTGGATCTGTTAAGCAATGTATCAGACTCAGGGTTTTTATTGATTCCATTAACAAGTCCCCCCCCCCCCCAGGATTCCAAATGGAAAAATTATACCAAAGCTCTCTAATAAGTTATTGAAATGAAACACTTACAGATGATGTTCACATGGTATTTTCTTCTCTACTTATTCATTTAATCACTTTTTGCATACTTTCCAAAAGGTTTTGATGTGGCTGTCGATCACAAACAGCTATTTCTGTTAATCCCAGGGGTTTTTTTTGGCCTCCAGTTCTGAGTTTGTACTCTTGAGAAGCTTGAAAAAGACAAGAGTGCCAGGTGTAGAGACTTTTCACTTCATAGTGGTGTATTCTAAAAGTTACATGTCCCGAAACTGGGCTGCTGATACCCTTAACTTCCTCAGTTGGTTTTAGAAAGGTAAAGATTGCCAGTGGGGCCAGGAACACAGTTTGGTGCATGAAGCCTAGTACCCGAGCATCCAGAAAAACAAACAAAAAAAGGAAACAAAGCATGACTATACTTCAAAACCCATATACTTGAAAAAGAATTGAAGACTTGAAAATTTCATTTTTAAAATGGCAAAGGATGTGGATACTTTCTAGAAAAAGATACCAGTTCTGCTTGGTTGACCACTGTCTTCTAGCACACAGTCAGTGTTTGCTGTATACACGTATGCCAGATGAATGAGTAATGCCTAAAATATACCCCAGCCCCTCCTAAGTAAAGGCATGCTAAATAACCACACCTGTATACCTTTGAACCAGCATTTCTACTAATTAGCATTTATGCTGGGGAAATAATTTGATGTCTTAGCATGGATTTCACATCTAGGTTTCCATAATCCAGAAACACTTTCTCAAATATTCAAAGATACCTATCCATGTATATATGTACATAGGTATGTATATACATATGTGTATGGTGTGTATATGTTGTATGTATATGCATGCTCATTGTAAAATAATTTATAATAGTGAAGGATTGGAAACAACCTAAATGCCGATCAGAACAAGAATAGTTAAGCTATAGTATATCCATATTGTAATGGATAAAAAGGATGAGATTGATCTTTAGGTAAAGATGTGAAAGGAAAGATACAAGATGTATTTGTAAGGAAAATATAGTTTCATCTTTATGTGTAAGTACTGAACACAGGTCTAGTTACACATTAGACTTGCACATGTGAGGGCTGGGCTAGAAGTTAGCATAAGCACCCTGTAAGCTTAAGTGTAAGTCTCTGGGGAGCAGAACTAGGCAGATGTGGGAATTCCCAGGATAGAAGGGATATTATACCTTCTATTTTTAAAATTTCTGTTCAATTTTTTAAAAAAGTATATTTTACTTTTATATTGGTCAAAACACTGGGAAGTCATAGAATGAATTTTAGGAACATTTTCATTAATATTTAAAATAATCTGTTTGAATGGATAACTTGTCTGTCTAGAAAGTGGCTTTTCTTTTTATTGTGTTTAATTAGCCAACATATAGGACATCATTAGTTTTTGATGCAGTGTTCAATGATTCATTAGTTGTGTTTAATACCCAGTGCTCATCACCACACGTGCCCTCCTTAATACCCGTTGCCGGGTTACCCCATCCCCCTCCCTTTTGTAACCCTCAGTTTGTTTCCTGGAGTCCAGAGTCCCTCATGGTTCGTCTCCCTCTCTGATTTATTCCCATTCAGTTTCTCTCCCTTCCCCTGTGGTCCTCCACACTATTCCTTATGTTCCACATATGAGTGAAACCGTCTGATAATTGTCTTTCTCTGCTTGACTTATTTCACTTAGCATAATCACCTCCAGTTACATCCATGTGGATACAAATGGTGGGTATTCATCCTTTCTGATGGCTGAATAATAGACCACATCTTCTCTATCTACAGTAGCCAAACTGTGGAAGGAGCTGAGATGTTCTTCAGTAGAAAGTGGCTTTTAAGCATGATTTATGTCCTTGAGAATTCTGTATAAGTAAATTTTTTGGTTTTGTAATGGGATGATAACGAAGGACATCAGGTTGGATGGCTGTCGTATTCTCTAATGGTATGATCGATAGATGCGTAGTGCAGGAGTCTTATTATAATATGTTTTCTTTCAGCAGTTGTAAGAAAGTCTGGTTTCATGGTAGAAGGGCTTGTTAGGATTTGGACAACTTACATGCACTAACGTCAGTTTCCAAGGGTACACTCGTGAGCAAAAGAATCACACTGTTTTCCATCTTTCAGAAAAGCTCAAGAGGAGAATAAGAAGATAGTGCTAGCTGGATGTGTTCCTCAAGCCCAGCCTCGACAGGACTACCTTAAAGGACTGAGTATCATAGGGGTAAGCTCGTACCTGAGGGGGACAAAAGAACATCTTAGGCTGTTGAGACATGTACTAGGTCCACATTTGATTTGCTCTTTCTGCGTCACTCACAAGCTGTGTTACACTTCCGACTATCTCTCCTCAACATACTGACCCCATTGCTGTTGAAATTTTGTCATGTCTTTGTAACTTTTTCACCTTAGGGCAAAAACATGTTCTTGATTCTCTCGTAAAGAAAAAAAAAAAATTACCAAACACAATAAGAAGCCATACAGAATTTAAGTCGCCTCCTACTACCTGGCCTTTGTCTGCCTGTCCGGTACCATTTCTTGCCATATCATTATAATTTTCCCATCCCACTGAACTCCTTGGCATCCCCGCAGTACACAGATGCGTGTTTTTGGAACGTGTCCCTTCCCTTACACTCATCCTCCGAGCCATACTCCACTGTTACCCACTCTGTAAAGCATCCTCTGACCACTCAGTGCGGTCTGACCGTCGTCCCGTGCCTCGGTTCTCTTTGCCGACTATGCTTACCTGTCCTCTGCCCTCTCAGCATCGCACAGGGTGGTGATTTTACATTCACTTGTCTAATTTTTTGATAAAGGCCACCTTTCTACTTAAATTACTAACTTCACAGGGACCGCTTTCCCATCTTTTTTCAACGCTGACCATGTTTCCCCAACTTTTCCGTGATGCCTGACATACAGTAAGCACTAAGTGTTTGGTGACTGACTGAAAGGATCTTCGTGCTCTTAGCATCATGACGTCAGGAGACTTGCTGTCTGTTATCGGTCTTATTCTGTGTGGCCATCACTATTCACGAAATGCCCGAAGGTAGTTGGCATTCAGTCAGTGTTTGTTGACCACGTGGTGGTGCTTCATCCTTCCCACCATTCTTCTATGGCTGCACTCAGTATGCTCAGGAATCCTGTTTAAAAAATGGCTTTATTAATTAAAAAACATAATATAGAGTACACTCATAGAAATAGTATATGAATAATTGGCATCTGGAATGAGATTTATTAGATTTTTCCTTACAACAGTACTGTTGACAACTTTTGTTTTTTTATTTTATTTTATTTTTTTTTAAAGTAATCTCTGTATCCAACATGAGGCTCGAACTTACATCCCCGAGATCAGGAGTCCTATGCTCTACCAACTGACCCAGCCAGATGCCCTGCTATTGACAACTTTTAATACTGTATTCTCAGTGTAATGAACTTGTTTTCTGCTGTCAAATCCTTGCCCCACTAGCAAATTTAATAATCTTTGAACAAACAGTCTCGTGTTAAACAGAGCCTGAATGTTTGAGAAGTTTAGTTTGTTTTCACCATTTGTCCGTTTACTTTTTGATTTCTCTTGGTTTAAGGAATGACATGAATATGGACTCCTGAGTTATCTATTCATGTGAGACTAACTTTCCCCATAAACATAGTCCTGCTGTGTCAGGGAAATAGGAAACTCGTTAGAATTTCGTTTTAGGATGGAATGCAGTAAAAGCATAGGTTTCATCTTAGATTTCATCTCTAAGAGTTAAGTTGCTGAATAATTTCTTTAGTATAATTAGTATAGTATAGTACAAGGATAATTTCTTTAGTATGACAAAGCCTCTTCTCTGTGTGTATTATGGTAACATTTTCCTGAACTCCACTGTGTGCAGTGAAGAGCTCAGTGTATGTTAGGATGTAGGGGAGATTCTAAAGGAGCATGCCCCGTGCTGCTGATGGGGAAGATGATTTTCAGGGATGATATAAACTTGTGGCTTTGGCAAATAATATCACCCCCCTCCCCATTTAGTCTTGCACCCTTTTAGTTCTGTCATCGAATCTCATTTAATTACCACTGAAATTCTTTAGATTTATGTATTTTGCTTCTTTATAATTAGAGAAGTAACTTAAGATCACATATTTAAAAATGGAACTGGAACCCAAAAGACTCCACCCCCAAACTATTAGAAGTTATAGAACAATTCAGTAATGTGGCGGGATACAAAATCAATGCTCAGAAATCAGTTGCATTTCTATACATGAACAATGAGACTGAAGAAAGAGAAATTAGGGAATCCATTCCATTTACAATAGCACCAAAAATCATACGTTATCTTGGAATTAACTTAACTAGAGACCTAAAGGATCTATAGTCTAGAAACTACAAATCACTCTTGAAAGACATTGAAGAAGACACAAAAAGATGGAAAAATATTCCATGCTCATGGATCGGAAGAATAAACATAGTTAAAATGTCTATGCTACCCAGAGCAATCTACACTTTCAGTGCCATCCCGATCAAAATACCAAGGACATTTTTCAAAGAACTGGAACAAACAGCCCTTAAATTTGTGTGGAACCAGAAAAGACCCCAAATCTCCAAGGAATTGTTGAAAAGGAAAGACAAAGCTGGGGGCATCACGTTGCCGGACTTCAAGCTATACTACAAAGCTGTGATCACAAAGACAGCATGGTACTGGCACAAAAAGAGACACACAGACCAATGGAACAGAATAGAGAACCCAGAAATGGACCCTCGGCTCTTTGGGCAACTAATCTTTGACAAAGCAGGAAAAAACATCCAGTGGAAAAAAGACAGTCTCTTCAATAAATGGTGCTGGGAAAATTGGACAGCCGTATGCAAAAGAATGAAACTTGACCACTCTCTCACACCACATACAAAGATAAACTCCAAATGATTGAAAGGCCTCGATGTGAGACACGAATCCATCAAAATCCTAGAGCAGAACATAGGCTGCACCCTCTTTGACATCGGCCACAGCAACTTTTTTCATGACACATCTCCAAAGGCAAGAGAAACAAAAGAAAAAATGAACTTGTGGGACTTCATCAAGATAAAAAGCTTCTGCACAGCCAAGGAAACAGTCAAAAAAAGTAAGAGGCAGCCCACAGAATGGGAGAAGATATTTGCAAATGACACTACAGATAAAAGACTGGTATCCAAGATCTACAAAGAACTTCTCAAACTCAATACAGGTGAAACAAATAATCAAATCAATAAATGGGCAGAAGATATGAACAGACACTTTTCCAATGAAGACATACAAATGGCTAACAGACACATGAAAAATGTTCAAAATCATTAGCCATCAGGGAAATTCAAATCAAAACCACACTAAGATACCACCTAACACCAGTTAGAATGGCAAAAATGGACAAGGCAGGAAACAACAAATGTTGGAGAGGATGTGGAGAAAGGGGATCCCTCTTACACTGTTGGTGGGAATGCAAGTTGGTATAGCCACTTTAGAAAACAGTGTGGAGGTCTCTTAAAAAGTTAAAAATTGAGCTACCCTATGATCCAGCAATTGCACTACTGCGTATTTACCCCAAAGATACAGACGTAGTGAAGAGAAGGGCCATATGCACCCCAATGTTTGTAGCAGCATTGTCCATAATAGCGAAATCGTGGAAGGAGCTGAGATGCCCTTCAGCAGATGACTGAATTAAGAAGATGTGCTCCATATATACAATGGAATATTACTCAGCCATCAGAAAGAACGATTACACAACATTTGCAGCAACATGGACGGGCCTGGAGGAGATTATGCTAAGTGAAATAAGTCAAGCAGAGAAAGACAATTATCATATGGTTTTACTCATTTATGGAACATAAGAAATAGGAAGATCGGTAGGAGAAGGAAGGAAAGAATGAAGAGGGGGTAAAGAGAAGGGAGAATGAACCATGAGAGACTGTGGACTCTGGGAAACAAACTGAGGGCTTCAGAGGGGAGGAGGGCGGAGAATTGGGATAGACCAGTGATGGGTAGTAAGGAGGGCACATATTGCATGGTGCACTGGGTGTTATATGCAAGTAATGAATCATGGAACATTGCATCAAGAACTGGGGATGTACTGTATGGTGACTAATATAACAAAATAAATATTATTTAAAAAAATAAAAAGTAAAAATGGAACTAGAAAGAATATTCATAATTCCATCACTGAAACACAATAATTATAATTTTGCTTATCCCCTTTAACTTCCTCCCCCCATTGTGGGTTGGTTTTTTAAGTTATTTTTAAAAACTTTTATTTATTTATTTATTTATTTATTTATTTATTTATTTATTATTTTTTTAAGAAATGTCATCTCTACACCCAATGTGGGGCTTGAACGCACAACCCTGAGACTATGAGTCACATGCTCTTTCAACTGAGCCGGCCAGGTGCCCCCCACAAAGGGCTTTTTGTTTTAACTTCAAATCAAATCAGTATGTTGTGAAAAGTTTCAAAAAGTGAAATCACACTATCAGTAACAGTGTTTGGGTTGTAATCTAATTATGTCTTCAGCAGTTAGTATTACTATTAAAATATAGGATTATTCTTTGTAAACATCATTTTATAGAGCAGTCGTTTCTTTGGCAGCTACATAACATTTATCATAACTGACTCTATACATAAAAGCTATGTCCACAGAACCTAAAATTAAAAAAATCTGAAGTAGGAAACCAAAATCATCTATAAATGGTGTCTGAAAAGACCTGTTTCTGAAGATAATTGTTAGAATTGCTACAAAAACAGAAACCTTTTGCAATATAGTGAGTTTAACTGAAAGAAAGAAATGAAGTATATTAATTTAGACAAAAAAATTCTGAAGTGTGGAAAAAAAACCCGAAGATATTTAAATTCATCGACTTAGGAAACTAGTTTTAGGGATTGTACTTCAGTTTTTTTTTTTTTTTTCCAGACAGAGTGAAAACTGTTATTCCCTCACAAAATTCCCCTCACAGAATTACTATGACACAGGGCTTTAATAGCTCCTAGGAGGAAGAAAGAGCCCGCGTACTGCGTTCTGTGCTTCTACCGTCTGCTAGGATTTTCTGTCACCCCACAGTACAGGGAAGGTGTGTCGGTTCTTTTGACCAAGTGATTGAAACAAAAAGGTGGGGATCATTGGCTGAGAACTTGCTTAGTGCACACCCGAGTTACAAAGGCATATTGTCCGCCATGTTTGTAAGTACTCCTGAAGTAACAGTTAACAAAGACGATTCTTAATAATTAAGAAGGATATTACTACCGTTGTAACGTGTGAATTTCCATCAATATCAGCCTTTAGAGATGGGATGTTTAATTTGTTTTCCTAATCAGGAATAGCAGTGTAGTGAGGGCACATAGCAGTTATTGTCAGACCCCTGGGTATTTTATTATCATCTCTCCTACTGTCTCCTGGAACTATCTGGTGGTAATTAATATTATTTGTGTGGTGGTGAATGGAAAGAAAATAACAGAATATCAAAACCTACCAACCTCTGGGTCAAGAAGAACTGCCTTTAGTGACAGTGACCTCTACATTTTTCCCATTCTGGAGCACAAAAATATCTAATTTTTTTTTTTTTTTTTTTACATTGGGAGGAGAGAGTGAAAAGATTTTTTTTTTTTTTTTTTTTTTTTAAGATTTTTTATTTATTTATGTGACAGAGAGACAGCCAGCGAGAGAGGGAACACAGCAGGGGAGTGAGAGAGAGGAAGAAGCAGGCTCCCAGCGGAGGAGCCCGATGTGGGACTCGATCCCGGAACGCCGGGATCACGCCCTGAGCCGAAGGCAGACGCTTTTAACGACTGCGCTACCCAGGCGCCCCAAGAGAGTGAAAAGATTTAAAAACATCCATGTCTTCGATAAAAAGACCTTTTGTAACCAAAACTTCTTTTCTAGAATGATGAAATGAAATTTTATTTGGTATCTAGGACATATATATTTATAGGTAACCAGTACAGAATCAGGATCTTTTTAATTTTTTTCAGGATCTTGAAACATTTTACCTCACAGTGAAAAATTTTATGTCTCTTGGGGCAGAGAGTCACGGTTAACCACACCCCTTGGAATGCGTTTTCATGCAATGCCATGGTTTAAAGTCACTGCTGTTACTTGTTTACTTTGGTTACTCTGTGTGTAGCTGTAGGTGGTTCCAGGATCTTGTGACTATACTTTTGAATGTTCCTTTCCTTCTCTTCAGCTCATTTTTTGGTAAGAAAGTTTCTTTTAGTCAACCAGAAAGCATCATGTTCTCTGTTAATGTCTGGTAGAAAAAAAGAAGAGTAGACTTCAGGACTCAAAAAGCCTGGCTTCAAATCCCTGGGCTGCCACATCATTTTTCCATTAATAAGTACTTACCGGAGACCCATTATGTGGTAGCTGCCATTCTAGGTGCTAGGAATGTGGCAGTTTATAAAGTCATCCAGGATCCCTGTCCTCACAGAGCTTAAATTCCAGTTCTTTTTTTTTAATGTTTTTTTATTATATTATGTTAGTCACCATACAGTACATCCCTGGTTTCTGATGTAAAGTTCGATGATTCATTAGTTGCGTATAACACCCAGCGCACCATGCAATACGTGCCCTCCTTACTACCCATCACCAGCCTATCCCATTACCCCACCCCCTCCCCTCTGAAGCCCTCAGTTTGTTTCTCAGAGTCCGTAGTCTCTCATGCTTCATTCCCCCTTCTGATTAGCCCCCCTTTCTTTATCCCTTTCTTCCCCTACCGATCTTCCTAGTTCTTATGTTTCATAAATGAGAGAAATCATGATAATTGTCTTTCTCTGCTTGACTTATTTCACTTAGCATTATCTCCTCCAGTGCCGTCCATGTTGCAGCAAATGTTGAGAACTCATTCCTTCTGATAGCTGAGTAATAAAAAAGACAGTCTCTTCAATAAATGGTGCTGGGAAAATTGGACAGCTACATGCAAAAGAATGAAACTTGACCACTCTCTCACACCATACACAAAGATAAACTCCAAATGGACAAAAGACCTTGATGTGAGACAGGAATCCATCAAAATCCTAGAGGAGAACATAGGCAGCAATCTCTATGACATCGGCCAAAGCACCTTTCTCATGACACATCTCCAAAGGCAAGAAAAACAAAAGATAAAATGAACTTGTGGGACTTCATCAAGATAAATTCCAGTTCTTAATGATATCTGGTTTAAGCCTAGGACATCTCTTGTCCAAGAGAATGTGGTGGGATGGGTCCCTAAGACCATAGGAAGTTGGTTAGTTGGGAGTCTTCTCTTAAGGCCCAGATATACTTTGAGAAAATATACTTTGTGCCCTACAGTTACAAGTTGTGTTAGGGATAGGTGGGTGAGACAGTATTTATTTGCTTCAGTTCTTCTTAGGGTAGTGTTATTTCTTCATTATTGGAGGAGCCATTATTAATACGTCTGACATTTAGTAGGAAGGTTGGTTTGTACTCTGTTTAGGAAAGCATGTTTACAATATTGTACATTTTGTGTTTATTTTCTGTGTTAATTACTAACTAAGGACTGCATTTGAACTTGATCCTGTTGTTGATTCATTAGGCTTGTCTTTGTGATTGTATACTCTAGAAATCCTAAATAAACTGAATTAATACACAGGTTATAACATTTGAAAACATGCAATTCACAGCAGAATGTATAATTGGATGTCAAAAAATTTGTAAGTGACAGAACTTCCTGATTTTGCCAGCTGTGAGCCCTGCAGGCAGGTGCACACTTTTCTTTGGGTAGCTGAACAAAAATGTTGCCTAACACAGGTGTCCACTTATCTCAGGGACTGTTAACCAGGTTGATTTGCAGTGGTTTAAAACATCTTTTCAGACAGCCTGCCCTAGTACTGAAAAGTCAAATAGCATGGTGAGTATTTCAAATGTGGACACTTTAATTTTGAAAATTACGTGTATAAATAAAGTAGCATTTCAAAGAGGCTGTATTTGAGAATATTTCTATCGTATATTGCAAAAGGTAAATGAATTCATGAAGTGGAACAATGTCACAGTAATCGTGGCATTGATATTGAGGTCAAAACTTGAGAAATTGGGTCGTCTTGTTTTTCTCTAGTTTATGTCATCTTATTATATTACCCTTTTTTTTAACCTGTAATTATCAGAGAGGCACTATCTTAACAGAATGACATGTAAATTTAAAAGCCCACTGATGTCTGTACCTTCTTAGATCTGTTTTCTTTCTTTCTTTTGTGGCCTTTTCTAATTTTACCTGTATGTGTACACATTCTTCAATTATTCAAATATTTTTTTAAAAAAGTAAAAAGTAGTGTATCCTAGTAGTTAAGAGCATGGATTCAGGAGCTGGACTGCATAGGTTCATATCCCTGATGCACCACTTATTAGCTCTGTAACCTTGGACAAGTCACTTGTGCCTTAGTTTCTTCCTCTTTGGATGGGCGATGATAATAGAACCTAACTCTGAGTTTTGTAAGGGTTAAATCAGTTAATACATGTCAGGTGGTTAGCTTGGTGCCTGCCATATAGTAAGTGCTCTCTCTCTATTAGCTTTATTATTATTATTATTATTGTTTTAATTTTTATTTTATTCACTTGCTGGTGGAATAAGCATTGAGCACATGTGTGTGCCTGAAACAAGAGCTATTTGCTAGAGGGGCGCCTGGGTGGCACAGCGGTTAAGCGTCTGCCTTTGGCTCAGGGCGTGATCCCGGCGTTCTGGGATGGAGCCCCACATCAGGCTCCTCTGCTATGAGCCTGCTTCTTCCTCTCCCACTCCCCCTGCTTGTGTTCCCTCTCTTGCTGGCTGTCTCTATCTCTGTTGAATAAATAAATAAAATCTTAAAAAAAAAAAAAGAGCTATTTGCTAGAGACACAGAGATGAATAAACTGTCTTTCCCCTAAAAACTGTGAAGTCTGAAGAGAGGCACAAATCATGATAAATGTGCAGAGGGATAAACTCCTATGGGCACACAGTGGATGAAGCCGTCCTTGACTTGGGCTTGAAAGCCTGAATAGTGGTTTGATGGAGAGAGGAGGAAAGGCTTTCATCAGAAGCAAAAACATATCTAAAGAAAAGCATGTGTGCATAAGGGCACCTGGAAGGGAGAGAAATGGCAAGTAGTGGGTCTTGACCCGAGTGTAATTTGCGGGGGGCGGTAAGTTTAAGAAGCATAGCTTGGAGCAATGCAGATGAATGATAAATAGGCTAGGGTGAGAGGAGAGAAGGAGTTTGCAGTGCAAGCTCCTTACGCCAGACCCAGTAGGACGGGGTGAAAGACTGGGGAGTCGTGTAGCCTGGAAAAGTGACGATTAGAAGCAGTGTGATCTGGTGGTTGCTTCTCTATGCCCTGTATTCATTATTTGTTAATTATTTTCTTGTATGTTCTTTGTACTGATTTTTTTTCTTACTTTAAGTCAGATTTATTGAGGCATAATTAATAAAGAAATTTACTTTGATTAATTTTGACAAATGTACGCTGTTGTATGAGCACGATAACATTACAATACAGAACATTTCCATTGTACCAGAAAGTTCCCTTGTGTCCTTTTGTAGTTGAGCCTCCCATCCCCTCCCCCCACCAAACACACATACCCACAGTCCTTGGCAACTGTTGTTCTGACTTCTGTCCTTATGGTTTTGCCATTTTCAGAATGTCATAGAAATGGAATTATATGTACTCTTGATTTTTTCACTTAGCTTAATGCATTCAGTTTTCATCCCTGTTGTTGTGATTATTAATGGTTTGTTACTGTTTATTGCCTAGAATTATTTCACTTTAAGGATGTGCCACAGTTTATTCACCAACTGATAGAAATTTGTGTTATCATCGTGGCTCTTAAGAGTCAAGCTCCTGTAAGCATTCATGCATACGTGTCTGCATTCTCTTGGATCAGTACCCGGGAGTGGTACTGCCTCTAGTCATACGGTAAACATCTGCTCAACCTTTTAAGAAACTGCCGGAGTATTTTCCAGAACTGCTATACCATTTTGTTTTGCACCAGCTGTTCCATTTGCTTTGCATCCTCACCGAAAGTTGGTACGGCCCGTATTTTAACCTTAGCAATTGCACTAGCTGTGTAGTGATATCTCTCTCTGGTTTTTAATTTGCTTTTCTCTGTTGACTGATGATGTTCAGTGTATTTTCATGTGCCTCTTTGCCGTCGGTAGATCTTTGGCAAGGTGTTCAAATCTTTTACCACCTTCCCCTCTCTTTTGGTGCAGTTGAGTTAGGAAACTATTTCTTAGGAGACTGCATACACACACACACACACACACACACACACACACACAACTGTTTCTTAGGATGTGAAAGAAAAGAAGTTGATAAGTTGGACTTCATCAAAATTAAGTATTTTTGCTTCTCAAAAGATACTGTTAAGGAAATGAAAAGGCAAGCCACAGACTGGGGGCAAATAGTTGCAAAATACCTTATCTCCTAAATAGTTTATATCCAGGATATGTAAACGACTCCTACAACTGAACAGTAGGAAACCAATCTATTTTAACACAGGGGAAGATTTGTCTGTCTTTTTATCATTTTTCATTGCCTTTTAAAATTTTGGATATGTTAGAAACTCAGAAATTTGGGGCGGGGGAGTGATGAGTCAGCAATGAGATTCTTCTGTGGTTTCCAAACTTAAAATTTATATTCCCAGGAACTCAGAACAGGTCTGATAAAATATGCATTTCTCTCTCTGTGTTTTAAACTTTTTTTTTTTTTAAGTTTAAAAAGGATTTATTCAACTTTTCAGTTTATTTGTACTTTACTCTGATGGACACTCCTTTAAAGCCAGGGACTTTGTTTATTATTATTTTATATTTTTAGCTATTTTACACTACTTTCAGTGCTTAGTACAGTGTCTGGCTCAATAAGTATTTGTTGAGTGAATGTTAAATATAAGGTATGCGTCTAACTTAATTTTTCCCGTATTGTTCTGGTTCTCCCCACAGCATTTGTTTTTAAATTTTTCTTTCCCTGTTTCATGATGCTGACACTCTTTTTAATTAATGCATCAGTTTTGTATGCCACATATATAACGAATTGCCACAAATATAGTTGCTTATACACCATACACAATAAATACACAGCGTTTATTTCTTATTTTACATTTCTGGAGACCAGAAGTTGGACACGGTTTTACTGGACTAAAATCAAGGTGTTGATAGGGCTGCGTTCTCTTCTGGAGGCGCTGTGAGAAAGTCTTTCTTGTTGCCTTTTGCAGCTTTTTTAGGCCACACACATTCCGTGACTTGGGGCCTATTCTTCCATGTTTCAAGCCAGCAGTGCTCACGCGCTCTCTCTCTCTCTCACTCACCTTTTTTTCAGTGTCTCTCTCTCTATCCCAGGCAGGGAAGAAAGGACTTATGTGAGTAGTTGGGGCCCATCTAGAGAATCCAGGTTAATGTCATCCCATCAGCGAGGCCTGTGTGCCAGGGAAGGGACATATTCATAGGTTCTGGGGTTTCGGACTTGAACATCTTGCCTGAGACAGATGGCAGTATTTATTACTTGATGTTCTACATCTCTCATGTGCATTTGTGCTTTGGTTCTGTTATTACTCTCTCTTTAACTTTAGTATCACTTTAAAAGTCATTTTTTTTTACTTTGTAATACTGTCCTATTACTTAATCTGATTATAATATTCTAATGTCTGAAAGTATCTCTGTACTTAGTGCTTAGCGTGTTGAGTTTTGTGGTGATTGCTGAAAGAGCTGATTTTTTTTCCACTACAGGAAGTTTTATAGGTATTTTTATTGGATTTAAGAGGAAGAAGTTTCTGGTACAGATACTCATTTTGCTTGGCATCCATCTAGCCTGGCCTTATCTGTCAATTAGTAAATTTTATCTCTTACTGAGTGTTAGTCACTCACTGGTACCGTTCAGGTAGCAAATTAGCTTTTAGTGATGCGTGGAATGTGCGCCATATAATTTTTGATGAAAGGGTTGTTCTACCATTGGGGAAGAATTTTTCTCAGTGAAGAGATGAAAGAAGATAAAACTATACTGGGAAATGAGAAACTTTTGTTCAAGAAGTTAAACCACATGTAACATCTAGTATTCTTTTGTGTACCTCACGAGCAAACTCGCTCACAGACTTGTGAATTTGGTGTTTTTTCTAGTAGGGTTAGCTTAGTGACTGCTATGGACTTCCCCAAATTTTAGAGATTGGGACATTGAGTTCTCTTACAACACCATGTATAGAGGTAGGGACTTTCCTTCACAGGTTGAAGAAAAATTTTTAGAGAGAAAAATGTTTTATTTTTTTTTACAGAGAAGTCAGTATTGAACTTTAACCTATCAGGTGCCGATTATTGAATTAAACTCCCATATGGTAAAAGTGAAAAGTTCGGACCTACATTTGATGGACAGACTTTATATAGTATATTTCTTCACAGAGATAGAAAGAAAGGCATTTTTTTTTTTTTTAAGGCTGGTAGAGTTTTTAGGTGGTTTTGAGGTTTTAGTCTGATATTTCTTAATTAGATTGGTAATGACAGGTTGTCCTATTTACATACAATCAAAATTAAGAGAACCCATGAGAGAATTCCTTTGGATCTGTGTTAATGTGTACCTATAATATATTAACCTCTCTTCTAAAAGGATTTGAGGTGTCTTGGGATAAAGTCTAGAAATAGTAAAATCCCAGCCAGATCTGTGCAAGTAAGAAAAAGACTCAGACCAAATAATAGAGAAATGTAGGTGAACGGTAGTCTTTAATGTGTTTTCTATAGAGTTACCCTGAGCAGTGCTGTTGAAATAGTTCTGTTAACCCCACAGCAACTTCCTTGTGCAGGTAGAATAGGATCTGAACTACACAGCCTGAGGTACAATGGCTCACCTAACCTTCCTCCTCTCATTACCTGACCTCCTCTCCTGTCGCTCTGCCCCTCAGTCACCATCACTTCTGTCTCAGCCCTTGGAAGTTCACATTGATGCTTCTGTCTTAGGGTTCAGGTCCCAGGATTAATGCTGCCTGTTCAGAGGTTTACGTGGGCCTCTGCAGCAAAATGGCTCTCTCCACCTCCGGCCACTCCCAGATTTGATTTTCCTCATAGCATCTGTCTTGACCAGAAATGAACATTTTCAGTTATTTCCATGGTTTGCCCCCGCACCCACCATTAGAATGTAAGGCCCATGAACTAGGGACTTTGTATTTTCCACTGTTATATCCCCAGAACAGTGCTTTGCGCTTTGTTGGTGCTTAATAGATATTTGTCAAGGGAATGCATGTATGCCAGTGGTGATTTGTGGGGGAAGGTTTGGGGGAGTAGTTGTTATGGGGGCCTCCTGAAAGTCCAGGTTTAGTTGGATAGCATTCTGTGATCATTTAGTAATGACCTCCATGTGTATAGGCAAAGGAAAATTCATGAAATGTGCCACCCTCGATAAGATCTACTAAAAATCCTTGGTAAGACTTCAGCTGGATATCCTTGTCTCTTGGTTCCCTTAGCCTCAGAAATAGCGATAGTACCTACTGCCTAGGAATGTGGTGAGGATTAAATGTAATAATGCAGGTGACTTGTTAGCACAGAGCCTGGGACATAGTAATGGCTCAAGAAATGTTAGCTATCACTGTGGTACTACTAGTCATTATGGTATCTAGCTGCTGGTTGTTCAAAAAAAAAAAAAAAAAAAAAGATACTACCAAGTGTATCCTAAAGCAGAACCTCTGACTATAGAACAGTATCAGCTTGCTCCCTGACTGGACTTTTTCTTTTTTTTAGCCTAGTTGGCCAAATTGTGTCTGAGGTATGCCTAAGTTTCCTAGAGCTGCCGTAACAAATTGCCGCAAACTGGGTAGCTGTCTTAGCCATACCCTAAACCTGCACTTGCTGGTACGGCTGCCAGTAGCCGCGTGTGACTGTCTAAAGTAATTAAAATTAGACGTTAGCTTCTCAGTCCCAGTAGCCACATTTCAGGTACGCAGTAGCTACAGGGAGCCCGTGGCTGCCATGTTGGACGGCACAGCATACGAACATTTCCATCGTTGCAGAAAGTTCTGTTGAGTAGCACTGCTCTGAACAATTAGGGAATTTCAGAAGAGCACTTTTATTTGCTTTAGGTGACTTGGTACAGGTTTGTTTCTTCAGCATGTGTTCAGTTATAAATTTGGAGTAGTTCATAATAGCCGAATAAAATATTTTTATGGATTTCTTTTAAAAGTTCTGCAGCAGAGTGACTCATTAATGTTATTTATGAATTGTTTGTTCACTAACTCCTTTCTTCATTGTCGAGAACATATGGAGTCAGTAATAGAATATACTGCATGTCTTTTTTTTTTCTGTATATTTATAACTAAGTGCCTGAAGGACACAAGATACTGTTTTATTTATTTTATTTGAATTATATGCCAGAAACTAAGCTCTTGTGTATTCAGGGCTGCAATTTATAGTATTAATTAAGAACAGCTTTCCTTTTCTCTCCAGAATGAATTCAATATATTCTTCATTACTGTGTGTGAATCTTGAGTTTGTTCTCTTGTGATTGTTTTTTCTTCTCTCCCTGCCTCCCATGTGCTTTTTTTTTTTTTTTGCTTTCTAACTCCCCTCTTCCTCTAACTCCCCCTCTCCTGACTCCTCTCTCCCTTCCTTCTCTGCTTCCCTTGCTTTCTTTTTCTCCCACCACTTCCTCCAATATCCTCCTCACTAAAAGTGGACACAGCACAGTATTTTCTTTTAAGTCATTCACTGAGCTTTCCCCTTGTGCATTTGTAATCCAATGCTGTTTTTTTCTTTGTCTTAATATTTAGGAAACCCTCCTTCTTAAAGTCCTAGAAGTCCTCCACACCACTCTGCAGAGATCAAATTATGTATAGGGAACATTGATTTTTCTACCATAAAGCAAACCGTAAAGTATTTTATAAAGTACCATAAAGCATTGCCATAAAGTAATCAAGTACTTTAAAAAAAATCAGAGAATATATTTTTTGTTGCATACTTTCAAGCAAATTCTGTGTGACCATCAGTGTAAAAGAAAATGTATTTCTTCAACACACACACACGCACACACACCACACACCACACACACACACACACACACATATTTTTAAGCTTTTGTTTTGATGTAATTTCACATCATAGGAAAGTTGCAAACAAAAGGAATTACCATATACCCTTTACCCTGATTCCTCATATGTTAGTATTTTACCAAATTTGCTTATAATTCTTATACACACACACACACACACACACACACACACATTTCTGATCCTTTGGAGAATAAGGTGCAAACATATGCCCCTTTACTTCAGAATTCACATATATTTCAAAAACAAGGATATTTTCATATACTGTTGTAGTATAATTACAAAAGTCAGGAAATTACCATAGATACACTACTATAAGTTAGCATGCAGACCTTATTCAGCTCTTGCCAATTGTCTTAATAATGTCCTTTAAAGGGAAAGAAAGAACCCAGATGCAAAGTTGGATTCAGTTGTCAGGTTTCTTTAGGCTCTTTTAATCTGGAATATTTCCTTAGTTTTTCCTTGAGTTTCATGACCTCAGCATTAGAATGTTTGACCACCCTCAACCTGTATTATTACTATTATTTTTAAAAGATTTATTTTAGAGAGAACGTGCAGGGGCCGGGGGGAGAGAGAGAGAGGGTGAAGGAGTCTTAAGCAGACTCTGAGCTGAGCGTGGAGCCTGACACAGGGCTCGATCTCACAACCCTGAGATCAGGACCTGAGCCAAAACCAAGAGTCAGAGGCTTAACTGACTGCACCACCTTGGTGGCCCATATTGCTACTTTTGTAATAACAGCTTTTTTGAGCTATAATTTACACACTATACAGTGCTCTCATGTGATGTATGTAATTTAATGGTTTTTAATATATTCAGAATTATGCCACAATCACCACAATCAATCTTAGAATTTTTTTCATCCCTCCAAAAAGAAACTCAGCACTCCCTGGCAGTTTGTCTCATTTCTTTTACTGCCAGCCGTAGGCAGTCACTAATCTACTTTGTTGCTGAAGATTGACCTATTTCGGCCATTTCATATACATGGAATCATACGGTATTGGACTTTTTTTTAGTCTGGCTTCTTTCAGTACTGTTTTACATATAGTAGCCCCCCCTCCTTTATCTTTGGGGGATGTGTTCCAAGATCCCCAGTGCACGCTAGAAACAGTGGATTGTACCGAACCCTCTATATACTCTGTTTTTTTCCTATATGTACATACCTATGGTAAAGTTTAATTTATAAATTGGTGAAGTAAGAGATTAACAATTTCTACTAATAAAATAGAACAGTTGTAATCGCGGCTATAATAAAAGTATTATGCAAGGCAGTGTGTCACGTAATGTACTATGTGATGTGGTGTGTCTCTCAAAGTATCTTCATGGGGGCGCCTGGGTGGCACAGCGGTTAAGCGTCTGCCTTTGGCTCAGGGCATGATCTCAGCGTTCTGGGATCGAGCCCCACATCAGGCTCCTCCGCTATGAGCCTGCTTCTTCCTCTCCCACTCCCCCTGCTTGTGTTCCCTCTCTCGCTGGCTGTCTCTATCTGTGTTAAATAAATAAATAAAATCTTTAAAAAAAAAAGTATCTTCATGTACCGGAGTCATCCTACTGTACTCATCCTTCTCGTTGTGATGATGTGAGATGATACTATGCCTACGTGATGAGATGAAGATGAATGATATAGGCAGTGTGACCTAGTGTTAGGTTCCTCTTGACCTTCTGAGGATATGTCAGAGGGAGGACCATCTGCTTCTGGTTGGCAGGTAAATGAAACCATGGATGGGGGGGGCGGCGCTACTGTATATTATCTTTCCCTTTATGGTGTAATGATATTTCGTTGTATGGGTTTACCGCGTTTTGTTTATTCATCAGTTGATGAGAATTGAGTAGGTTCTACCTTTTGCTTATTTTGAATAATGCTGCTATGAACATTTGTGTATAAGGTTTTATGTAGACATATGTTTTTATTTCTCTTGGGTGTATACTTAGAACTAGGATTGCTGGATCCTATTGTAACTCTGCTGAGCTATTTGAGGCTCCGCCAGACTATTTTCCAAAGCAACTGCACTGTTTTACTACATTCCCACTAACAATGTAGGAGGGTTCCAGTTTCTCTGTATTTGTCTATGCTTGTTGTTGTCTGTCCTTTTGATGTAGCCATCCTAGTGGGTATGAAGTAGTATCTCATTATGGTAAAATATATGTAACATAAAAGTGACTACTTTGATTAATTTTAGGTGTGTTTCAGTGGCTTTAAGTGCATTCACACTGTTGTGCAACCATCACCACCATTAACCTCCAGAATGTTTTCATTTTAACAAACTGAAAATCTAGACCCATTAAACAATAGCTCCCTATTCCTCCATTGTGATTTTGATTTGCATTCCCTGATTGGCTAATGATATTGAACATTTTTTTCATATGCTTATTGGCCATTTGTACGTCTTCCTTGGCGAAGTGTCTATTCAGATCTTTTGCCCATTTTTATTTTTATTTTTATTTTTATTTTTTTTTATTTTTTTTTTTTTATTTTTTTAAGATTTTATTTATTCGACAGAGAGACAGCCAGCGGGAGAGGGAACACAAGCGGGGGGAGTGGGAGAGGAAGAAGCAGGCCCACAGCAGAAGAGCCCGACGTGGGGCTCGATCCCGGAACGCCGGGATCACGCCCTGAGCCGAAGGCAGACGCCCAACCGCTGTGCCACCCAGGTGCCCCCCATTTTTATTTTTTTAAAAATTTATTTATTTCAGAGACAGAAAGAGAGTTAAGAGCATGTGAGTAGGGGGAGGGGCAGAAGGAGAGAGAGAGAATCTCATGTGGACTCCGTGCTGAGCCTGGATCCTGATGCGGGGCTCAATCCCACAACCCTGAGATCATGACCTGAGCTGAAATCAAGAGTCAGGTGCTTAACTGACTGAGCCACCCAGGCGCCCCTGCCCATTTTAATTTTAATTTTTATTTTATCATTTTTTTAAAAGTAGGCTCCATGCCCAGTATGGAGCCCAATGCAGGGCTTGAACTCACAACCTTGAGATTAAGACCTGAGCTAAAATCAAAAGTCAGATGCTTAACCGACTGAATCGCTCATTTTTCCCCATTTTTGAATGATTTGTCTTTTTATTATTGAGTTGTGTATTTTAGATACAAATCTGAATCATACTATGTTTATGATTTGCAAAAAGGTCTTCCATTTTCTGTGTTGTCTTGTTACTTTCTTGATGGTGTCTTTGATGTATCAAGAGGTTTTAATTTTGATGGTGTTCAGTTTACCTTTTTCCTTTCGTTTGTGTTTTTGGTGTAATATCTGAAATATTACCATCTAACCTAAGGTTCACCTACATTTATGAATATGTTTTCTTCCAAGAATATTATAGTTTTAGCTAACCCTCAACTTTGTAATTTTTTAACTGCTCCTCCTCCAAGTAATTCTGACCCTTTTTTAGGGATCCTGCTTCTTTCTCAGTCTATGTGCTAAAAGACTGGATGCAGTGATCCCTTTGAGCTAATAGATATCCAGCTGCATAGAATACTTTGATGTTTTCGTTCCACCGTTGGGTTTTCTCCTATTCTACTACTTTTATTCACCGTCTTGTATCCTCAGCTGGTATCTTGGTCATTCATCCCCATTCACTGGGAAATTTGGCCAAATCTTCTTTCCTTGTCCTACCCGTGTCTCCTTTTTCCCCCCTTCTGTCTGTAGAAATAGTCTCTGTTTGCTGTATTTTCTTAGTTATGATTCATTACTATGAACTCACTGCTTCCCCTAAGTTCATTAACTCCCTTATTGTTAAGTCAGGCATATATATTCCAGTCTTTATGTTAACTTATTATTTCTGTAGCATTTGACCCTATTGGGTACTTTCCTCCTCTTTGAACTCTGTTATTCTGGCTTTGATCACATTCTATAAGGAAGCCACAGGAATTCTCTTCATAAAACTAGAAACTAGTGGTTCCAGTGAGGTGAGTTTGTTTGGGACCTAAGATCCAACAGAGATTTACTTTGCCTTTGGTGATTTCTCAAGTTAGTGCAACTACTACCATTATGCTGGGGTTGAGTGGTCAGAGGCAGAGCCGAATCCAGTTGTGTTCTCACAAGTCTTTCCTTAATTCCCATAACATACTGAGGCCAAAGTAATATTTAAAAGAGATTTGCCACTGCACTTTTTAAAAGGTTCTTACTCAGTTGAGTTCATTGCAGTACCATTGTATAATAATGAAAGATTAAAAATAACATAAGGGTCCATCAGTTGGGTAATGGGTGAATGCATTATGGTATATCTATACATGAGATACTAGGCAGCTAGTAAAATAAATGAAGTAGACCTATGAGTACTGATGCTGTATAGAAGAAAAAATAAAGACACAGGTCTGTTATTTTCTCTCTCATCTATCTGTTTACCTATTTATCTCATAATTTGTAAGAAAAAAGGACAGAACAGAGGTATATATAAATGTTCTGCATTGGGAAATGTCTTGGTATCTACTTATTGAGCTATTATGAAGTCATCTTAGGAGTGGAAATGGAGGATGTAGGATAATATGGGTTACTTTATTTCCTTTTTCTATTTCTAATTTCTTTGAATTTTTTCAGTGAGCATATCTTTCTTCTGTAATAAAGCAATGATTCGAAGATTTTAAGGCATAAGTAATATCAACTTATGACTCATTCTTTTTTGACTTTCTCTCTTCCCTTAGCTTCTTGCACTGTATCTTTGCTTTTTTCATTTTCCTTCTATACTCTAGCCACTGTAACTCAGTCTCCTTAGTGGGCTTCTCCTATCTTAATCCAGTTTAGCCCTGAAAAGTCACCTTTAGTTCCCTGAGAAGCATTCCTGGGTCACTCAGTCACAATTTATTACCTTTCCTCTGTGTTCCATGGCACCCCATGGTGTCTAGGGTAGGAGCTGTTATTATTTGATTTTGTATCCCATCGACCTGAGCACAGTGCCCAGCACACGGTAGACATCCATTAGAAAGGGGCTTCCATGTTAGAATAATAAAGCATAGAATTTGGGGTAGATCTCCTTAATACCAGCATGTCCTTTTGTGTAGGTTGTCATTTCATGCCATTTTTCTTGAAGAATGCAAAGAAGAGAATGTGTGTGTGAAGAGACATGTTTTAATTAAACGTCAGTTTATATCTCAGTATGTGTTGAGTTTATGTTGATAGGGTATGCTAACAGAACTCCAGGCAGTTTATTTAAATGTATTACGATTTCTTCAGTTATCATTGGAGGACAGGAGAGTGGTAATTTCATACTTCACTGTAACACAAAACATTAATACAGAATATTTTTTATAGCATCTCCCAATGCATTAATTAAAGAAAACCTATATTCGTGTGCTTGGAAAATGTGATACACTGACTCAAGCAGAAGGGTAAACACAAATTAATGTTTCTTATCCATGTAAATTGCTTGTCTAACAATTTGTTTTCTTTTTAGGTTCAACAGATAGATCGAGTGGTAGAAGTTGTGGAAGAAACAATTAAAGGTAATTGTTGAAAGTGGGATAAGCAAATGTATATGGTGGTCCCCCCTTCCTTACCTACAGTTTTGCTTTCTGGATACAGTTAGCCACAGTCATCCTATGTCCAGAAGCAGATGATCCTCCTTCTAACTTATCATCAGAAGGTCAATAGTGGCCTTATCCTACATCACAGTGCCTACCTTGGTCAACTGGCTTCCCATCATATCATCACAAGAAGGGTGAATATAGGACAGTAAGACACTAAGAGAGAGAGACACATACACATTCACATAACTTTTATTGCAGTCTGTACTTTTAATTTTTCTAGTTTATTATTAGTTATTGCTGCTAATTTCTTACTGGGCCTCATTTATAAATTAAACTTCATTGTAGCTATGTATGTATAGGGAAAAACACAGTACATACAGGGTTTGATACTATCTGTGCATAGTTTCAGGCATCCCCTGGGGGTCTTGGACTGTATCCTCTGGCTGATAAGAAGGGGGAACTGTTGTATTGTTTGAACTATATTATAAAAATATCACTTAACATTTATTTACATATAAAATTATAGCATTTTGTCCTTGACTGATTCATGCATTGACCAATCTAATACAGGAGGCATATATTTGATTGGCTTATAAATGAGTCAGGTCATAGTCCCTTTTTTTTAATCTCATTTTTATTTTTGTGTGAAATAGACTTCATTTGAGTTTCAGATCAGGAAGACATAATTTAATCAGTTTTAAAATAAGGAAATGAGAGACACCTGGGTTACTCAGTTGGTTAAGTGTCCGACTCGATATTGGCTCGGGTCTTGATCTCATGGTTGTAAGTTTGAGCCCCACGTTGGGTTCCACACCAGGCATGGAGCTGACTTAAAAAAAAAAAAAAAGTAATTTAAAAATAAAGAAAGGAAGGAAAGAAAGAAATGATTTTATTTATGTGGGTTTTTTTGCAACCTTATTGAGATACAGTTGACATTATGTGCATTTTTTTTAAATCACCTAATTAGTTGCAGTTACCCTATTTAAAATTATATTAAAAAATTTTTTTTTTTTATTTTTAAGTAATCTGTATACCCAGCATGGGGCTCAAACTCACAACCCTGAGCTCAAGGGTTGCATGCTTTTCCAACTGAGTCAGCCAACTGCCCCTATAAGTACTTTTAAAAGTAGTATTCAGTTTTGATATTCTTCTGAATATAATTTTTGTAGTTAACACTAGAAAAATAGAACTATGCTTTGTTTCGTTAGCCATGGTTCTTCGAACCAGATTCTTATTGAAGTGACTGAGAAATAAATTATCCTCAGTGCTGTGGTTTAATTTTTAAATACTCATGGTCCGTTTTCCTCCGTTAGATTAGTACAAATAAAAACCAATAATGGAATGTTGACATATTACATGAATTGAGCTGCTCACTTAAAATTTTGTTTTGTTATAAGTGGGAATTGTGTGTTTAAAAAAAAGAAAACGGACTGCTGTCACCACGTTGAGATTCCAACCACACACTTCCCTGCTAGCTTGTGTCTGCCACCTTCCACATGCTGTTCATTTATTTCGACTCCTTGATTTATTGGATGATCGTAGAATGTGAGAATTAGACTATACTTTAATCGTCTTTGAAATTTCAAAATAAAATGAAATACAGTGATTAAAAATGTAAAGCAGTGATCGTTTTGAATAGTTTGTCAAACTGGGTACCGGAGTCCCCACCTTGGAGAGCGTGTGAGTGCTGGCGTTTCTTGTGCAGCTCTGGTGTGACAGGCACGATGTTGAGCCTTTCGCCGGGATTACGTTGTTTAATCTTCACAAGAGCACTGTGAGGTGAAGTGGGTGTTAATATTTTCCTCATGCTTCAGACGAGGAAGTTGAGACGTGGGGCGTTCAGCTAGCGAGTGGCAGGGTCGGGACTGGCATCCCGCAGGCGCACTCCAGGCCTGTGCTTGTGAGTCTGGTGCTGCATTCGTGCCGCGGTGCTGTACCTTCTCTCATCTCTCCCACCCGACAGTCACTGTGTTAGTGGTTGACTGAGTTTCTGGAAGTAGTGCTCCAGGATGCTTGCGGGTTGTTGTCTTACTCCTCTTTTGTCTTAAGTACCAGCACCAGGATGGGCACTCAGTATATACATATATATTAAATTAATGGTGATGAAGTTAGCACAGGAGAAAATCTAGGCGACCTGGGGTATGGTGATGACTTTTTAGATGCAACACTAAAGGCTTGATCTATAAAAGAAATAATGGGCAAGGTGGACTTATAAAAATTAAAAATGTCTCCTCTGCAAAAGACACTGTCCAGAGAGTGAGAAGACAAGCCATGAACTGGGAGAAGATGTTGGCAAAAGATGTATCTGATGAAGGACTGTTATCCGGAATATATAAAGAACTCTTAAAACTCAATGACAAGAAAATAAATAAGCCAGTTAAAAAATGGACTAAATACCTCATCAGACACCTCACCAGAGAAGATACATAGATGGAGAATAAGCATATGAAAAGATGCTCCACGTCCTGTGGCATCAAGGAAATGCAATTAAGACAAGATACCACTGCACACTCATATGTATGGCTAAAATTGGATCACTGATAACCGCAAATGCTGGTGAGGATATGGAGCAGCAGGAACTCCCATTCACTGCTGGTAGTAGTTCGAAACGGTACAGCCATTTTGGAAAACAGTTTGGCAGTTTCTTACAAGACTAATATATTTTTCCCATACGATCCAGCAACCATGCTCCTCGGCATATACCCAGAGGGGCTGAAAATTTGTGTCCACACAAAAACCTGCACAAAGATGTTTATTCAATAGTTACCAAAAGTTGGAAAGAACTAAGATGCCCTTCAGTAAGTGAATGGGTGAACTGTGGTCCATGCAGGCAATGGGATATTGTTCAGTGCTGAAAAGAAATGAGCTATCTGGTCATGAGAATACATAAAGGAAACTTAAATGCACATTACTAAGTGAACGAAGCCAATCAGAAATGGCTACACACGGTGTGGTTCCAACTCTGTGACTTCTGCAAAAGGAAGAGCCAGTAAAAAGATCAGTGTTGCCAGTGTTGGGGCAAGGGGAGGAAGATGAATCAGCAGAGTACAAAGGAATGTTTTAGGGCGGTGATACTATTCTATATGATACTGTAATGGTGGATACATGTCGTTATATATTTTCCCAAACCCATAGAATGTTCAACACCATGAGTGAATTGTAATATAGTCTTTGGGTGACTGTGATGTGTCAGCATGGGTTCATTGATGTTACAAAGGTACCATTCTGGTGGAGGATGTTGATAATAGGGACAACTAGGGGGGTGGTATATGGGAAGCTCTGTACTTTTCTGTGCTGTTTTGCTGTGGACCTAAAACTGATCTAAAAAATAAAGTCTAATAAAAAACAGCCAGTAGTAATATTGTTCTCTGAAGGCTGCCAAATTGCTTGCAGAGGGATTTCTATAGGAAATCATGGAAGGTTTAAAGGTAAACTACATTTTTCTATACTGACCATACTTCTGACACCAAATGTGTAGATTTTTGATACCAAGCAATTTTTAAAATTTAAACATCACAAATAAGATTTTTTATTTGTCACCATTAAATGTCTGAATTTTAAACAGATTCTTGGACTAGAGGCTCATATCCGTCCGTTCGTTCAACTTTATACTGGTCTCATCCCTGGTAGCTTTTCCAGACCTACTGCCTTCATCATGAAGCTTCATGAGCTTTCCTTTCCCAGTTCAAACTTGGGCTTCTTTAGCATGTTTACTCTTCTAACAAAGACATCATGGAGTGGATGAATAGATGGGCAGCCCTTTTGTATGTCTTTTCCGATGCTGCCTGGAATCTGCTTATTGACCATTCCTTTCAAGTCATTTGTGTGCACGTCTCGGTCATGATTTCTGTCATCTTTTTCTGAATTTGGACCTGTTGGTGCTGAGCTTAAGAGGTCTTCTGAATATGATTGTTGCATTTTTAACTAAAATCAACACAAAATAGATGACATGGTAGTTTTGACATGAACATGTGCTTCAGTCAAAGTCTGTCATTTTTTGACCATGGAGCACATTTTGTCACTGGTAAGATCCACGCCATGCTAATTCACCAGTTTTTGCCCTGAACATCCTCAATAATTAGCTTGAATTTTCTAAATGCAACTTCTTCATTATGCAGATCAGCAAGGCTTACTTCAAAAACGCAACTCTTGGGGCCAACAGATGCAATTTTGGTTCCTTGAGTTCTCGTGACTAGTGTTTTTTCCAGTATTTCTTATACTGAACATAGCTGGTGCTTTCACATCATACGAATCTTTCTTAGAAAATGGATCAACCACTTTCTTCTTGCCTCCCTTTTGCTGCCTTTTGTAAGGTGTTTGTTCTTCCGAATTGCCATGGTGCTGCTCAGGGAGCCAAAGGGGCTATACCAAGCAATTTTGACTCTATCTGGAGTGAGTGCAGACCTCACTGGTTAAAGGCTCAGTTCCATTTGAATACCCGCCACTTCAGATGCCAACTGCAAGTCCAGACTGTCACCTGTACTTCTGATAGACCAACTCTAAGTTGGGTTCTCACAACCCTTTACTTAGGTTTGATAATTTGCTAGAGTAGGTCATAGAACTCAGGAAAACTGCAACTCAGGAACATGCAAATGGAAGAAATGCACAGGGCAAGCTATGTGGTAATGGAAGTGGAGCTCCCATGCCTCTCTGGTTATGCCATCCTCCCAGCGCCTCAATACATTCACTAACCTGGAAGCTCACCAAACCCCATCATTAGGGGTTTTTTGTAGAGTCTACATTATGTAGGCATGCTTGATGAAATCATTGACCATTGGTGATTGAACTCCCAAAGGTGGGGGCTGGGGCTGAAAGATCCAACCCTCTAATTACATCTTTGGTTCCTTCGGCAACCAGCCCCCATCCTCTAAGAGTTATCTCATTAGCATAAATTCAGATATGATTGAAAGGGGCTTATGATGAGTAACCAAAAATGCTCCTTTTACCCTTGTCACTCAGGGAATTATATGAGTTTTAGGGGCCCTGTATCAGGAACTGAAGATGAAGACCAAATATATATTTCCTGTTATATTACAATATCACAGAAGGCCTATCACCTCTGGGTTGAGTTGATTGGGGATGGCTTCTCACCGAAGAGTTTTTGCCTGAGTGGTTTTATTGGGGAGATTGAAATTGTATTTAATGTGAGAGCCCACAATGAGGATGAGTTAAAGATGAAGTTGATGGGGTTGTTCCCTGGCAGATTGGCTTGAGGGTGGCAAGGCTGATGAATTAAGTATTAGTAATGCAGCAGGAGAACTTTGGAGGTGGAAGAAATAATTTTGGTAGGTGCTCTTAGTTGCAGATAAGGAAGCTGAGGTAGGGAAGCTGTCAAGTGAGTCATCATAGATCTCCTGGTTCGTGGGGATCTAGGCCTGCCCGTGAACTTCTGTTCTTCACTTTCTATTGCCAGTATTTCATTTAGTGAAATAATGTGGCATTTGTAGCAGTTAATTAGTCCTTGGTTGACTTTCAGCAGGTTGCTTTTCTGAGGCTCAGTTTCCTTAGTTCAAAGTGGAGAGGATTAAATGGATATGACTTTTGAGATACCTGGGACATACTACAGGATCAGTTTTTGTTACTCTTTATATATTCTTATTACCTCCTTAATACCCAGACTGCTGAAATAATCTAGCAGGTAGAAGTGACTCTTCTTCCCATCTGACTTCGCTGCTACCATTTTCCTGGGGTTATGTACACTCCTGCACGTGTTCCTTCAGTGGTTACCAGTTCCTGCCGAATGAAGGTGTGACTTCTTAGTGTGATCTTAATGACATTTTCCTCTATCCTGTCCTTTTCACTCTTCCGTCCACTGATTCCGTATGTACACCTTTTGCTCCAGCCAAATGTGCTATTTGATGTTTCTTGTGTGGTATTTGCAGCTTGCTCTGTGTTTCCCTGAGGGTCCTGCCCATGAGTGGATGCGTTCTGTTTACTCTTACAGACCCATTCTCCACCCTGACGTGTGTCCATGGATGCGGATCTGTGTGTATTGAGTCAGTAGGACCCTTGCTTTTTGGTGTCTGAGAGGATTTTTCCAGCTGGAGGTTGGAGGTGTGACTTGAGTGTGAGATAGCAGTATTTGTCACGCTTTCTCACTCTCTTCTTCCGAGCGTCTGCTGGTTTTGTGCTTCCCTCAGCGGGGGGCCACAGAGCCTGTCAGGTGGCCCACTCTATTCAGCTGTTTCTCCAGGTTCTTCTAACCGTTCCCTTCCTTTGCTTTCTCAGGCCCAGGGGTGGAAACAGCACCCCATTGTTGTCAGCCTGAGAGTATTGCATTGTCTCTTGTTGGTTTTCCTAACCTTGCCAAACCTTAGTAAATAGTCCCTTTATTAAAACCTCTTCAATTATGCAGTGTGCCATCTGCTTTGCTGGGACCCTGATTGATAAATGCTCCATGGAGAAGCGAGTCTTTGCCCAGAAGGGCCAGATGGAATACAGCCTGACAAGAGGATTTTGCCACCACTGTCTTGTTTCCACATTTGATTCCTGTTGGGCTCTCTTCATATGTCTTCTTTGAAGGGGGTTTGGACATACAGCTTCTGCCACGGCCTCTCTGCATTTTTCTTACTGTTTATGGTATATCAAATGATGTTTTAAAAATGTATTAATAAGCTACATTGATGCCCAAAGCATTTAACTATTGCAATTAACATAAAACCATATAAAGTGTATTCCATTTGTATCTGTCTTGATTGGAACAAAATGGAAAGTTCCAAGTTATTCTGAATGAATCTTCCCTATTTTAATAGTGGCCTGAAAATTCCATCCATTCATAGCATTTGCTTTAGGAGAGAACAGGTTATAATGAATTTAGGATTTTCTTCTGTATCATCTTGATAATTCAACAAGGCATATAACTGATTCTGAGGGAAGATGTATGGAGTTTAAAAGATTTACATTTCTTTCTTTCTTTTAAAATATTCATGCACCTTAGTCTTGGTTTACATGGTCACTAGAACCTTTTTTTTTTTTTGTATGAAAGCTCTGAAGGGAATATTAATCTGTATTTCTTCTGCTATGTGTACATTATGTCCTCCAAACCCGTCCCCCAAAAAATCCTTTAAAAAAATTCTTGTCTTTGTAAAAATAATCTACTGGATAACTTAAGACAAATGATTGCAAGTAAATATTGCCTATTGAAATTAGAAGAATGTTTTTACTATTAAGTCATATTTCTTCCCCACTCCACCTCTAATAAAAGAGGTCTTCATTGTTATTAATGTGTTTGCTGGTATTTCATTCAGTCTAATTCCAAATGCCTCCAGTGTCGGTAATTCAAGACTTTCCCAATATGGCACAATCTGCAAGTTTAATTGATTTTCCGTTTCCCTTTAACTTCTTAGTAATTGATGCAGTCTTGGATTAGACTGACCTAAATTCCCAGGGTACTTCACCAAATAGCTCCTTCTAATTTAACACATTGCTGTTCACCTTCACTCTGTCGAATTTTGTACTTTGCATTTGGTACGAATTCAGAGTATAAACTTTTTGTGAATTGAGACTGGAAGGCAAAACTATTTCCAGCGTGGTTTTCATACGTGTTAATAACTGAGCGACCTCCCAAACGGCCCGTGGAGATTTCCTTGAGGCTGCTTTCCAAACTGAATGAGTAAGTGAACTGAGCTTGGCTACGTCACGTGGTCCGTCTGGGACGGTATTGGACTGCAAAAGCACGTCTACTTTTTCAGGATTTGTTTTTCAGTAAAATAATGTTATTGATTTTCAAAATATGCTTTGAAGGGACTCTTCTCTGCATCCTCTCAATATGTGTAATCACCGCCACAGTTATATAGTCTGAATATGCTGGGAGGTGTTGCACATTGGTTTTACATATTGGGAATACTTCCCGGTCTCACTGGTGTAATTAAATAAGTGATAACTTCTATCTCGTAATAACTAAAGCAGCCAGGAATTTATGGCTGTGGTTTATTTAGTTTTTTACAATGAGCCTGTTTTATGTACCATGTTAATACATGATTATAGTGTCGCAAACACTGCATTTTGCCACCTTCTTAAATGTGTCAGTTTGTCTTTTCCTCTTCCTTTGCCTCATTCTCCCCTCCTGACGGTTCCCCCAGATTAGCAGTAGGATTCTAACTTTACTTATTTGCCCTCTATACTTCAATGTACATTATTTCTAGAATGAATTTTTTAATCCGTTGTATCTTTTATTTTGTCTAATATTTTTCTTCCTCTAAAGGTTTTAAAACTAAAATAAACACTTAAGTGTGCCCCCCCCAGGTGGATTCTGCTGCTTTATGATTCAGAATTGTTTTATATGTTTTTGGTTTGTCTTTAATTATGCTGCTTTAGTATGCTCATCACTTACATTTCCTTTTTTGTTCAAAGATGCATTTTCTTAATGGGTTTGAAGCCACCTTTTATTATTAATGGAATTAATTTTTTATGAAGTCCTGGTCTTTCATTAACTTCTGTTTCTTCATTCTGGGATGGGGCTACAAGGGGGAGGGTACAAGGTGTCGAATAGTTTGTTAGTTTGACGATCTTACTGGAGTTTTCACATAACACACTGTTATAATGGTTCACTGGATTTGATTGTTCAAAACAAGGTAAGGAAATTACTTTCAGCTTGAACCTCTTGGGCTTCCCATGACCCAACCTTCCTATTAGTGGTCCCACTGATCTATCTGGAAATGTAGCCCCATCCTTCCTTGTTTAAATATTAACGAGGAATTGCCTACTGTGAAAATTGGACGTTCATGTTAACTCTTGCATTTTTTTTTTTTTTAAACACAGGTGGGACCATGTCCCTCCTTTACTCTGACTTCTGTGGTGCCCCCCCCTCCAACCCCTCCCCCCAACTCAGAGTAAAAGGCAAACTTGTACAGTGACCTCTAGGGATCGGTATGGGCTGCTTCCTCCGCAGTTTCCACTACTTTCCTCTCCTCCAGCTCTGCCCCCTTTTCATTCTGCTTTGGATGCATTGATCTCTTTGATGTTTCTCTCCCCTCCAGTTTAATGGAGAAATAATTGACATACATCACTCTATAAGTTTAAGAGATACAGCACGATGGTTAGATTTCTATGTATTGTGAAATGATTACCAAAGTAGGTTCAGCCAACCTGTACCTTCTCATATAGGAACAATCAAAAGGAAAGAAGGAAGAAAAATTTTCTCTTTGTGGTGGGAACTCTTAGGATTAACTCTCCTAACAGCTTTCGGGTATGCCATACAGCAGTGTTAGCTGTGGTCATCAGGTTGTACATTACATCCCTAGTACTTACTT